>NC_143520.1:29682111-30000236 GCF_031878675.1 Megascapheus bottae
GTCACGAATAGCACCACGGCCCTGAGTTCAAGACCCAGGACTAACAAAGTACTACATATATATATATATATATATATATATATATATATATATATATAGAGAGAGAGAGAGAGAGAGAGAGAGAGAGAGAGATTTATATAACAGTGTAAGGTACTTAAAATCAAATTACAGTTTCATTGGAATTTAGATGATAAAAAAACCCAAATTTTTATTCTTGAATTTTGTTTTGGAATTTTCTTAACTAATTATTTACTACAGCTTCTTTATTTGATTCTGCTGCTGAAGATCTTAGGTGCTGTCACAAGGAACTATATATTATGCATAAAGTATTCAATGACCTTGAAAGAGAAAGCAATGATAGTGCTTTCTGAAATATACATAAGGTACACACCACTGTGAATTTCTGCTGTGTAACAGAATCATACATATCTAGTTTATTTTATTTTCTCAGGTGTGGAGAGACTATGGGTTTTCTCCCCTGGGAAAATATTCATATATTTGTACAACACTTTAAAAAACTATTTAAAGTTACTTCATAAAACATTCCAATTTCTTATCAAATAGAAATCATGCTGAAGGATTTAATGAGATTTCTTATAAACTGTTCAGTTGACTTGCACATAAAAAATACTGGGAAATCAAGTTCCTATATGTAACATCAAAAAGGTTAAATATGCTCAAATGTTTTTATGAAATTTACAGTACAGATGCAAATAATTCAAGATACTTAAAAACTCATACCTGCTACTATAATAGCAGATTTATATTTTTATTTCCTAGGCGTTCTATATATTATCCAATTTCTAACTCATTGAGAGAGGGGTTAATGTCTAGTTATAATCTGCTGACATGGTTTCATCTTAACAATAATGATGCCAATAGTAATGGCCATCTTGTTACAAATTCTTTTTTTTTTTTTTTTTTGCCAGTCCTGGGCTTGAGCTCAGGGCCTGAGCACTGTCCTTGGACTTTCTCAAGGCTAGAGCTCTACCACTTGAGCCTCAGCACCACTTCCGGCTTTTTTCTATATGTGGTACCGAGGAATTGAACCCGGGTCTTCATGCATGCTAGGCAAGCACTTTAACCACTAGGCCAAACTCCTGGCCTTGTTACAAATTCTTATACAGGGTCATTCAAGAATTATAAAAAGGTGTCTAGAATGTGCACAAACACATATGTACTTATACTTTCCATATAACCAAATACATATATGTTGAATTTTTTATTCTCAAAATAATTCTCCAATATATAGTCTCAGAGGGTGTTGAGTGGGTTTAGAAACATATTTACAGAGCTCATACTCTTATATTGTAAGGGATTACAAGCCTTTTTGAACAAGGCTGAATCTTGGTTGCTCTTTTGTTCATAAGGCATAAATTAAATATTTAGTAATTTAACTTTGATTTGCACCAGCACAATGAAATGTGGTGTATCTCAAAAGTAACAATATCTATGACACCTGGAGATAGAACTTTTTAAAAAGGATTGGAGATGGTGGGCGCAAGTGGCTCACGCCTGTAATCCTAGCTACGCAGGAGGCTGAGGTCTGAGGATCACAGTTCAAAGCTAGCCTAGGCACTAAAGTCCCCGACTCTTATTTCCAATTAACCACCAAAAACCCAGAAGTGGAGCTGTGGGTGAAGGGTTAGGGTGGTGGTAGCCTTGAACTGAAGAGCTCAAGACAATGGTCAGGCTCAGAGTTCAAGTCCTACAATCGACCCCCCAAAAAAGGACGGGAGGTATGTCTCAGTGGTAGAGCACCCACGTAGTCATCAGCTTACACAGAGTTCAAACGCCAATACTACAACAAACAAACAATAAGCCCTCCAAAAGCCACAATGATCAATGATTCTAGATTCTCTTCATAATGCCAATTAACTACATGATGCCAAAATTCTCTGTATGCTTTTAAACCCTGGTAACACTTTTCTTTATGAATCCATTTCTATCTAGTGCTGGGGCATGACTGGCACACCAAGGTCAAAGGATGTAGCTCAGGCCACAGCACTTATTTCATAACAACTAGTCTCAAGTTCTTTGCATTCTTCACCTGCCCGTTCTATTTCTATAATTCCCTGTTGTTGGAAGAATGGTGTACAGTTGGAAGGGTATGATTAGGGATGCTTGGACTGAGTATTATTTGTTCCTTGGTAGTGTCACTGCTCTAAATCTCTGTTCTGTTCTTGGTAAAGTGGGGGTAATGATGTACAAAGTTATGACCATTGAAGGGACCTAAAAGGCCACGAATATGACAGTGATTTATAAACACCCAACACATTTATACCACTGGTGGTATGTGGAATAATTTGAACAAAATATGAATGAACCTTTAAATATTTACATCCATATAAGTTTATATTTGAAAACACAAATTATCCAGGCCCCAGTGGCTCATGCCTATAATCCTAGTTACTCAGGAGGCTGGGATCTGAAGAATGTGGTTCAAAGCCAGGCTTTGTAGGAAAGTAGGGGAAACTCTTATCTTCAATTAAGCACGTGCATAGAAACACACACACACACACACACACACACACACACACACACACACACACGCACACGCACGCACGCACATGCCAGAAGTGGAATTGTGGCTCAAGTGGTAGAGTTCTAGCTTTGAGCACAAAAGGTCAAGGGTAGTGCTCTGATTTCAAGAGTAGTACCTTGAGTTCAAGCCCCAGAACTGGCACAAAATAAGAACAAAAACAAAACTCCCAATTTCCCCAAACAACAACAACAAAATCAACATCACTATCATTTCATATATATGATATTGTAGCATAATAATAAAGAAATCATTTTAATTCTCAAGTGAATCTAATAATTCACAGTGTATAAATGCCCAATAAAATATTAGAGAACTGAATAAATTAGTAAATGAATTTACAGAATATTTTCTAGTAAATAAAAGTAGGAAATATAGTTTTGAAGCAATAAGCAAATACAAAGCATATTAGTTATAAAAACTTGAGTCAGGGGCCTGGAGTTTAGCCTAGTGGTAGAGTGCTTGCCTAGCATGCACGAGGACCCGGGTTCAATTCCTTGGTACCACATACATAGAAAAAAGCCAGAAGTGGTGCTAAGGCTCAAGTGGTAGAGCTCTAGCCTTGAGAAAGTCCTAGGACAGTGTTCAGGCCCTGAGATCATGGCCCAGGACTGGCAAAAACAAAAACAAAAACAAAAACTTAAGTCAATATTTAAAATAATTGCAAATATTTTTAAAAAAATTTCTCCAAATGGGATAACCTCTGTGTAATTATTACAATGTTTTTGAAAGAATTGGAATTAATGACATAAAGAATTTAGGGTAAAAAGTTGATTCATTTGTGGAAAAATGGGCAAATCTATTATTCCAGCAATAATATTTATTTTTGGAGAATTCTATTAAGTGAATCAAAGTATTTTCAAATAAATTACTCGGATCCACATTATTACAATTTGGCCAGTTATTTTATCTGGGACATTTTCCTGAACCTTTTTTCCTGTTTGCCTGGGATAGCAGTACTTTTCAGCACTACTGAATTATACTATAGGAGGTGAATAAGATGAAAATTTCATATCAACTCACACAATACATGAGAATTACGTTTTCAATAAATTCAACTTTCTATGAATACATTGTTTAAAAGTTTCAGTCACAGAAGCATGCACTTGCCTTAGATTTGCGATTCCATTTGTTGCTATCTCTATATAAAAATTACATTGACAAGTGAACATTGTGAACTTGTAATCTGCTAGATCTCAGTTACCTGTGTTAGAGGAGATAGGATTCATAACTCCTATTTAAACTTTGAGCTGAAAAAATAGTTTATGATATTTCACCATACATCTCAGTAAAGTCTACATATAGGCTTACTCTACCTTTTCACTATTTGGTCTTTTTCTTGATAATCACATTTTTGGCTTTATCTAGTTGTTGATTCTTATTTATTTTTCAAATTTTGATTAGGAATTGACTTTCCCAGAATTGATTGTATCTTTCTTATTGCATCTGAAATCCATTCTGTTCTCTTTTCAAGGAGTTCCTGGTGCTGACTGAGCACTGATTGCCCTGTCATACTACCAGCCAAAATGCAGTCCAAATATTGTTGATGGTGACTGAGTCCAATGAAGGTGATTGGTTTGTAACAGTAGTACAGAAGATAGGATGCTAACAACACAGAATTATAGTACCAAAAATTACAAATTAGCAGATACCGATAATCAAGCACACAAAGAATAGTCTTCAAAATAATTTGTATAAATACCACAGGAAGACACAGCTCTTAAAGTGAGTCCATAGGCTCAATTCTTTTTTTTTTTAAACCATGGTACTGGGGTTCGAATGCAGAGCCTAGCACTTGCTCCTGTTCCATTGGCTCTCCACACACCTGAGCCACACCTCCGGTTTGGTGTTTTTGCTGATCATTTTAGAGATAGTGTCTATTCAATCTTTTCTCCCACATTGGCTTCAATGCTCTGGTTTTCAGCCTCTTGAGTTGCAAGGATTATAGGTGTGAGCCTCCACTACCCAGCCCAGGTACAATTTCTTAAATTGCACATCCCCAGAACATGAAAAAAGCCACCTACAGCATCCAAAGGTATGTGATGTGGAACTCAAGTACAGAAAGACCATGCCCTAGATGGATTTTATTATGATGTTTTTGCCAGTTCTGGTCTTGAACTCAGGACCTGAGCACTGTCCTTGGGCTTTTCCTCAAGGCTAGTGCTCTACCACTTGAGCCACAGCACCACTTCTGGCTTTTTCTGTGTATGTGTTACTGAGAGGCAAGCATTCTACCACTAGGCCAAACTCCCGGCCCTATTATGAATTTTAATAGGGATGAGTTTTGTCTGATTTGAACAACCATTCATGGAGCCATTTTTGTTACTATCTATCAAATACAATCATGTGGAAAAGTCAAAGTGTGATTCTAGGGAGGTGTGAATAACTTTTTTTAAAGGTCAGAAAAGACATCAGCTGTAAGACCAATGAAATATAAAGAACAAAGGAGAAAGGGAGGAGGGAAGGAGATTGGGGGATAAAGAACAAAAAACAAAAAGAAAAGAAAATCAAGAATTCCATGTTTTGATTGGTTATGGGGGTTGAACTCTGGGCCTGGGCACTGTCCTTGAGCTCTTCAGCCCAAGGCTAGTGCTCTCCTACTTTGAGCCACGGCACCATGTCCACTTTTATGGTAGTTAATTGGAGATAACTGTTTCACAGACTTTTCTGCCAGGGCTAGATCTGAAATGCAATCCTCAGATCTCAGCCTTCTGAGTAGCTAGGATTATAGATGTAAGCCATCAGCATGTGGCAATGATTTGATTATTGTTACGTGAGGAAGAACCCTCTTAGGCTAATTTGCATAAGATCCATAGTGGCAGAAGAAAGCTATGAAATATATTTTGGAAAATAGGCACTTTCTAGAAGTGGCACTGTAGCTAAAGTGGGAAAGCAATAGCCTTGAGCTGAAGAGCACAGAGACAGTGCTCAGGCCTCAAGTTCAACTTTATGACAGACAAAAAAAGGAGAAAAGAAAAGAAGCATTTTTACTTTAGAATAATTAGTGAAATAACTACAGAAAGATAACCATTTCTCCAATAAGTAACAATGGCTTCATAAAATGTGTCATTATGGCACATACATGTTTTACCAGGGGTAGCTATTGTCTTTTCAAGGATTCCTTGAATCTGGAAAGCCATCTGCCTGGCCAGCACTGCATATTGGGGCCCAGCACTAAGTTGTTATTCTTGACCACTAAACCACAAATGATAAAAATTTGTGACTCAAAAAGAAGCTTGCATGACTATATTTAGAACAGTATAACTATTCTAGAACATACTTCACTAGAAACTTGACAACCAAGGAAAAAATACTACTAAAGAGATGTAACTATCCTCATGTCACAGAATTGCCACAATTTTTACTATTAGGAGTATACATATGATTCAGGCCAAGTTTGTTCTACAGATGATTTTTTACTAATTAATAGCAATGTGTGGGTAATGAGAAGTTAGGAAGGTCAGAGAAAGCCTGAGTTGATTGTGTGTGTGTGTGTGTGTGTGTGTGTGTGTGTGTGTGCACATATGTACATGCAAGCCCATGTGTGCTGGTTCTGGGGCTTGAACTCAGGGCCTGGGTGCTATCCTTAAGCTTTTTTGTTGAAGGCTAGCACTCTTCCACTCGATCCACAGTTCCATTTCTGGAATTTTGGTAGTTTTATAAGAGTGTCATGGATTCCCTGCCCATGCTGCATAGCGAACTGTAATTTTGAGATCTCAGCCTTCTGAGCAGCAAGGATTATAGGCATGAGCCACTATTGCCCAGCAGATTTGATTCTTCCTAAAAACATGGAGGGAAGAAAAACTTTTATTCAACAAACTGAGTAATGTAAAATGCTCTGACCAGGGAGAAATCCTACTTGAAACTAACACTTGATAGTACCTTATAATCAGATATGCCAAATTAGTATGCCATAAAATGAAGTTTGTGAAAATTGTCATAAATTATTTCACTTACCAATATATTCTTTACAATCCCTTTGGCCTCAACTGGTTTATAAATTCTCTACATTTGGAGTATGCATTAAAAAAACCCCTAAAATCGGTTACCTTAATTTTACTGAATTGGTGGCATCCAAATTAACACAACTGTCTTAGAGAACAAGAGAAACTACTTTAATTTTTACTAGGCTGCTTTTTTGGTATTTCATTTTGTTGTTAAAATGTCTGAGTAGGAATTGATATTCCCACTTGAGAGGTGAGGAGCTCATAATCCTCAGAGAGTACATGAGACTAATTTAACTGGTAGATCTTGGATTTAACTTATATAATGCCTAAAGTCCATGTTCTTTCTGCCATGCACTACCTTTCCTCTCCTCATTTCTAGGTTATGTTCATGTAGTCTTTGATGCTTAGAAATCATGTCCCTTAGGATATCCTCTTAGAAACTTCAGAATATAGTTAGTGCATTATCAGTCATGCTACATATTCTACCCCACCAAGTCATTTATTAAAACAACCAACAGAATTTGCTTAAATATAAACTTCAGGACATTGTGGTTATTTCAGCTCATGGTAGATCAATGCTCTAGTTATGATATTCTCTTCTCTTAGACCAGAGATTGTTCAAACAGCACGGAACATGTGACATGTCAAGCTAGCTTTAAAATAGTATCCAGCAATCTTGTTATTTTTTCCACTTATCTCCTTCAGAAAGAATTTGGAGTGACTTACTGCAAAAAAAGTCTACAAACTAAAAGTAACATAATACATTATGGATAGAGGGGGATATATATATATATTATTGTTATAAAGGTGATATACAGAGAGGTTACAGTTATATGTCAGGTAATGAGTACAATTTTTTTTTGAACAGTGTCATTTAAGATAGTATATTTTATAACTTGAATTAACATAGCTTTTTTTAATTCTTTTCTTCTTTTGGCCCAAGGCCTAGACTCAAACTCAGTATGTAATGCTTGCTTACACTTTTGGCTGGTTCTCTTATCACCTGAACCATGCCCCCAACACTTAGTTAACATAGATTTCATCTGGTATTATCTGATATTGAGTAAATTTTCTTCAGCAGAAATAGAAATGGTATAAAATATAACAGGGTAGAAAGGCTTAAAATGGAAATGTTTAACAGATTTAGGGGCAAACTTTTCTTTTGAGATACTATAAAGTAGGGGAAATGGCCCCATATTCCACATTATTAAGGCAGAATTAATAGGCTTTACTATGATAAATAGCTTATGAACTTTATTAAAATGTCAGGTATCTTAGTGTGTAGAAGGGAGCCCAGAGCTTTGCTTACCTGGAAAACAACCATTGTTAGTTGTGGGGCTTAAAGTAGTACCTGGGCACTGTCCTTAAACTCTTTTATTCAAGGCTAGTATTCTACCACTTTGAACCACAGCTCCATTTCTGAGTCACAGACTTTCCTGTCTGAGCTGGCTTTAGACTGAGATCTTCAAACCTCAGCCTCCTGAATGGCTAGGATGTGAGGTGTGAGCCACCAGTGCCTGGCAAAAATCCCATTTTTAATGCTGTATTTATCCAACATTGCTGAGCATTAAAGGGTTCTATGTAAATCAAATTTCCATCCTAATTGGTTTACTTGGATAAGAGGCCTAATTAAAAGGTGTTTTACTAGACATCTTTCTCAAATAGATCAGGCTTTGTCTCGGTTATTGAACATAGTTTAATCTTTTTCAGAAGAATGGATCACTAATATATCAATAATGCCCCCCTAAAGTCAGAGAGATGGGTTTGAAATTTTACCTCTCTTATTACAAAAATGAGAATATTGTCAGGCTACATGGGCATCATTAACATATAAAGAAGTCTTTCATTTTGTGAACTACAGGAGAAAAACCCAGTGTTGTCAAGTAGTCTTTTGTTGTTTTCTTTTATGTACAAAAGTAAGGTAGGTTGTGTGGAAAATCTACAGGTTTGGTTTGGTTTTATTTTTCCTCATGCTAACTGCCCTAGAGCTTTAAGGATTTTACATTATAATGATAAATAGTTTGTGTACTATCACCAATTTTTATCACATATTTTCAATTTTTACCTCTAAATATATGCTTTAAATTAAGCTTTATTTTCTAAAAATAATTGTGTTACCTGGGCACGATGGCTCATGCCTGTAATCCTAACTACTCAGGAGGCTGAGATCTGAGGATCTCGGTTCAAAGCCAGCCTGGGCACTAAAGGCCGTGCGATTCTTATCTCCAAGTAACCACTAGAAAACCAGAAATGACACTGTGGCTCAAGGGATAGGGTGGTAGACTTGAGCTGAAGAGCTCAGGGACAGCACCCAGGCCCAAGGGTAAGGTGGTAGCCTTGAGCTGAAGAGCTCAGGGACAATGCCCAGGCCCAAAGTTCAAGCACCATGATCAACAACAACAACAACAAAAATACTTTTTGTATCTCAATATCAACATTTTAACTTGTGAAGGCAAAAATCACAATACCAGACTATGAGAGGAGAAAATTGACTTTTCAGAAGCAGTTTTTTGGTAGGAATTTATGTATTGTCTAATATAAGGAAGAAGAATTTGGATTTTTAAAGTACTGTGGCCTTATGGTGAATGAAAACTAGCTGCTTATTTTAGTAAAGCAAAATAAATACTTTTCAGGTTATTACATAGTGATTTTTTTTTTTGCTGCTCCTGGGCTTTGAACTCAGGGCCTGGGCACTGTCCTTGGGCTTTCTCAGGGGTAGAGCTCTACCACTTGAGCCACAGCACCATTTCCAGCTTTTTTTTTTCTTTCTATATATATGGTACTGAGGAATCGAACCTGAGTCTTCATGCATGCTAGGCAAGCACTCTACCACTAGGCCAAACTCCTGGCCTACATGGTGATTTTTTTAAAAAAAAATAAAGTCTAATTGAACAATTCAACTTATTGAACACTGCTAAATTAGAAGATTCAGACATTGTTCAATGGTAAATGTGTTAAAGTGCATGTGTGTGAAGTGTAAATGGATTAAAAGTACATTTAATATAGGATGAATATTTCCAGGGAAAGAAGCGCCATAACCTTTCTTTACTTAAAGTGGGTATTTTGTTTGTTTTTAATGGCACATGAAAAAGACTTGGTTCATTTGCACAGAAACTACAAGATATTTCAGTCTAAAGACGGAACATAAATGTTGCATTTGTAGCAGGACCATTTATATTACAAAAGCTCATTTTTTCTGCTTCTAATTATTTTCAAATAAGCTGTCAAAAATATTCACACTGCCCAACCTAAGGAAGGCTTTCTAGGCTGAGTATAGAGAATACATTGCTTTGTGAATAGGAGTATGGGATTTCTTTTCTTACCAAATGTAGAAACAATATGCCCAGAGTGTCCTTGACAAATATATATTAGGTATCAGAAGCAAATGTTTAAGGGCTTCCTTGTCTTTTGACAAAAGACAATTCTTTTATTGTGCTAGAAAAATATTCTTGGTTTCCTGTTATTAAACCTAAATGCCCAGTGCAAATTTGAATATAGTTGAAATAGTGTTCTACAATGTACTCTTTAAGAAATTATATATATATGTTTTATACACATATCCTTTTTTGTTTCTAAGAGTAATTTTTATTATCTAACAGGTCAAAAAGTTATGTTTATTGATCATACAAGGAGAATGAATAGTATCTCCTGCTCAAATATAAATCTATCTGCTTGAAACCTTTGCATATTTCTTGTGTATGAGCCAATTTTATTATTTTGGGTGGGGGTGCTAGAAGATCAGAAAACTCCTACAACTTTCTTCTAAATTGAATGGTAGTTTCATGGAGAAGTTTTCATTTAATTTATATGATCAGATTGTGCTAAGGAGAACCAGACTATGGGGTTACACTTTTTCATATGTTATAAGGCCCAGCACTTTTCCAGAATGGAGACAGCCCATTCTGAACTCAGACATTATCTGTGGCATCCAGCAATGACTGTGACATGTAAGTACAAGGGGAAAAGGCCTTCCCCTGAACTTCCAGTCACTGGGAAATCTCTTCCTGACACATTCTTGTACTTCCACTGGCTACTACATTTTTCCCCAGCCAGGGACTCTCACCTTCCTTCTCTGTTTATGGCATGATGAACTAGGTACATGCAGAGAAGGAAGGCAGAGTTGACCAAATTCAGAAAATCCAGTCCTTGGGTTAGAGCCACCCTGAATCTAGTGGGATCTATAAATGCTTCATAACTCACCCCTTGTCCATATGACATTTTGGTGACTATAACCATCCCCTCTTCATTTTATGCTCCAGAAGCTTGTGAGACCTCAATGAGTCATGAAGAATCTTAAATGCAAATCCAAAGAATCCAAAGTGATGATAACAAAAAACAATAATTGATATCTGAACAAAGGTTAGTATTTGACAATGGATAAAGATTGGTATACCTTCCCTTCCTCGGGGCTTTGCTGATATGAACTGTGAACGTCGTCTTCTCTTACTAATTTCCCAGGCCAGGAAGTCAGTCCTTTGAATTGGCCCCAGACCAAGTCGCCAACATTGAACGTCCTTGGTCTATAATGTATCAACTCATTTGAAGAGGGAGAGTCTGGATTCCTTAGGTCATCTTCACTACTAATGCTTTTAGCATCCGATGGGCTAGGCACACACCCATTCATGCTTTTGGCATTAAAGTCTCCATTGTAATGGATGTAGTCTTTGACCAGAGAACTTTCCAAACTATTTGAGGAACTCGGAGACTGCTCCTCCAGGACCAGGTCTTGCTTTGCAGTGCTGAGCAGCTCCCCAAACCCCCGACTCTGTCGAGGTCTGTTCCCATTAATGTGTGCACATCGTTCCACAGTGTTCTCTAGCTTCTCCTTAAAACTCATCATAGTTCTTTTGTAGTTATTATACCTGAAATTTTCCTCCAGAATTTTATCTCCTTGACAGTTCCTTGGTGGTAACAGGATGGGATGCTGTTCCCCAGGCAGAAATGGCAGTGTAGAGACATTGTTGGGCCTTTCGTGACAAGAACTGCTGTGGATGTGGCCTGGATGGTCCAAGAATTCCTCGTACTTCCACCTGCTTCTCTCCCCTCTGGGGCTCTGCTCCCCGTCCCACTGTTTTTTGGACGTGTGGCAACTTGCTGACTTGAAATACTCAAACCCATCTCCTTCGTTTGAGTTTTTCCCATGGTCAACATTCCTGGGCAGCCGAGGCCCTCTTGCTTGCCTCAGCCTGCCATCGTGCTCCACTCCTCCCACGTTCCGCCCATGAATGACCGCACTGACGGCACTGGAGAGATTGAGTGGATCCCCAATGGAGGCAGTGAAGGCACTCATGGCACTCAGGGCTGGGATAGGGCTGATCTGAGTGGTACTGTTCACCGCGGTGGTGATCACAACCTGCATCCCTTTGCTGGCGGCATCAACAACGGCTTTGTAAATGGCATCTACTGAGGCGTCATTTGGGCCATCCTTCATCTGCTGACTGAGAGATGGGTCAATCCTTGGTTGCAACTCACATGGAGTATCTTGAAAAGGCGGGAGTGTGGCATGCGGATTCTCAGGAATTGATGTGAGCCCCGGCTGAGCGCTTATTCTTTTGTTTAGGAGACCTGCATCTTCTTGCATTCTCACCTTGAAGAAAAAGAAACGCAGAGAGGGAGGGAGGGAGAGAGAGAGAGAGAGAGAGAGAGAGAGAGAGAGAGAGAGAGAGAGAGAGAGAGAGAGAGAGAGAGAGAGAGAGAGAGAGAGAGAGAGAGAGAGAGAGAGAGAGAGAGAGAGAGGGAGAGGGAGAGGGAGAGAGGGAGAGAGAGAGAGAGAAGCAGAGAGAGAGGGAGAGGAAGAGGAGATGATAAGAGAGGAAAGAGGAGAGAGAGGGAAAAATACATTAAAAGCCTCAAAGAGAAAGACTATAATTTTAAGATTTATCAAAAGGCAAACATCTAACAAGAAAAGAGACATAAAGAACAAGATTCAAAAATAAAAACATTTACTCTGAATAGATAAGCTTATGTCTTAAAGCCAGATGTGGTGCTCGCCTGTAATCCTAGTTACTCAGGAGGCTGAGATCTGAGGACCACAGTTCAAAGCCAGCCAGGGCACTAAAGTCCAATTAATCACCAGGAAACTGGAAGTGGCACTGTGGCTCAAGGGGTAGGATGGTAGCCTTGAGCTGAAGAGCTCAAGGACAGAGTTCAGGCCCAGAATTCAAGTCCCATGACTGACCAAAAAAAAAAAAAAGCGCTTATGTTTTAGTAATATCTGCATATTGTTTCTTTGGTTGAAATGGGTAGACTTTCATTTTATTATTGCTAAACATTCTCCAGAGAAAGGTCTTTGAAATTTGAGATTCAAGGCACAGGTCAGAAAATCAAAGGAACTAGACACTGAAAATTATTTCACTTAACTAAGTGAAATCTAATGTAAGATTACAATGAGCCAAATAAGCCAAGTGCCACTTGGCTGGAAAAAGATGAAGGGACCAAGAATTTAAAACTTTCAGCACAGGAAAGATGAGTGCAGTCCTAAAAATCCATTCGCTTTTTCTAATTTCATTAACACTCATTGAAGAATCACTGCTCCAGAACTGAGTGCCAGCGGCTCACGCCGGGCATCATAGCTACTCAGAAGGTGGAGATCTGAAGATGTTGGTTTAAGGCAATCAGGGCAGAAAAGTCCATGGTACTACAATCAACTACAAAATTGCTGTGACTCAAGTGGTAGAGTGTTATTCTCCAGGAAATAAAGCTCAGGTACACTGCCCAGGCTTCATGTTCAAGCTACAGGACACACACACACACACACACACACACACACACACACACACACACACACACGTTTGCTACTCCAAATAACAATCTCCAAAAAAAAATCCTTCCTTTCCTGCTTCTATTCTTCTCCACTAAACCAGAACTTGCTAATGGACAGCATATAAACCACTTTGTTGTATTACCCCCTGGTCTACACTTAAGGGATGAAGATCCCAAACTCAGACCATTTCAATTGCCTGTCTTGCAGTGAAGGTGTATCTTGATAGGAGCCTGTGGCTTCCAACTGCACCGAGGGCCTTTTTTATCCTTTAGTCGTGTGATCTTGTCATATCGAGTCATCTTGTATCCCACACTTATTCATGGCTTCCTACATTTCTTCAAGTCCACTGCTCTACCACCTCCTGTACTAGTGGCCTTGGTCAGTTACCTTACTTAACGGAGAAAATGAAATTATGGTGAGAATTCCTGTGATTTCTTGGACTCTGATATTCCTCATCTCCTCCAAGTGGATATGCTCTATAATTATACCTGTGTGTATCGTAAAAAGGACCCTGCTTCTTAGAGCAAGCACTCTTACATTCTTAGTGAGCAAACTGGCCATTTAGGCCTTATCCTGGGACCCTGGCTTCTCTGTTATTCCTTTTCTTATTTCTATTCAGTCTCTTTCACTTTTGGGGCTTTTATTATATGATTATGTACATGGATTCTATGCTTTAAAACTGTGTCTTTAACCTAACACGGCCTTTGGAGTACTGACCTATTTGTCTTTTGTTCTTACTTTCACTAGTAACATTCATTCACCAGGCCATCTCCTGCAGTCTGATTGTGGATCTGAAAATCCACCCAGAAAGCAACTACCACCATTTTCACAACCCCTTGCCTAATGGCTGTGCCTAATGGATTAGCTTCAAGCTGAATCTTGTTTTTCCATAAATATTTGGGGACCTTGTCCATTCTGAATTTTTAAAATTACATGCATATCATTTTAATTTCAGAATGATAAAAAGTGTTTTCATCATCATTCCTTACCAAACCCATTTTCCCATCCTTTCTTAGACATAACCACTGCTGGAAAGCATCCTGCAGGTACATTTTTTTCTCCTTTGATAGTCTTGGGGTTTGAACAGAGGGCCTCATGTTGCTAGGGAGGCACTCATCACAAGCCAAATCTTTGGCTATTGCAGACATTGTGTGTAATTCTACTTACATGGAATTACAGTGTAATTCTGTTCTGGCAATACAGTATTACAGTGTTGTTATCATACTAAAGATCTTTCCATGTCTATCGAATCTTTCAAACTATTGAACAAGACGGGACATGATGACTAATAGCTATAATTCCAGATACTTAAGAGGTGAAGATTGGGAGGACTGGGTGGGAAGCACTGCAACCAACATCAGCATGGGCAAAAATTCATACCTTATCTAAGAACAAAAGCCAGGAGAGCTGGGGAATGGTGGTTGAGGGCAACTCTATCAAGAACAAAGTTCTGAGTTGGCACTGCAATCTGTCAAAAAAACCAAAAACAATGTACCTACAACCCCCCCCCAAACTATTAGAAAGATGGATGTACCATAACATTTAATGATGCCCCTATTCGTAGACATGGATCAGTGTTTATGATGTTTCAAGCCATGTGATAATAAACATTTTAGTATGTGCTCTTTGGTTCACATCTGACAACTTCTATTAAGCAGAAACACAAAGCTGATCTGCTAGCCAAAACATATGAATACTTAAAAAAAACTTGATGTACTTCCAAATAATCTTCCAAACAAACTGAACCAGACTGAGCATGCAGCTCAATGCTGGTTCAACAATAATTTTCCAGAATCCATTTCCTCATGCCATTGACAGGATGTCAATCTCATCAATGATGTCATCAATTGGTGTCACCAATCTGATGTACACAGGGCTGCTATCTGTATAGCTGATTCTTCTTTTCTTATGCTTTAAAAGTAATTTCCTTTCATTTTTCCATAAATAACCTGGTGGTATCTATTGCTCAAATTTATAGTCAATGATGTTTTCCTCTTTGATTCATTGGTTGTCTTTTTATAGTATAGGAATCAATTATTTATATGCTTAGGAAAGTATTTTCTACTAGTTGCTACTTTAACTTCATTTATAACATCTTTGTCTGACAGCTATAGTAGCACATGTCTACAATCCCAGCCATTTGGGAAGCAGAGATAGGGGATCGGTGAAGTCAGCTAGGGCAAAGGTAGCAAAAGACCCTATGTATAAAAACAACTTCAAAAGCGAAAGGACTGGAACACAGAACATTTGCCAAATAAGTGCAAGGCCATAAATCCAATCCCCAAGTACCACCATCACCAACAAAGAAAACCTTTGAAAATAAGGAGACTGAGCATTTTATGCCTGCTACTTGTTTACTACAAACTTCTTGGTTTGCATCTTGTTTGAAGAGCCCTCTTATCCTAGAAATTAAATATTCATATATGAATGTATGCATATATATGCATATATATATGTAGACACACATTCACTACCCACTATCTAAATCTATCTATATCTAAATAGGTAGACAGATACATATAAAGAGTAGTAATTTTGGAACACAGTAGACCACTATATATATATACCACAATATATTTTATATTCTTTCTTTCTATATATATCCCATATACATATATGTATATATGTGCGTATATATATATGTATATATATGTATATATATATATATATGTATATATAGTGGCAAGTGAGTAATTTTAGGGCACAGTAGGCCAAGGAAGAGAAATACAAAATTAAAGCCAGTCTGGGCTACACAGTAAATTCTCTGTATCAAAAAGAGGGTACATATATATATTTAAAATATTCTATACTGTCTCCTTATATTTATTTAATTTTTCTCTTTCCATCTCACTGTGTAATATATCAGGAATTTATTCACTTTGTGGAACTAACTGAAGACCATGCAGCAAAGCCAGGGAGTACAGGGGAGGATGGAAGCTCCATTAGGAAGTGATTTAGGGTCTTAATCATGAGATCCCTGTGAAACACAAAAGGGTTCCAGAGGCCAACACTGGTTTTTCCAGCTGCAAGAGATTACTGTTTCTGAAAAAAGAAACTTAACTTTGCATGAAAGAAGGATGTTGAATAATACTCAGGATTACTGAAAAATAGTGGTGCATAAAGATAAAAATATAACCCATTTCTTCACCTTTTCCCCTCATTTAAGTTTTGCAATACATCCAGACATTATTTGCTACTAAATCAACCTACAGAAGGAGAGTACCTGGAAGTTCTGAAACAGACAAGCCATGGGATTGCTGTTAGCTGGGCCTGGGATTGCAGACTGTCCTGGGAAAGCCTGGAGACTCTGGTAGCCCTGGAGAAGTTGCTGCTGTTGATGGCTGGGAGGAAACATCGGATTGTTGTTTAACAGCGACTGTAGATGACTCAGCTGATGGTTATTCAAAGTATTGTTTATTGATGACATATCACCTATAGTTTGAAGAACATAAAATATAAGTCAATGTGATTCTTCTGGGATTCTATACCTATCTGAAACAAAAGCTAAAAGCTAAACTTGAATGGGCCATTTCCTACCTTTTTTTTGTCAAAGTCTTACAAAGTAGTAAGGAGGGAGTATCTTTATTAGTTAGTTTTTATCATACCTAATTAGCTTTTAAGTTACTTAGACTTTGCTGTACTCATTAGTTGAACCTTATACATAGGATTAAGGATATATAGGATACCTTACATTAATTTTTTTATCAGAAGGTCTACATGAAAAATTGAGATTTGTCCTAAAATGTTTTAGTAATTATATGTATTTTCCAAGTCTTATTAGGCTTTATTTACAGAATTTCATTGTTAAGGCATAGTAATAAATGAATACTACCAACTGATATTACAGACTTAGTTTAGAAATGTGTATTTTGTTTTGAAGAAAGGGTTGATCATCTAAAATTGAAATTGTAAAGAAAGCTAATAACAACAGATAATTCATTGACAGTCATTAAAATACTATTTTAATAAATAACATTAGTGAATAGCTTTATTTATTTATTTATTTATTTATTTATTTAGTGGATTATGGGTCTTGAACTCAGCCTGGGCACTGTCCCTGAGCTCTTCAACTCAAGGCTACCACCCTACTCTTGAGCCAAGCCCCATTTCCTATTTTCTAGAGGTTAATTGGAGACAAGAGTTTCAGGTCCTCTTGTGCCTGGGCTGGCTTTGAACTTTGATGCTCAGATCTCAGCCTCCAGAGTAGTTAGGATTACAGGCGTGAGCCACCGCGCCCAATGTGAACAGCATTATTAAATAATTTATCTGTAAGTTATTTCAATGATAATAGCACTTATTTTGAAGACAACAGAGATTGTCTTGTGACTTGAAATATATAAATCTGCCATTTTTTTTTTTTTTGCCAGTCCTGGGTTTAAGCTCAGGGCCTGAGCACTGTCCTTGGATTTTTCTCAAGGCTAGAGCTCTACCACTTGAGCCTCAGCATCACTTCTGGCTTTTTTTTTCTAAGTATGTGGTACCAAGGAATTGAACCTGGGTCTTCGTGCATGCTAAGCAAGCACTCTACCACTAGGCCAAACCCCCGGCCCCTAAATCTGCCATTTTTAAAGGTTATTTTTTTTACTGAGTTCCAAACCAAATAAAACTGATCGTGGTGTACTACAAGATCTCCATGAATGTAGAAACATAAACAAGTAACACAGGTTACATACTGAAGATGCCTTTGAAAAGCACCATGCATATTTATTTCAGTGGCCAGTCTTTATGGATAACATCTCTAAACATTATATTACAGTTACCTATACCTCCTTAGCTAATACACTTGACATTATTATTTTCTAGTGTTTTGTGATAGGATAATGTATATAAATGACTTTTTTTTTTAAGTCACAGAGGTCTGAAAACTATTCTGATTGAGGAAATCTAGCAGCAGCCAGAGGAGGGACTGTTTCCTTGAACTTGTGTGGATTTTAGGTTTGGGTGGTTTAAAAAAATTTTATTTTGCCTTGTTTCTTGCTTTTCTGGTTAATTATGTAGTTTTGTTTATTCAGGGTTCACCTGGAAAACACCTCTTCAATGTACTTCCATCCACACTGCAGCTGCTCATAAGAACCCTGTGATGCCACACCAACTAAAAGTGAGAAGTCACTTATTTTTAAGATGTACCTGTGCTTTATTTAAAAAAAAAAACCAAAAAGACTACTTGGGTTAAAAGAATGATAGGTAGGTTAGGTTTAGGTGGCATCAGAATTAGCAAGCTAAGAGGAAGCAGGTTAAAATGGCATTTAATATTGCTAGAATAGGGGAAAAAGGAAAAAGTCATTTTCATGTTTGTTTAACTATGGTTTTGTGTGGGTGGTGTTTTATTTAGTTCCTTAAACAAGTTGTGACATAACAAAAACATTTTTGTTTAAAAATAGTGTGACAAAATGGAGTTTTTAAAAAGGAGAAAAGAGAACTAGAAAAACGTTTCTTTTTTTAAAAATTGTGAAAAAATTTAACTTACCAAGCAGACTTGTCCCCAGTAGAGGGTTAAGTAGCTGTGGCACCACAGAGTTACTGTTGAGTTTAGCTGGACCAGGTGGATTCCCAGCATTATTAGATATATTCAGCAATGTTTCTGCCATTGACACCACTGCTGTCCCACCAAGTGTTGAGACAGTCAGTGCTGCCACTGCTGATGATGTAGTGGTTGTGGTAGTGGTTGCCTGGGAGGAGGTTGCTATGGAAACCTCTGGATGATTAGCGGTGTTGGCCGATGCCGAGTTCAGGACACCTCCCAACAGCTGGGGATTCAAGGCCATTAATCCTGAGGCCCCAGTGACAGCTGGGAGGAACAGGGGATTAAAAGTAGTGTCACTGCTTATAAAGCTTGGTAAAGGATTTCCCAGGGGGTTGGTTAAAAGGGTCTCAGCTCTGCTGTTGTCTGACTGATTGCTTGGCAAATGGTCTGATGGGGCTGTCATCTGTGTTAATGAGGGTAAAGGGGTATTTTGTTGTTGCAAAAGATCTGAGATGGTCAGATTGAAAGATGGCAGGGGAAGCATGGCAGCTGCTTGGGCTTGGTTCTGAAGCAGGGTGGCTAAAAGTTGAAAGTGAACAGGTTGTAATACCTGCCCATCCAGGTCACCGGAGAGGAAAGCTAAAGCAGCATTTACATTCGGGTTGAGAAAACCTAAAGGGTGGAGGTTGATCTCAGACTTGCCTTCTCCTGCTGAAGGCTGGAGGATATTTAATAGATTCTGGTTTAGGAGATGCTGTTGATTCACTGGCAAAGAGATAGGTAGAGAACTGAGGAGGCTGGGGTTCAAGGGGTGTGGAAGATGGTTGTTTGAAGTGCTGTTGGATGGAAAATGAAGTGCGTGCTCCTGGCCAACAAAAGGAAAATCACTCCCAAGAGGCAGCTGACTCTGCAGTGGGTTTCCAGTGGCGGTGGTGACTATGACTCCATCTTGCAGAACAGATGTTGTCTTTGTAATGGCAGGATGGTTGGTGCCTGCTATGGCTATGGAGGACGATGGGCCGGAACTTCCTAAAATTAAAAAGAAAAAGAAGAAAAGATAGAGAAACCCAGTTATAAATTATAGACGTCAAGAGGTACTGTAGTTTGTTATGTTACTTCCATTGACTGTAAATGAATTAATTGTACCAGAAATTATTTGAGATTTAATCTGCTTTGAAAATAAACATATCAAGAAGGGTTGGTACATTAGAAATAGTTGTTATTGAATATCAAATGGTTTGTTTTTCA
This sequence comes from Megascapheus bottae, assembly GCF_031878675.1. Classification (NCBI taxonomy): domain Eukaryota; kingdom Metazoa; phylum Chordata; class Mammalia; order Rodentia; family Geomyidae; genus Megascapheus; species Megascapheus bottae. The sequence goes on from NC_143520.1 coordinate 29,702,076, forward strand.
TAACCAAACAAGGTAAAGATGGCAGAATTTTTTGCAGTCTATTCAACTGGGTAGATAAAGGTAAGTCTCTTAATAACAAAAAAATCCAGAAACAGACACACTGCTGAATTCCGTCAACCTTTTAGAGAACTACTATCATGGCTCTTCAAAATATTTCATAATCTAGAAAGAGAAATAACATTACCAAACTCCTTTTTTAAAGCTGATTACTGCCGAATCTTAAAACTGGGCAACTCCCCCCCGCCTTGATGAACATGGATTTAAAAACCTTAAATAAAATACATAAAAACCAGATCCAACACACATTAAAAAGACAATTCCTTCTGATGAACTTGATTTTATTCCAGTGATGCAAAGATGGCCCAACATATTCAATAAAACACATGAATAGAATCAAAGATACATTCAGATGGTCATCTCAATAGATGCAGAAAAAAAAACATTAATACGATTTCACATCTTCTAATGATGAAAGCCCTGAAACACCAGGAATACAAGAATCAAATCTCAACATAATAACAATCATACAAAAAAGAGTAGCTAACATTATACAGAAACCTGAAAGCATTCCTTCTAAAATCAGAAACGAGTCAAGGCTATCCACTCTTGCTCTTCTTAATATAATGCTTCATTTCTTAGATACAGCATTAAAGGAAGGGAAATAAGAAGAATGCAGATACAAAAAGAAGATGTCAAGTTGTCCATATTTGTAGATGATATAAAACTATACTTAAAATATCCTAATGGCTCCATCAAATAAATTTCTTAGGTCTGATAAACACTTGGTAAAGCAGGTTACAAAAAGCAACATTAAATATATTAAACATATTTTTTATATAAAAAACAAATAAAAACAGTAGTTTACCACTCAGGGTCATAGTTACAGTTCCTGAGTCTGTGCTGTGGTCCCAGACAGTCAGCTCATTTTCCACTTCCCCAATTAAAAAAAAAAACCAAAAAAACAAAAAAAATCAGTAATTTGTCAATAAACCAATAAGATCATTCTAAGAATAAAATAATGAAAACTATGCCATTAAAAACTCATTTCAGAAAAATACAATAAAAAGTAAAAACCCTCTCATTTCAGAATAATAAGGTAAAAAGACCCCTTCCATAAAAATTACAAGACACTGGAAAAAAATTGAAGATGGATCTGCAGAATCAACATTATGAAAATGGACATATGACTGAAAAATCTACAGATTCCACACAATCTTCAGCAAAATTCAAGGAAACTCTTCACAGAAAAAAAAAAACTATTCCAAAATAAAAGCATGATAGCCAAGGAATAGCCAAAGAAATCTTGAGAAAAAAGAAAGCCATGCTATAGACACTATAATATTTGAGTTCAAATCTTACTGGGGCCACAGTAACAAAAAAAGCATGGTACTAACACCAAAGCAGACCTGTAGACCAATGGGATAGATCAGAGGACCCCAGAAGTAAATTAATTAGGAAGCCTACAGAGTGGGAGAAGATCTTCACCAGCCATCTGATTTTTTACAAAGATGCCCAAATCATGTATTGAAGGAAAGACAGCTTCAGCAAGTTGGGAAAATGGGTAGCCATATGTAAAAGACTAGAAGTACATTCCTAACTCTCATTCTGTACCAAATTAATTCCAGATAGATGAAAAAAATCTTAATGTAAGGCCTGACATTTTGAAATTACTAGAGGTAAATGGGGGTGGGGCCAATTGCAAGAAATGACAAATGGGAGTGAATCAAATTAAAATTTTTCTTATCAGAAAAACTATGGAAGTGAATTGATAGCCTGCAAAATAGGAGAACATTTTTGTCATTATTCATTTGACAAGGGATTAATATCCAGAATGTATAAAGAACTAAAAGATTCAATAACTCTAAATAATCCAGGTTTTGAAAAGGACCAATCTATTGAACAGTTCTTAAAAGAATTACAAATGGCTAATAAACATATGAAAACAAGCTACACTGAGCCAGTCATTGGTGGCTTACTCTTGTAATCCTAGCTATGGAAGAGCCTGAGATGTAAGGACCCTAGCCAGAAGCCAACCTAGGCAAAAAAAAAAAAAAAAAAAAAAAAAATTCCACAGGAACCTTATCTCCAGTTAACCACAAAAACTTAGAAGTTGAATTGTGTTTCAAATGCTGGAGCACCAGCCCTGATGAAAAAAGCCAAGCAAGACACAAGGTTCACATCTCAACCCCCAGTTCCTCAGTATAGACACAAAACAAACAATGAACACACTTCAGTGATTCAGTTACCCCAATAATAAACAAAGCAAACAACAGCAAAACCTCCTCATCCCACAAATGTATGTTAATACAAAATTAAATTAATAAAGCAAACAACAAATGCTTGCATGAAGGTTTGGGAGGAAAGAAATCCTCATGTGTTGTTGGTAGGAATGCAGATGTTGGTTAAAAACTGCTGTGATGGGCTGGGGGTTTGGCCTAGTGGTTAAAGTGCTTGCCTAACATGCACGAAGACCCAGGTTCGATTCCTCGGTACCACATACATAGAAAAAAGCCAGAAGTGGTGCTGAGGCTCAAGTGGTAGAGCTCTAACCTTGAGAAAGTCCAAGGACAGTGCTCAGGCCTGGAGCTCAAGCCCAGGACTGGCAAAAAAAAAAAAAGTGCAGTGATTTTTAATAAATTCTTTAATAAAAAAATAGAAATAACTTGGGAGACATGAGAAAGGGTATCAATGTTTGTGGAGTAATGCACCTTCTATCTGGTGAACATAATGTAACCCTTCTACTAATTGCAATAAAAATATATATGAAAAAAGAAAAAAAAGTGCAGTGATTGTTTATAGAAGAATTACAGGAGCCTGTATGGAAATAGAGCATTATAGAAGCCTGTCTAGAGAGTCTCCACAAAACTAAAAACAGAATTTCCCGTCATAGCTTTCCTGGATATGTAGTTGAATAAACCAGACAACATACAATGGAGACATCTGCCACACCTATTTTTACTGAAGCTCTATTCACAACAACCAAATTATAAACCAAACTCAGTCTAGGCCCATTACTGAATAAAAAAGAGAATGTGGAATAAACACAAAATGAAGTATTTTCTAACTCATGAAAAGATAAGATCACGTTCTATCAATTATATGGTATTAGAAATGATCCAGTTAGACAAAATAAGTCAGTTTAAAAAGTCATAGAGGGTCATTTTGGAGGAGAAATGAAGCCCGTAGGATGGAAGAGGATGAGAAGGCAACTGAGGTATATATGGAAATGATCCAAATAACATTTTATACACACTCCACAGTGAAACCATTATTTTGTATAAAGGTCAATAAGGCAACAAAGCTTCATTTTCTCAACATGGATTTTTTTTCATTAAAATTCTTTTTTTGCTATTTCTAACCTTGCTTTTAATCAACAAAAGGACCCTCATATCTAGAATGTGATTAAAATCATAAATTAGAAAATAAAGCCATCTATTTTGATAACTATCCATATTTAGCATATAGCTTTATTTCCTGGGTGTATTTACATATCCAGATATACATGTATACTCATAATCATAGGTAGGCTATAATGATATTTTAGTTTTCTCGTTTATGAATATAGTATGAATATCATTCATGTTTACTCATATATAGCAACATAATCATTTTTATAGTATCATGTACTATAAAGTACATATACTATAGTATAAGCATAAACATTTTTCCATCTTTTACTATGATAGGCAGTATTGTGATATTACTGATGTATCTTGGTGTTTTTCCACAATTACTTTTTAAGGACAAATTGTTGAACAAGAACTGCCTACGACAAAAAGGTTTACATGTTTTGAAAGCTCTGAATATTTATTTTCAAGCTACCTTTTAGTGATGTATCCATAAATATTCAGTTTATATACTTATTTTTTTTTGCCAGTCCTGGGGCTTGAACTCAGGGACTGGGCTTTGTTCATGAGCCTCCCTGTGCTGAAGACTAGCATTCTACCACTTATGCCACAGAACCAGTTCAGGCCTTTTCTGTTTGTGTGGTTCTGAGGAATTGAATCCAGGGCTTCATGCATGCTAGGCAAGCACTCTGCCACTAAGTCACATTCCAAGCCCTCAATTTACATTTTTATATGTAGTGTGTAATAGTATTCATCATTCACCAACACTATTTTGTCATTACTTTTAATAGTGATGAAAATAGTAATTAATATTTTTTGCCTTTCTAATAATTAGCAATACTTTGTACTTAGGATTTTAGAACAGTTTTCAACCAAAATAGCATCCCTATAACAAGTATTATGCTTAAGATGAAAGAATTTGACATATAAAAATGAGATTTCAGTTATTTATAATTGTATTTGTGTTTCTTAACTGAAGCTACACAATAAAATTTTCTGGAGAAAAACAAAGACAAAACTCAGGAAACGTCAAATAAGCCACTACATGGTGGGTCCTAACCCAGATCCAGTTATCTCTTAGGGGACATCCTAGAAAATAGTAGTCTTTGAAATCTCTGCTGTTATCCAAATGTCCAAAGGTGGATGAGGGAAGGAAGGTGAAAATCATATTTGATTGAAAAGCAACCTATTTTTTTTCTAAAATGTTTTCCCCAAAATGGTATATTATTTTATATAATACATGGGTCTGACAAATATCCTTTGTAAGCATATCTTTTTAACTATAATTTTATTTTAAACATACAAACATATATAAACTTGTTTTAAATAATGTTTTAAATAACACATATAGAAATTTAAAATTAGAACCAATTTGTACAGAAGATCTGAAATAACTGAAACCTTTACTGTTATGCTGTGTCATTGTAGTAAACCTTCCATTTGATTAAGCATTAAGCCTCACCCAAATATATAGGAATGTTTCCATTTTAGTAATTGCAGTACTTTAACAGTGTGACGCTGGCCTTATCTTCCCAGAATAGCACAATACTTTTTCCTTCTTGATATATGGGCTTTGAAATTGTATTTTAAGTGTACAGTATATGAATTGACTATATTTATCAAAACATTTTGATGAAAATTTGCATTTATTTTTTAACTTTCATCATTTTGTACATAGCACAGAAATGCACATATTTCTGCATTCTTTGCTGCCATCATCTTTTCTTTTGGGTCTATGGAACTGGGGATCAAACCTAGGGCCTTCTCATTTGCAATGTAAGCAAACAATGTATCATTAGCTATTCCAGTCCTTTTTATTTTATTTTGAGACAGGGCCTAGCCAGATTGCTTTTGCTGCCTTCAAACTTCGCCTCTCATGTAGCTGAAACTACACCAGGCCCAGCTAATGAAGATTTTTTTTAAGGAAAAACAATTCCACGATGTCCTTAGAAAAGAATAGAGCATTGATATGCTTATTCTGAGATTAGAAAATAAGCAAAAAGTTTTTAAGGTGTAAATGTCTGTACACATAAAAGGAGTTTTTATCATTATCACTGGCATTACCAGTTATTAGGAGTGTTGACGTTAGTAGAATTGCTGTGTAATAGTGTTAAGTACAAATAAAGCATGGGCAACATATCTTCTTGAAAAATCTCTTTAGCAAATATTTATAGTTTAACCTAGCTGGCTTAAAAGTGCTTTGAGTGTTTTATTTAAAGAATGAGGGTAAAACAACCTTTTTTTGAAAATATATGTTTATGAAATATTTCATGAAATAATAACTATGTTCACAAAGATTCAAGTAAGAGGATTTACCAAACGCTGAAGTAGGCATAAGGTATACAATTCTTTAAATATTCATACTTTTTTCAGAAAACAATCAACACCATGAATATTTCATTACACTTAAATTTTGCTATTTCCATACATAAGTCTAGTGCGTTATTTGCATTTGGATCCAAGCTTTAGAATGTGCCAGTAAAAAGTCGTATTTACTAGCAATCACTCTCAATGTCAATTTTTTTCTGCCTGCTAAATAATAATTACATACTTCAATGTAATGATTACCATTTCTTTGACCAAAGGCACAGCTCATTTTCACAATACTCTAGCGCGCGCGCTAGTGTGTGTGTGTGTGTGTGTGTGTGTGTGTGTGTATCAAGGCTTTGTAGATGAAATTTTTCCTTAGAGGTTATTTTGATCATCTTTAAGTTGCACCTGACATTCATATTTATGATACAAGTAAGTTGCCATTTGAGGTTAACATTATTTTAAAAGCCCACCATCTAAGCTTTCTGGAGGAATCAAAATAGAATGGCATAGTGCCTCTTTGTTCATTTGTATCTTGCAAACAAGAAAGGGTGACTTTTATAAGCATCTGTAAAAGTAATATAAGAATCATGTGGCTCAATACATTTATTTTCTTTAGTTTTCAATACAATCATCAGGAATATTGTTTGGACAATAGGGTAGAAATCTATTACAAGTAAAAAAATCCTATTTTTTCCCCCTTAAGAAACTCAGTTTACCTACAGTAAATAACAAAGAGATCTTATCCTTCTTTTTCTTCCCCAAGTATATTTTTATTGAGATGATTATAACTAGAAAGTTTTAAGTCTCTTTATATATTAGCTCCTGTTAAGTATAAAAGAATTGAAGCCATCCTTTTAAATTATTAAAGGGTATCAATGTATGGGAATTAATGAACATCTATCTGGCAAATATCATGTAACCCTTCTTTAAATTACCATAAAAATATATGAAAAAAACTTACATAAAAAATAAAACATTAAAGGTAGGAATTTTTTTATTTCCTTGTTTATTTCCAAACACAGAATTGGACATAGTTGGAATTCAAAAAGGGTTTGTTGGTTGAATAAAAATCTATTGAGATAATACAACTTAAACTGCTAGAAATTAGATAAGTGGATGCCATGCATGCGGTAGTGTACATGGTAAAAAATGAAAATTGACTCTGCAGTATACTGGTTCACTGCCAAGAGATGAGAAGCAAGAAAAGAGATGGCTAGAAGATGACAAGTTTCTTTACGAGGGCTCCCAAGTAGTTCAATAATTTAAAATCATAGATGAGGTTTTCCCTCAAAGTACTCTGAGTTCTTAAAGTCAGTCATTAATGCTTGGAGTGACTCAAAGAGGAACCTGAATTAGTACAGATTTTGATAGTTGGAGGGAAATCAAGAGATTGCTTATTTTTGAACCACTTAGCCTCATATAAGCATTATCTGGAGAACATATTTTATAGTTCTGTATAAAAACTTTATGGTCTGCTGAAGCCTGTGGGGCAAATGTTTTGTATGTTAAAGCAGTGCTTAATTAAGTTTAGTTTTTAAGCCAAAATGTTTTGTATTTAATGACAGGGGCAGTTGCTAGGAGGGTTTTTTTTTTTTAAATAAATTATACATTAAACATGTACTGGTTAAATAATCAAAAGGTGGCTGGTATTCTGGAACAAGCTAGTATATTGAAGTTCTCAAGTTGGAAAAAAAAGATTATTTCACACAAGATATTATGAGCAAACTTTTTTTTTCTTACTGGCAATTGGAGCAAAGACTGGAAAGTCTTCCCAAATAAACTAAACTGATACAAGACCATAAGCTGTGAGCCCTGGAGATGGAGGTAGTTGAGTTGAATCTGATGAAGAAAAAAATGGTGCTGTGCTCCTTGGAAGAGTCTGTAGACACCAACAATATTCTGTATACAGTTATAATTTGTATATGTGTATAAATACATGGCTGTATATGCAACTATCAGTAATAGTCTCAAACATCTGTACAAAAAAAGGCACAACACTCACACCAAGCCGATAGCGTTTAAAAATGTCATGGTAGATAATCTGGATGAAAACAACTCTGTGCCAAGAAACTTTGTAAGCTGATATTCCCAAATACTGATTTTTATCCATAAAATTTAAAAACCTAAGCAATGCTAGGTATTACTTTACCATAACACCATTATCATTTGCTTTCTAAATGCTTTCATTGCCAATAGGCAATGAAAATGTGAAAATGTTTTCAGAGAGAAGAAAATATAATGGCGGAGTATAATAAATATAATTCATTTTTCAATCCTATTCAAATATCAAAACATTTCCATCAGTATTTATGAGTAGTTTTTAGTGATGATAATAATAAATTCAAAAATAATTTTTATGATGCCTACCTTCCAATAAGAACTTTATTAATATTCTTTTCACAGCAGGACACATTAATGTATATTTATATAAACATGTTAGCCACTATCTTTATTCTCTGAATGTTGATATAAGTTCCTAACATTCTTTTAAAGGCAATAGCAAGGCCTAAGGTATACTGGTTTTTTGGTTTTCATATAGAAAGAAGAAAGACTCCGAACCAAAGCATAGAGGGGAGGGAAGACAAGATGAGAAGAGAGCAATGCGGAATCATTCAAACGCTGTCTCTGCACTCAGTGCAGACAAAATGCTGGGGAGGAAGAAAGTAGAAAGGATGTAACTTAGATCCTTGAATGCACTATATGTATAGCTTTGATTATATTAGGGTCAGTCTTGTCATTATTAGCATAATCATAAGGCCTCTGTTAAACCATAAACTTTTTTGTAATCGATTATTTATTTGAGCAAACTCAGGGTGTTGTGAATACTAGGTAAACACTTACTCATGGAGTTTTACCTTTAACCTCTTTCCTTTCTTGACACATAAAATTGCTATGTACATAAGGTATATAGGATAAAACCAAATGAAATGTACTCTAGGATATGGAAACAAGAGGTTTATCTTGTGTGACTGTTGTTCTTAATGTATTATTCTCTTAATGTGCTATTATTCATTACTTCTCTTTTTTGCCCTTATGGTTAATCTCATGTTATTACTGTATCTGACTTTGTTACCTGGTATACTGTATATGTTTTTTTTGAAATAGGGAAGGAAAGGGGAAGAATGATGATTGGGAGGGGGTGGAGGGAGGAAAATGGAGACAAAAACATGAGAAGGGGTATCAATGTGTGAGAAGTAATGCACCTACTACCTGACTAATGAAACTAACTCCTCTATACATTATCCTGACAATAAAATAAAAAAATAGCTCTGCAACTAAAAAATGCCTGAAAAAGTTCATATTACTCAAGTAAAAACGTTAAAAAAATGGTAAAAAGGGATTTTACAAATGTATTTAAGGTTCTTTAATCAAATTCACCTCTTCTACAGCAACCATCTCTTTAATCACACAGAATATTTATTTTGAGAAAATAAAAGTTGAGGAAAAAAATTAAGTAAGACTCTTATTTTACATAGTTTATGTTTTCTCAATGTGCATGGGGAATAGTTAAATACTTCATTAGTATCCCAATTTGAAGTTTTATCTTATTGTTTAATGAGCAGATGTTGGGTTTTTAAACAAATTTTGCCAACTTTGGATCCTTCTATATATTGTATCCTATAATACCCAAAATGCTGAACTGAGTTCAGTATATCCTAGGTGTTCAAAAATGTTCAATTACCACATAATTCTAAAATAGTACAGAATCAATTCTGTAATTACTAATTTTTAATATATTTTGATAGATGAAATAGAATAGAAACAAAAGCACAGAGAACAGTGCATGGATCAGGCATTATTTTACAGACATTGTTCCCAACAACTTATATACATAAGCATTAGGTCATTTCAGTGTATCTGTTCCTAAAAACATGAAGTAGAATAGTCATCAAACTTTTATATTTCACTGTTAAACATTCATGTCTGCTGTGGATTGCAATGCCAGTTTCTTATTTTTGGAAGAAACAAAGAAGTTAAAAAGCACTGCTTTCTGTGCCCACTCTCTGGGGGATGGTTTGTAGGGCTGTATTTGGGGACTGTATTTATTGAGTATAATGTGAAAGACACCCCGGAGAGTTGTATAACTAGGAGTCCTGCTCTAGGGTATCTGTGCTAAGCATTCACTTCTATGCTTTGGCCATGGGTAGAATTCTGAGCTTCCCGGGTCTAATTCTAAACTCAGAAGTTCCTCAGCAACTCCTGACTTCTATTGTCTACCTCTATTTTTTCTTTTCTTCCTCTTTCTTTTTATTGTTGTTGGAGACTGGGACTCAAACTTGGCATCTGATGAACTTGTTCACTGGCTGGTGCTCTACCATTTGAGTCATGCTACAACACTTAGTTCTACTTCTAAATCTATAAAAAGGCAAGTTGTTACCTGAAATTTCCAAACATAACCATCAGAAAACAATTTCCCCACATTTTTCTTTGCAGTGTTGATAAATTGCAATATCACAAATTTACAATTTGAATTTAGTGTGAAATGAAAGTGGAAATGAAATCCATTTTGGTGATTCCGAAGGAATACTGTACTTGTTTTTTTTTCATTGTTTTGTTATGGGCCAAATTATTGTGGCATTGAGATTACTCTCTACAATCTAGAGCATTTTTTTCAAACTTCTTGAATGTTTTTGTACCACTTGGTTTTAGTAAATAAGCTACTGCACTGAAAGATTTTCAGAGGATTTATAAGTGAGCTTAATGGAACACAATTCTCCCAATTTGCATATTGGGACAATTTATTTGAAAGGTACAAATAGATCATTGAATAGCCAACATATCATGTAACCCTGAGTTCTGTTTATCACCTTTGATCACTAGACTTATATCTTAATTTAACATATTTTCAATTTTTTTGCACACAAGTAAATGTTAAACCTGACATATATAAACAAAACAAGGGGTGTGATCTTGATATTAGGAGACATTCTTAAACAATAATACACTATCTGTGGTAAAAATATCTTACAGCAAAGAAATGTCTCTTGCAAAAACTCAAAAAATAGGTATAGAATTTTAATCATACAGTACAAAATTTATATTAGTTGTTTGGTTCAAGAACAAGGATAGAAGGAAAATTTTAACCTATAAGCATGTGCACTGGAATGGGGGTAAAATCTAGCCATTTAAAACACTGGGTGGAAACACTTTTGATAGCAGCTATTATTAATTCAATCATCAATTTCAAGAAGCGCTGTCTTTTTTTTTTGTCTAAAAGCTTATTTCTACATAAACTTCTTATACTCTGAGAGGATAACATATAGTACAATCTGCTCAAAACATTTTCATTCCTTAATCTTCCTGTAATTGTCACCAAATGCAGGATAGGTAGGAGACAACAATTTCCCTTTTCTTTACTGCCACATTCTGAGAATAAATACATAGAATAAAACAGAAAAAAACCCCAGCCCAAATCATTACTTTGTAGTCATTTGCCCAAAGCACTCTTTGTGGTCTCTCTCTCTACATACCTACCATTTCAATGGCTGTCCTGAATTTCAATCAAATCCATTTTGTGCTGAAAGAAAACACCTTTTTCTGCAGTTTAAAAATATACAAGATATATACTCATGACATTATTTCTTCAGAAGTTTATTTATATTCTTATTAGTCTGCATATATTTAAGAGTTAAGGAAAATAAATGCTTGCATCATTTTTTTTCTTCTTTCACAAATCCATGCTCTTGTCCCTCAGACTGTAGTTTCATGTGGTTAGCAGAATCAATTAGATGTCTCTTATTAGCAAAAATACAATATAAAAATCATTTTAAAGAAAAAAGGGTGTGTTTAATGACTTTATCATAGTGGGAGAAAGAAGTGTTGCCAAGCATGTTAGCAGAGTAATTCAATTTTTTTTCCTCCTTAAAATTGTAAAAACAGGGCTGGGAATATGGACTAGAGGTTGACTGCTGACCTAGAATGCATGAAGCCCTGGGTTAGATTCTTCAGTACCACATAAAACAGAAAAAGCCAGAAGCGACTCTGTGGCTCAAGTGATGAGTGCTAGCCTTGAGCAAAAGAAATTCAGGGACAGTGCCAGGCCCTAAGGTCAAGCCTCAGGAGTAGCAAAAAAAAAAAAAAAAAAAGAAAGAAAGAAAGACAGACAGACCAATCACAGGGCCAGTGAACATGTTGCTGGGCAGGTTAAGGCTTCTGGATTATTGGTATAGGTAATTTGTTCTGTGCTAAATTGGTGTGCAGTAGTCAAGAGGCCTGGGAGGCCTTTGGAAGTTTGCTAGGCAAGGGCACTTGATTTTGGATTCCTTCCTGCACCAGAGCACTGTAGGCCAGGCACTGGAACCATGTGCATGCTAAATTTGTCTCTCTTGCAAAATTGAAGGTTTTATTAAAAGTACATTCCTGTGTTCAGTGGTCTAAATGTTTGGACTAGGAATTAGGCACTTAGGGGTTTGATTGCCAGATGCACCAGAATACTCCTATCCAAATTCAGGCACATTGCTAAACATCCTGCTGTTAGGATGCATTAAGCTCCATTTATGATTAAATATTCAAAAAATGAAGACACCTGTACCCATCAGAAGCTTTATAGGAAAGGGAATTTTACAACACCAAATAGAATGAATAAAAAAAATGAAGTTTTAGAAATGTTTGCTAAGTACTTCGGACTGTTAACCACTTTTGGTCACAATCATTGTGTCCGACTCCTACGCTTAATTTGTAGTATATTTCCAATACAGACACATATAGAAATCAAAAGCAAGCCTAAAAAACAATTTTGGAGGCTGATATAAAAATTCTAAAAGAAGCTGTAAAAGTAAATTATGTTTATTGAAGCATTTTCAGAGCAAGTCATGTGTTTTTTTGTTTCTTTGTTTTTTGTTGTTGTTGTTGCTGTTGTTACTGTTGTTGGTTGTCAGAGCCTAGGTACTGTCCCTGAGCTTTTTGATTAAGGTTAGCACTCTACCACTTCCAACACCAGGCACACTTTGGGTTTTCTGGTGGTTAACTGGAGAGAAGAATCTCATGGACTTTCTTGCCTGGGGATCTGCATTCCTCAGATTCCAAGCTTCCCGAGTGGCTAGGACTGTAGGTATGAATCACTGTTGCCTGGCAAGTAATTTTTTTTTTTTTGCCGGTCCTGGGCTTGCACTCAGGGCTTGGGCCCTGTTCTTGGACCACAGCACCACTTCCAGCTTTTTCTGTGTGTGTGGTACTAAGGAATTGAACCCAGGGCTTCGAGCATGCTAGGTGAGAACTCTACCAGTAGACCATGCTCCTAACCCCCAAGCAAGTAATTTTTCTTTTTTTTTTTTTTTTGCCAGTCCTGGGGCTTGAACTCAGGGTCTGAGTACTGTCCTTGGGCTTTCTCAAGGCTGGAGCTCTACTACTTGAGCCTCAGCACCACTTCTGGCATTTTTCTATGTATGTGGTACCGAGGAATTGAACCCGGGTCTCCATGCATGCTAGGCAAGCACTTTAACCACTAGGCCAAACTCCTGGCCAACAAGTAATTTTTCTTAATGTAATTTTTTGGGGGCGATACCGAAAGATTTGATCTCAAGGACTTGTGCTTGCTAAGGCAGGTTCTGTTATAACTGAGCTATGATTCTAGACCTTTTTGCCTTGGTTATTACTAAAATAAGGTTTCTCTTTTTTTCCCAAGCCAGCCTGGACCATGATTGTTCTATTTGAGCTTCCTGTGTACCTGTGGTGACAGGCATGCACCACTATGCCCAGGTTTTCACTGGATAAGACAGGATCTTTTGAACTTGATACCTGGGGTTGGCCTCAAATGCATTCCTCCTGATTTTAGCCTCCAGTAGCTAGGATTACAGACATGAGCCACTTGTGCTTGACTTAAAATACTTTTGAAGTACTGTTTAGGAATAAATAAAGGCACTAACTGAGTAGATTAATTGTTGTGTGTAGGCTATTACCACTTGTATATAGGTTATGTTGTCAATTGGCCTCTTTCACTTTTTTTCCATGACCTTATGACTAAAAAGACATGGTTAGATTTTATCCAGCATGTCTCAAATATATACTGATATATAGGTGCTATTGTCTCACATCTGTAATCCAAGATACTCTGGAGGCAGTGGCTTGAGGTCCAAGTACCAGTACACACACACACACACACACACACACACACACACACACACACACACACACACACCCCAAAACCAAAAAAAGTATGTTGACATGGCACCCATAAAAGAAATAATAATTGCCCAAGGGAGCAGAAGGAAAGAATGCAGAAACATGACTCCTAACATGGCTTAATATGTTAGTATTTTTGAACGCTAAATGTTTTAGATGAAAAACTTATGAAGTTGGGAAGAAAATGGAATGTGAAATCAGACAGACCTGAGTTCAGATCCTGACTCCATATGTTCTAGAAAACTGCACATTTTATAAATAGTACAGATAAGCTACCTGGCACAGAATAGTTACTCAATGATAGCCATATGCAGTATTTAAAGAATAAATGTGTCTGTCTCCTAATGTTTACCCATGTATTAGGAATAACTAGCAAAACTCTCACAAAGATACCTGTGACTACCATCTGCTATCTCAGTCTGAGAATAAATGATAAATGTCAGTGTAACTGGATATTCCGGCTAAGCAATTACAATGACAATATATTCAGTAGATGCAACTCACTTTATAGCTAAAGGAGATGTGACATTAAGACCTCCTCAATATTTACCTCATCAACCTATTTCACAACCAGTTGCACATTAGATCTATATACAGTAATTAGTGTTTACTTTTATTAGGTTCTAATACTTCAAACATTGTTACTGACTTAGATTTTATCAAGCATATCCTATCTGTTTGCTTCCACATGATTGGTCACATTCATGTCATTACTTGATATTTACCATGACTCCTTTAGCTATTTATATGCTAATTATCTTCTTATATTAGTAATTTCTAATCCATATACTTTGATACCCCATGCAGGTTAGATGTTTTACCCAGGTAAATGGACCAAGATTCTATAGTCGACAATCAGGACAGAAAAAGAATATAAATAAACGTTGGTCTTTTCCATTAAGCACATACAAATTTAGACCTGAAATGAAGTATATTTAGGTAAGGTATATCAAAACTATAGAGTATGAGATTAACTATGTCTCACCAAAAATGACTGAAGGTTAGCTCAATAAATATAGTACAGTTAAAACTAGTCATGGAGTTTACGAAACTTTAATCTTCTAAATGCATACAAATAAATTTTATTTGTGTTGGAGTATCTAAAATGGAATTGAATTAGTGAAAAGTAGGAAGCCCTTTATGCATCTTTCAATCAGCCTGTTAAACACATTAAAAATAAAATTTGCAAGAGCTTATAAACTAACAATATCAAGAAGGCACTAAGTCATTTCAAGTATCTTATAAATCTATATTCTTTCTGATACAAGAGGCAATAGGGCATTTCTTCATTAAGTGCTGACATCACAACATAACACAGAACACAGGCTGTGAAGGTTGGCAAGTGTAAGTTGGCAACAAGAGGGGGGAAGGCACTAGATTTTACTATTAGCAACAGACATGTGGCTCATACTTCTTTATGCATATTGACACCATGGCTTATCAGTAAGGACTTCAGCATTTTCTCATTTTCAGTAGTAATCAGGGTTTTATTATTTATTGCTATGGACTGAAGCCAGTATCTGTGCATGTGAAATAAGCACTCCAGTACTAAGCTTTACTTCTAACCCTCAAATAATCTTGGCTTCTGTTTTCAAATATAAACTGTAATGGCTTTGCAATCTTCTTTTATTCTTCCCTGTCATTCGAAGTCATTGATGTTGAGTTTTGAGTAGTTTTCTGATGTTTTCCCAGGTTTTTTTTGATGTTTCAATAAATTTACCTTTTCAGGGATTCTCTACACTTTTTATAAGGATTTTTTGAGGTTTTTTTTTAACTAAACAGCTCCTTTTCTAATGTGTCTGCTTAAATAAACTTGTCTTCATAATGAAGATGCACATTAATTTGGATTCAAAACCTTAATGTCAATGCCAAAAGCAATAGTTTGGTTTTATAAGAAAATTTAAAACAATTTCAAGATCAAAAATTCTGGAAATCAGGTTTTCAAGCCTTATTTTTATTAGAAACCTTAAATTATTACTTTTTTAAAAAAAGGAAGTAGCCAATATCCATTTTTAAATTTTGTCAAGCAAATAATAAAGAATAGCAAACTAGGATAAGAAAACACATTAGAAGACAGCTTCCTATTTCACACAACTTCTAGTCACCTTTTCCTATCCATTCCCCTATTTCTGTTCAGCAGCAAGAAAAGTAATATCCATTTATTTTTGCCTTTTTGGGTTATCCAAGTGAGTTTCATTTACCTGAATACAAACAAAAGCTAGGGGGAATGGTTTTTGTAATGATACAGACCAACGATATGACTCTCAAACCAGAAAACCTGGCCTTCTATGGCTTCTTTTGCAGTCTGTAGTCCAATAGTTATTAAACCGACTGAAAGTTAAGCAATATGCAAAGTGACACAGATTGACAACAAATAACGGAAACACACGGAATCCCCTTAGCTGTTACTCTTTCCAATAGACAAATCCCTAGAATTCTGTCAATAAAATTATAAATATTAAAGAAATGAAGAGAATTTTCACAATGGGGGAGGGAGGATAGCTTCTTATCATAATAAATATTTTGGTACATTTTTTTTAAATGTAGAAAAATTTAGTACCTTTGGGTACTTTTTTCTAAGAGAACCATACCTGCTTCAGAACTTGTTTGATTATAGCTGCTAACAATGCTGTTTGGTATCACTGGAGTGGACGACGTTGAAATTCTTGACTGAGATGGATTGGGATGTAAAGAATTTCCTAAAGCCATGCCCGACTGACTGAGCATCCCACAGTTCCCGCTAGCCTGAATCTGATTTATTAAACCTGCGAGATGGTGGTTGGGGACTGGATTGTTACTGTGAGCGAAGTTAGTGTTTGCATTGTGGCAGTGCACAGCTTCCCCTCTTAAAGGTAGGTTCTGTGTCAGTGAATTCTGAAGCACACCGGAGTTCACACTGGGATCTGTAAAATGCAGCTGGTTAGCAGAGCAAGGCAAAGCAGTATTTGAGCCCCCACAACCTGGGGTACTATTGCTACTCAAGTGAGAGCTTTGACAACTCATAGACTGTAGTAACTGAGACATTGACGTGATGGGAAATGAGCCCTGACCCTGCTTCCTCAGCACGTCAGGGCCGGGCTTAGGAACTGCGGAGTTTTCCATTTGAGACTGTCTGAGCAAGCTCAACACTGTGGTAGGTGGCTGTTTTCTTTTCCGCAGGGAGTCTTTCTGCTGAGACATCAGCTTATCTCTTAGTGCTGCTCGACCACTCTGCCCTTCACCTGTTGGGAGAAGCGTGTTGGCAGTAGGTGGGAACATGGTGTTTAAAGTGCTATGTCCTTCCGCGTTGCCGCTGCCGACAACAGCTCCAGAACTGCTACTGCTGCTACTGTTGTTACCAGCAAGTTTGTTTTGATTTGCTAGCTGTGCTTTGGCTGCTGCTGAGAGTAAACTACTTGCTGGAAAGGAGGCAGCATTGTGCTGGTTCAAGATCTGATTTAAAGGCATTCCCAGCAAACCAGGCTGACTCTTCACAGAACCACTGCCGGCAGATGCAGTGGGGAAGGCTGCACTGCATGGAGTATTTAGTACATTACTCATTCCAGCAATTAATGGGTTGGGGATATCCTTGTACTGATGATGTCCGTCGGACTTGGTAGAAGGGCTTGACGGCATGGATGGCCTCGGGGACCCTATTGTTGACCTTGGCGACCGGGGTGGAACCTTTATGCCACTGCAAGCGGCCTGGGGTCCTACAGGTAGCATCATGAAATTTCCGTGGTCGGATGATGTGGAAGATGAGCGTGATCTTTGGGGCGATGCCTCAATCCTTCCAATTCCAGCCCCCATCATGTGCACTGGGGATGTCACTGGAGAAGGGGACAGGGAGGTTGAAGCTGAATGCTGAACTCTTTGTACATGACTCCCGTGATTCATGTGACCAGGTTTTATGGTTGGCAAAGGGAGATTACTTGGCAAAGGAACAACAGCAGGAGGCATGCTTACATTCATCACAGGTACCTGAGAGTGGACACTTGAATGGAAACTGGCTGGATTAATGATAACAGGGTTCTGATTCACTGGTTTACTAGGAATAGGGTCAAGAATGCCAAGTGGATCTTTCTCAGATGTTAATGGCTTTTTCTGAAGAGCACAAGAAGGTGGAGGAGGGGGAGGTGGGCCTTGGGGTGGTTTGTGGTGGAACATTGCGCGTGGCATTTCCATGTTAGCTGAAAAATTACACATTGATTTTTTCATGACTGGACTCTTTGTAGTCAAGGTTGGGGAAAGAGGTATATTAGTCCTTCCAGCCATTGCACAGGATGACTGCACAGGAGAACCGTGAAGCATTACTGAAGGTGGAGAAAGGGGAGTCCTATTCAAGTGGATTGGACTGGAGTTGGGAGCTCCATGAAAACCAGGGTTATTTCTTGTGAAAACATCAGGGCTTCCAAGTGGGTCAGTCCTTGGAGAGATTGAGCCATCTCCATAGATTTGGGAACCTGATGACGCGGGGCTAGGTAGGCCTCCGTGGCTACCACGGAATGGAGATTTCTGTCCATGTTCACTGCTGCCCAATCTCTGCCGGGGGTAGACAGGGTGGAGTTCTTGCTGCTGGCTTCCAGGCAAGTCTTGTACATACAGCCTTCCCATGGCATTCGATGATCCAATCATTAACTTGAAAGGATTCTTACATTCAGGCATTACAGAATTTGTAATTCCTTCGTGAGACTTGTTTCTTACTGATCTTGGAGTTGCTGCCCTTGAAGGTACTACTGGAGTTGCATCTGAGATGTGAAAGAGATAGGAAAAAAATCTGTTAATAGTCTCAGTTATTATTATTAGCATTTTTGTTGAAAGGAAGGGAAGGGGAGAAGGGAAATGGGAAAGGAATGGGAAATAAGGCTGTCTGGAAATACAAATTTGCCAGTAAAAGCTGTGGTTTTATACACTTAAGGAAAAGGTTCCAGAAGCTGTACGATTTAAATAATGTATATTTTTCTCCTGTAGATGACCAAAGGCTCTTATTAACTGTTTATTATGCTGTTTGGGTTGGGTAAGCACAGGTATTTAAATTCTGACATCCATTCTAATAATATTTTGAACATGCAAAATCTAGACTGATGGAAATGGTGATGTTACTATCTTGGGTTTGAAATTTTTGAGAAAATGACAGAAAATTGAAATTAGTGTGGCAAATTTTTGTGTGTGATATCAACCATTTATGCATTGCTACAAGAAAATCTGTTAGTCTGTAACTGTTTTTGTCTTATCAGAATGTTCTAAGGACAGCTATAGTAAGATTTACTTATATCAGTGGTTACCCTGTAAGAGAAAGGCTCTTAATTTTGTGAATTAAGTGACTGGAATTCTAAATCTTTTGTAATGGAGGTAATAATGAGAATTAACATATCCATGGTACAACCACATTCAGCCTTACATCATATCTCTATAATACTATAATTTCTTAATCAGTACTTATTGAAAATCAGCTACCTATAGTCAGGTATACTGGGAAAAAGACTGCAATTATTTTATTAGGACAGAAGTCTCATCTAAAATTTAGTTGGATGCCTAAAATCAGTACTGAGTTTCAGTTGAGTATTCTCTTTTTACACCAGTACATTTCACCCTGTCTGACTTTTTGGAATCTTTTCAGTTCTTTTGGAGATCAGACAGAATATAGGCAACAAAAGCAAGCTGCCTCATCATACAGAATTTTCACTCTATCATGTCAGAACTCTAGGTTTAAGTTTTTTAGCCTCCAAGGATGTTTAACTATTTTATGAAGTTGTGCCTTCTAAAACAGAGATGTCAAATAAAATTCATGTCATATGTCAATTCCCAACAGTTTGCGGTAGCTGCTTAGACAGTGTGTTCTAAAGGATGCTAAGCTGTAGGTGGCTCCATAAGAAAATGACAATGTACCTATTAAGGCACTAGAGATGAAAGTATTTATCCTACCTACTTTGAGTCTGAGAGCATATTACCAAGTACACTTTAGGTTTATTTGCAGTTATAGGTATACTCAATTAAAAATAGTCACCACGTTAAGAGAAATATACTTATATTACTTGTTAGATAGTAAATAGGTTAAATTATGCAATAATAAAATCTAAGACATTGGCTCTCAACCTGTCCTGTGCCATGCAAAAGTTTAGGAAGGGCACATTCCAGCAGTAATAGAAAGCAATGAGCATGAATTCTTCTTGAAAATATAGACCTTGTGATTTTAATCTTGTAGGGTGTGTTTTGTAGAGTAATTATAGAGTTTTAATTTATAGAATACTGAGAGCCAAAAACATAATATCAGGCAGCAGATAAATTCAACTGAAGCTTATTGTCTTGTGCAAAAGTTAAAGTAGAAATGTACTGAAATATGTGGGACACTGCCTGGTGTATAGTGAGAACATGGTTATCTGCTAAAAACAATCTAATACTAACACAGGAATGTGTTCTCTTTATCGACAAAAGCCACCTGCTTGCATCTTTTCTTGGGTAAGAAAGTATGTAATTATCTGCAATTCACTGATTAAAATATAGACATTAGCATTTTTCTGTTTCACTGACCAAAGGTAGACAACAGTTGTGGCTTAAAAATGATTTATTCTATTCTGGTAGGTAAGTAGTTATAATTTTTAATATAAGAACAGTAAGAAAAAAAAGTTAGTCTGTTACTATTCTATAGTTAGAAATTAAAGTATGTGACCGTTAGCAAGTGTTATGCTAAGATAACTCATCAGGTACTTCCATTTAATAGCATAAATATAAGCAAAATAAGTGTTTATGTATATATTTATAGGGAGGTGAATGCTATGTGGGTCTTTTGAATTTTAATTATTTAATCTTCAGTGTTATAATGTAATGTAAGGAAAAAGTAAGTGTTAGGTCTGAAGGTAGTAAAAGAGTAGTTATTAACTGAATACAGTGCAGAATTTTAAAAAGAGACAGAGATGTATCTCTCATTGCCTATCTGATTTATTTAACTACAATAATGAAACTTGCATGCATAGGAATAGTAGGGAACCTAAACCAATATTCTGCTAGGATCTTTAGAAAGATAATGAAGCAGCCCCTGTAAAATGGGTAAAAGTGCTCAATAGAATGTAGTCCTATGACATGGGTCATAGATAATAGCATGTGCAAACACACTGGATAAGATCGATATAAAAATGAAACAAAGCTACTTCAAGGTGGCAGCATAATGGTAAATTTAAAGTAATTTGCTATTAGCAAATACTCTTTATGCTCTTGAAGATTTTTGTGTATGTGTGTGTGTACTAGGGCTTAAACACAGGGTCTCATGCTCTCAGTTTTTTCACTTAGGACTGGCATTTTATTGCTTGAGTCTCAACTCCAATTCTGGCAGTTTGTTGATTAACTGGAGATAGTCACAGATTTGTCTATCCAGGTTGGCTTCAAGCCTTGATCCTCCAATCTAAGTATCTCAAGTAGCTAGGATTAATTTAATAATCACATGTGTGAAAGAAAAGCTCCCTACAAGATTTTTTTCTTATATAACCTTATGGTAAAAATTTCAGATTATTCTTGTTGAAGTTCACAGATGTAATACATTATTCAACAGTAGATCTATGGTAACAACTGCCACATTTGCTTTCTCTTCCCTCTTCACATCTAAGTGTGTCTTTCATTATCTTATGATTTGGCAACTGTTCTTTGCATTCAAGGCTCTCAATAGCTTTGGCCCCAATTTACACTTAATTAATCTTTCACTTGAGTCAGATTAGTTTGCTTATCTTTCCTTGTTATGCTATCTTATATTTATTCTGAAGAATAAGTTTAAAATTTCCCTCATATGTTTGAATTGCTATTTTCAAGGCTGTCCCAAATCTGAATTCTGACATAGAACTATCTACAATTACTACAGGTTTACACCTGCCGTCCCTATTTTTCAGTACTCTATAGATCAACTGTCCTTCCTCAACAAATGCTTTGGTGCTTGGCTGTACTTTATTCTAAATGATTGTACAAGTGTTCAGCAGGCTGTAACATTTTGGAAGGAGTTCCCAATCTAGCCTTTGGAAAGGAGTTCCCAATCTAGTCATCTCACAGTGTAATTTCATCAAGCATTCATAAAAGGAAGAAAATATTTTCACAATGGAAAATGCACATAAATATAACTGTGAACAAAGTAGACTTAAGCCCCAAATGTGGGACCATGGACAATACATGCTTCCTTCGTGAGGATCTAGCATCACCCATGTGTTAGGCCTGCCACAATATGTTTAATCTGTACACAACTGTGAGAAAGCAACCAGCCACATCCACATTGAGGAAGATCTTGCAAAGCAGGACTGAATTCTTCAAAAATTTCAACAACATAAATGACTGAACAAGTTGGCGAATTATTATAAAGACATCTAATAACTAACTGAATCCTGGATTAAAAAGTATTTTTATTAGGAAAACTGAAGGAATTTAATATAGATAGAATATCAGAGCACAGTGTTCTGCCACTGTTTTCATTCCTCAATGCATTTTCGGATTGCATTGTGGCAGTGTAGGAGAGTGTCCTGTGTGATCATTTTTGTTTTCTTTTTAGGATAATGTTGGGTTTGAACTCAAGGCTTGTTAAACAGTATTTTAGTCTTTGAGCCATAGATTCCCAGACCTTTTTGCTTTAGTGTGTTTTAAAAATAGGGTCATGCACTTTTTATCCCTGGTCTTGAACGAAGAACCTCGTACTTTTGACACCTTGGTAGCTGGGATTACAAGCACGTAATCTCATCCTAATAACCCACCACCATCCCTGGATTATTTCTTTGAGATAAAGTTTTGCTAATTTTCTTATTTTCCTGCCTGGGCTGGTCTCAATATATGATCTTCCTATCTTAACTTCCTGTGCAGCGAGATTATAGGTGTATATCACCACAGAGGTGAACTGTGATAACTCCTGCAACTTCACTGATGAATTCAATGGAATGGCATATGAGTATTCAGTGAACTACATTTGTAATTTTTCCACAACTTTGGAAAGTTTAAAAAAAGGAAGTACGTGTGTGTGTGTGTGTGTGTGTGTGTGTGTGTGTATGCCTTGCGGAAATTTATAAGAAAATTCTTGGTAATGTGATTTCTGTTAGGTAAATGTCCAGAGAATATTTTATTTGGCTTGGTTTCTAATATAGCTTAGTTCCTAACAACATGCCAAGTTATGTCTTAAGAGCTGATATCACGGATTTCAATGCAGACCTAGAAAATGGCTACACTTATTTTTTTTAAAAACCAAAGGCATTTTTACTTTTGTTAGCTAAGCTCTATTCATTGGTATAGTATTTATATGTATTTCTTAGTCCCCATAGATAGATAATACAGATAAGAAATTTTGAGAAATCAACTGGTACCTTTTGAGGATGAATTGTTCTTTGTACTAAAATTATAAAATACTTAGAAAGTATTGTATGTGTTCCAAAAGTGGAATGGGAAAGTGCTTGGCAATGTGGTTTCTAGCAACTCCTTTTGGACCAGATTAGGACAGAATTCCTAGCCCTTCCACTGTGTTACATACTTGTTCCTCCTCCGGGACTGGTGAGCACCAGAGAGGGATGTGGGGCTTCCATGCTTTTGTGAAGGGTGGCCACTGCAATGATTTTTCTTTTATGTATGCATAGCTTTGTGACATCTTCATCTGCCTTAACATCTTCTGCAGTTCTCTGCTTCACAGCAGCCCCAGGATCAAAATTAAACACCTGGAAAAAGCACAGCTTCAGTTTAGAATATATCTGTGACAAATTAATGAACAATGCCTCTTTTTAAAAAAGAGGAAGTTGGGGCCAGGAGTTTGGCCTAGTGGTAGAGTGTTGCCTAGCATGCACGAAGACCCAGGTTTGACTTCTTGGTACCACATTTATAGGAAAAGCCAGAAGTGGGACTGTGGCTTAAGTGGTAGCGCTCTAGCCTTGAAAAAGCCCAAGGACAGTGCTCAGGCTCTGAGTTCAAGCTCTGGCAAAAAAAAAAAAATGAAGCCATAAGAATGGCTTATACTTTCTCAAGCTTCTAAACATAAGGAAAGCAACTTTGTATCACTTAGTAAGATCTGTGCAAAATTCATGGCTTTAGTGGCAAAGTAAATAATAAAAATGGTAATAATTTTGCGATGGCCAGATAAATATATGGAAAAGTATAATATCTGGCAATATTTCCAACTTTAGGTACTTCTTGATGTTACAATAAACAAAGCACAGTTTAAAAAAAACAAAAACAAAACAATCTATTCCATCTTTGCATGTTAATTTCTCCTTTGGCTTCTTTTTGGGGGGTGAGGAATCGTAGGGCCTAAACTCTGGGCCTGGACGCTCGCTGACCCTGAGCTCTTCAGCTCAAGGCTACCACCCTACCCCTGGGCCTGGGCATTTTTCCTGAGCTCTTTAGCTGAAGGCTACTGCCCCACTTTCGGTTTTCTAGTGATTAATTGGAAAGAAGAGTGTCCTGGTCTTTAATGCCCTGGCTGGCTTTGAACCTCAATCCTCAAATTTCAACATCCTGAGTAGTTAGGATTACAGGCATGAGCCACTGCACCCAGTCCCTTTGGCTTCTTCTTGGAGCTACAATTGTGTTAGCTTTTCACTGACTTATTGGGCATCCCTTTAATAAAAAAGTTGCAATGGTATTCTATCAAAATACTTAACATAAACAAACATAGGTTTGCCACCTTTGAAAACTATTTTTCACAATTTTTAAGTATTCTTAAACATATGCAAAAGAGCAAAGGATTAAATTATTGAAATGAATATATGATTGGAGAACTCATATAAAAATGAAATGCCAAATTAAAAATATATATATAAAACCTGAAAGATTAAAAAAAACAAATGAAGAAAACCAAACCAACTGCTGCAACTGTATTGTGAAATGGTTACCTTGGGAAGAATAAGAGGACACTCCAAGCCACACTTGCAGGTTCCATCAGTAAGCAGGTACGTTTTAACCTGCTCCAAGCAAGATAACAAAGACCCACTGGGACTGTAAAAATAGTTTAAAAATATCAGGAAATAGGATTTACAGCACATTATATTTTTAAAAATGAACATTTTACAGTCCTACTGTCCTTCACAAGATACTATTTTCCCACTACGGTAAAAACATTTTGACAATAGTACATTAGCTACTAAATTATACGCTTTATCACCATTACTCTTTCTTTGAACCCAAATATTTCTCAGAGAATACAGATCTTCATTAAATAAAAAATCCCTACAGTTTTTTGAAAATTAGGATGGGAAAAATACTACTATTAAAGCAGGCAAGAAAGGAACAAGAAAACTGTAGAAGTAATCGCTATTACCTTAAATTACAAGATTTACTTTGCAAGCTATTTCAGGAAAAACTGAACTTCAGATACATTTTAAATTTCAAACCAGTGTCATGAAGTCTACCAAAGTATGAGTTAGTAAGTTCTTCCCTGTTTTCCTCAGAGTGAATGTGGTCCAAGTCAAGGTAAACTGCACAGTCAACTCTTACAGAGAGCGAGGAAAAAACAGACTGCAAAAATATGGGAAACTTTTGAGGGAATAGTCTTAGGTGGCCAAGAGGTCAGGTCCTAGAGCTGGTAACTGAGTAGGTGTAAATTATGTGAATTATGTGACTTTTTTTTGCCAGTCCCGGGGCTTGAACTCAGGGCCTGAGCACTGTCCTTGGGCTTTCTCAATGTTAGAACTCTACCACTTGAGCCACAGCACCACTTCTAGTTTTTTCTATATATATGGTATTGAGGAATCAAACCTGGGTCTTCATGCATGCCAGGCAAGCACTCTACCAGTAGGCCAAACTCTCAGCCCAATATGAATATTGACTAACTTCAATTACAAGATAAAGGTAATACTTCAGGAAATAATGTGTTGAACTTTTATTTATAAGGAGGATTAACTTAAAGTGTGCAATTTGCATTTTAGAACTGTTATTAGTAGGTGATGTTACAACTTAGTATTATTTGCATACAGTGCATCAAAACTATTATATAATCTTTCGTTGAAAAGATCCTTTATTTATGATAAAAGAAAGAT
Organism: Megascapheus bottae; assembly: GCF_031878675.1. NCBI lineage: Eukaryota > Metazoa > Chordata > Mammalia > Rodentia > Geomyidae > Megascapheus > Megascapheus bottae. The sequence continues at coordinate 29,727,817 of NC_143520.1, forward strand.
CTTTTTATTTATGATGAGAAAGCCCAAGGCTAGCAACCAGGCCCTAGTTCAAGACCCAGGACTGACAAAATATCTTTTATTCATGAATATGTAGTATACTCTTTACATAAGCCTTTGATCAAATCCATTTAGAATTAGTATTTTCTATATCATATTCATTTGTTTTTGTGCTGGTCCTAGGACTTGAACTCATGATAATAGGTACTTCCCCTGAGTTTCTTTTGCTCAAGGTTAGAGTTCTACCACACGAGCCTTGTCTCCACTTCTAGGTTTTGGTAATTTATTGGAGATAAGATTCTCACAGACTTTCCTGCCTATGCTGCCTTCCAAGAATGATTCTCAGATCTTAACCTGCTAGGTAGCTAGGATTACAGGTATGAACCAGTGATGACCCACTGGGAGTAGTAACTTTGTCCATATAAATGCAATTCATATTCTTTTTTAGGAGGGGGTGGGTCAGCAGTTTGAACTCTGGGCCTGGCGCTGTCCCTGAGCTCTTCAGGTCAAGGCTACCGCCCAACCCCTAAAGCGTCAGCCCCACAGCTGAGCTGTGTTGGACCAGTGATCCTCAGATCCCAGCCTCCTGAGTAGCTAGGATTACAGGCATGAGCCACTGTACCCTGCCGCAATTTATATTTTGTCCACAGAGAGAAACATGAGTGATTAGGCACAAAGAAATCTAAAAGAAGAAACTTGGCTTGGTCAAATTATTTATGCTATTTTATGTGATATGCAAAGAATAATAAATCCCATATTTTAGATTGGAGTTCTAGAACAACAGACAGGAAAAAAAAAAGATATTTTAGGAGCCAGATGCCAGTGGTTCATGGTTGTAATCCTAGCTACTCAGTAGGTTGAGTTCAAGCCCCACCACAGACCAAAAAAAAAAAAGGAGATAGTTTTGGAAGTCTGATTAATTAAAAAGATAAAGGTTCAAAAATGCATGTTAGTGATTTTTCACATGATTAATGAATTTGGGGAAAAGAAACTGCTGTGAATTTTTCTTAAAAGAAAGTTATGAACTGAATCCTAAAGAAATTCAATTGAAGTATAAAACATGAAATGAATCCTTAAGTTCTATCAGAGTACTCCAATCTCCTCAAGATACTTCCTCTCAGCCTGCTGGAAGTTTTCCTTCAGTTGGAGATTTTACTTTTGGGAGTAATAATTAAGGCAAAAATAGTTGCAAGTTTAATGTATAAAGAATAAAAGTTTAAAGTAAAGGAGATTGCAAACAGGTGAAATTTAAAGTTAGCATCAATGTTACCCTAAAGCAAGAGCAGTTAGATAGCAACCTAAAAGTTAAAATCAAAATGAGAAGGGAATTACAGAATGTGGGTTAGATTTCTACACAGATTCAAGTAGTAATTTCATTGGCTACATAAAATCAAGCCAGACCTATGCTGACTCAATTCAACTCAAAACCCTTTTATCTTATCTGGCCAAGTTTGTTTCCAAAGTAATTCTCAGAAAGCAGTTTTGGATTTGGAGAATTCATACTACCAGGCAAAGAAGTGTCGTCAGACTTAGAAAAAACATGATCAATGCAACTGACAGATCCTTGGATTTTAGCTCGGTTTGTGGTTCTTAGACTTGGTTTTTGGTCACAGCAATGTGAAAAGGTGAAGTTTTTAAAAAAAACTTCTCAAGACTTAAAGTTATTTGCTCCAAATTGAATATATGTTTTTTTCTTTACAAACTTGAACATAAATGCAAACATGTACCAGCAGCATTTTTCTGTATTATATTAAAAGACAGTATCTTTGTCCATTGATTAGCCACACTGACAATAGGGACACTTTGAAAAGATTATTTCTGTGGTCTCCCCCACTTTATTTACAATGGAATGATGTCCTCACATTTCTTGCTTTCTTATCATTTTATCCTTTTAATACAGAGTGCATTTTTACTATTTCAGAAGGAAGAAATTTATTGCCAAAGAATTTCAACTAGTAGTTAAATTTGCTTCAAGAATTACCTTACATAAAGCAACCCAAAATTTGAACTGAATTTCTGAGTTGATACAGCTTGAAATCCTTTAGACTTACTTATACAACAGAAAAATATCTCATTCATATAAATATTATCTTTGCAGAACTAAGAATTCTACTGAAGCTGGGCTATAAATAGCCAAACTGACAGTGATAACATCAGTTTTATGGGATAATTTAGTATCTAAAAAATGCTGTCTATTCTTAATAGTTCTTATAAATTACATCTTAAAACTAAACATATTCTGTCCTTGTATATATTTGTTGAAAAACTACAAAGTAATGAACTTACATATCAACTACTTAATGAGATGAGACTGTCTTGCTAATAGTTTATTTATTCTTTCAACTTGTTCTACAGAGATACATGCCATCAAAATGTAAAAGTGAGAGCATTTGTGTGATTTTTTTCTTTTTACTGGTAAGAATGAAGAGCTCATTCTATTGTGACTTTCTTTTTTGTTTTTACCAACAGATGCAAGAAATAAATTAAAAACTACAAAAAGAGGAAGTTATTTTTAGATAATATCAGGCAATTAAGTGTAATAATTAAGAAAGCCTATAAAGAAAAACACATTAGGGCCAGGAGTGTGGCCTGGTGGTAGAGGGCTTGCCTAGCATGCACAAAGCCCTGGGTTCTATTTCTTAATATCACATACTCAGAAAAAAACAGACTTAAGCCGTAGAGCACTAAAAAAAAACAGACTTAAGCCGTAGAGCACTAGCCTTGAGAAAGCCTGTTAGGGACAGTGCTCAGTCCCTGAGTTCAGGCCTCAGGACTGGCAAAACAAAATAAAACACAACACAACACATTAGTATTATAAAATACTGTAGTAGGTTTAAATTACTTGAAAGGACAAGGCGATGCTATTGATGATATTGGGTGTATTTCAGCATTTTACGTTCTCTTGTGAATGTATTAACAACACTTGTTTTTTTCTTTTTTGTAGAAGTCATCATATTTTTCCTTAGTATAGAAAACAAAATGACACCTTATGTAAACACAAATAACGCAAAAAAAAACCCCTCTCATGTGATCTTACACCGCAAAACAGTACAGAATTTGTTTTTTAAAAAACCTTGTATAGCTCTAGCACAGAAACTGATTCAAATTTATGAGATGCATGTCTGTCACAGTATTTTGTTCCCTCAAATAAGTACAGATTCTGCCTCCTTGGAACTGCAACTATGGCTGTAACTCAGGTAATAAATGAGGGCTCACCTGACATAAAGCACTCCATTTTGATCCACGCGACGCTGCCAACCCACGGGAACTTGAATAGCTGGAAGACCTCCTTCCTTGTCCCCTCCGTCACACTCTTTGCCTCCATTCATTTTCTGTGTCTGCTTGGGTCTCTCCAAAGATATCAACACTAAGATGATATCCTTATGTTATCCAGCATGATGGCCTTCAAAAATGGGCCAATGCAGCACAGTTTTTTCTAGCCTGTACAAAATGCATTGGGAAGCTTCGGCTCAGTTTGGAACCAAGTCCTTGAAATCTGCCATTGTGAAATGATCAGTTTCCCATTATAATCTACATTAAAACACCATTGTTTAATTCCTAGCCATGATCTACTTGAGTAAAAATGAGTGATTCCAACTAAGGAAAATCATACTTCACCACTTCTGGTACCTCTTGTGAGTGGGGGAAGGAGGAGTGTAAAGTTTTTAGTTGTAAATTTTGTCTTGAACCTTGATGCTGGACTAAAATAACCTCTACTGTTTCAAGCCTGGTCTCATTTTTACAGTGTGAGTCAGTTAATATTTCCAGGTACTACCGCATTCATAGGCCACTTTCTTTAAACTTTCTATATATCTTCCAATCTGAATCCAGGGTGTTGCAGGTTGATTGAGCTGATGTTTTCATGACTTCAAAATTCCAATAATGCCTGAAACATATGTAAATATGTAAAAACTGCATATTTAATGTTGAAATTTGAGACACTGTAGAGAATAAAAACGTAAGTGTACTCAACTACTTAGATACATTTTTTGCCACCAAAACCCCATGTGAATATGGACTTGTTTTCTTCTAACAAATCTCCTTACTCTAGTTAAGCCAGTTTTCTTAGTCTTCAACATACACATCTAGTTACTAGAGAAAGGCTAAAAATTATGGCATTTTATACATACATACATATATGTATGCTCAAATATGAACACAGAGTATCTTTCTAACTTGAAATAAAAACATCCTTATCACCTCTTATGACATATCATCCAGAAAATTCTAAATTCAATCACTTTCTAATCAGTCTTTAAAACTGTATACAGCTATGTTTCAATGTTCTTTTTGTGTATGTGTTGATATTAGGGCCTGAACTCAGCACCTCATGTTCTCACTCATGTTTGACACTCCCCTAATTGAGCTGGGTCTCCCAGCCCAGCTTTTTGCTGATTAATTGCAGATGTTATCTTACAGACTTCTGCCCTAGCTGGTTTGATTCTTCATTCAGCCTTCTGGGTAGTGAGTATTACAGGACTAAGCCACTGGTGACTGTGCTTGATTCAATGTTTTATCCTATTTATATAGGCCTAAAGAAGGTAGAGCTTTTTCTTTTTAAAGGAAAAGGTTTTCCATTTATAATACACATTGTATTACATATACAAACATAAAACAAGGTTTTCTTTCAATTCTAGTAAATATGAATGAGAAGTGGTTTATAATCAGGATTTTACCAAATCCCTTCTGTTTTGGAGCATTCCCTTATCCTTTTATTCATTCACAGGTACTATTTACAGAAGTCATGCCAGATGAGACAACAGTTATCAGTGCCACAAAAAGGTAGAACAAGTGTAAACAAATACAACAGTGGGGGCCGGGAGTTTGGCCTCATGGTAGAGTGCTTGTCTAGCATGCAGGAAGACCGAGTTTGATTCCTCAGTACAACGTACACAGAAAAAGCCAGAAGTGATGCTGTAGCTCAAGTGGTAGAGAAAGCCCGAGGATAGTGTTCAGGCCTGAGTTCAAGCCCAGGACTGGCAAAAAAAAAATACAACAGTGGTACTCTCTAGACACTAAGTGGAAAATGAACTGTTGGGGACTGGAGAGAAAAACCAGGGGACAGCAACGGAAGTGATATGGTTCCAGAAGAATTGTACTCATTACCTGATTCATGTAACTGTAACCCCTCTGTATACCAACTATACAATAACAATTTTTAAAAAAAGAAATCACTGGATCAAGGCAGCAGCCTTTTTAATAGCTCCTGGCTTTCAGCATAGTCTTAATACTAGTAATGATTTGAATTTTGTTAAAAAATATATGTAAAAGTGAATAAACCCATTGCTTTAATAAAAAAAGTTATCAGTGCCAGTGTGGAATATTTATAGAAGCCATCTCAATGGAGACATTAAATTAAAAAAAGGCAAGTATATTAAATACTGTGGAAAAAGTGGTGTCATGGCAGTGTGATGTTGTTAACAAGCCATTCATTGATCAATTGTGTAGTCACACTAAACTGCACTAAAAGATGAAAAAAAGAATACCCTAGTGTTATGTGAGTGTTACATGTGGATTGTGATAAAAATCATTTTAGTGACAGGATCATTCATTGATTCAAAAAAAGGCATACTATAAATAACTGATATGGAAACCATGATGGTAGGCTTTAGAAAACTGTCTTAAATGACTTAAGATTCCTATGATGTCTTAAATTGGTTTCATTTCATTAAGCTTCAATGTTAATGTATCTTCAGTAATATCAATGTACATTTCCACAAAATTAAATGGGATAAAGAAAAACATAGCTATTTAATCTACATTCTAAATGACAATATATTTAAGTTGAACTTGATATTTTTTTCTTTTTTCTAATCTCTTCATTTGAGAAGGTGGAAATTACCTCATAGTAAAGTGAAAGACAATTATATATTCATGTACTTAGGCTTACTTGTAGTTCTGGGACTGAGACAGGTTAAGAGTTCTGTAATAAATCACATACAGGACTCACTTATGAAACCCAGGAACTGTGTTTATGAGTATGATGTTGTCAGGCAATGCAAAAAGTAGTAAAAATATACTGGGAGACAATTTAGGATATAAAAAAGGAACCAAGTAGTTAACAGTCCCAATGAGGTATCAAGGGGGTGATCAGTATCAGCAGGCCCACTCCACTCACAAGCCTAACTTTATTTCTGAATTCCTCTCACTGGACTTTTGACCATGGCTTCCACTGTTCATGTTTAGTCACCTTTCATTTAACACTTATAAAGCAGCTCCTATGTACTAGGCACTGGACGAGGGATACAGAGATGATAACTGGTATGGTGTTGATGTCTTCTCAAAAGTCACAGGTTAAAATTCTAACCTTATAGTGACTTTACTTGGAGGTGATTATTTTGGGATTACTTTGTCACCCCTCAAAAATAGGATTAGTGCCCTTAGAAAAGATTATGAGAATGGTGGAATGTTTGCCTACCATGCACGAGGACCCAGGTTCAATTCCTTGGTACCACATACATAGAAAAAGCCAGAAGTGGTGCTGTGGCTCAAGTGGTAGAGCAGTAGCCTTGAGAAAGCCCAAGGACAGTGCTCAGACCCTGAGTTCAAGCCCCAGGACTGTAAAAAAAAAAAGATCCTGAAAGATACTACTTCTATTATATAAGTTCACAGTGAAAAGAAGCCACCTATGAATCAGGAAGTGAGCTCTCACTGGACATGAGATTTGCTAATGTATTAATTTTGGATTTCTCAGTGTCTAGAATTGCAGAAATAAGTTTCCATTTGTATAAAAGCCATCCAGGGCTAGGAAGGTGGCTTAGTGGTACAGTACTTGCCTAACATGCACAAAACTCTGTGATTGATTCCTCAGTGCTACATAAACAGAAAAAAACTGAAGTGGCTCTGTGGTTCAAGTGGTAGTGTTAGCCTTGAACAAAAAGAAGCTCAGGGACAGCTCTTAGGCCCTCAGTTCAAGCCTCAGGATTGGCAAAAATATTAAATAAATAAAATCACCATTTAGATTAAGGTATTTTACTAGAATATGGTACTACTGTATCCACAATAGACTGTAATGTTTTTTTATTAAAGAGCCACCCAGTATAGAAGTTCAAGACAAAAAATAAAAGCTGAACTGTACTTTTCTTCACATGTCTCTGAGATTCCACTTCACCCCAGTTAGAATGGCCATTATCAAGAAAACTAGTAACAACAGATTCTGCAGGGATGTGGCCAAAAGGGAACACCACTCTACCACTGGTGGGAATGTAAACGGGTTCAGTTACACTGGAAAGCAGTATGGAGGTTCCTCAAAAGAGTAAACATAGAGCTCTCCTATGACCCAGCAATTCCACTGCTGGTCATTTACCAAATGACCACAGACAAGACCAAACTAAACCTACCAGCATAACCATGTCCTCTGTAGTATTATTTACCACAGCCAAGATATGGAACCAACCCAGATGCCCTTTAGTAGATGAATGAAGAAAATATGACATACATTCGCAATGGAACTCTATGCTTTCATCAGAAAGAATGACATTGCCCCATTTGTAAGGAAATGGAAAGTCCTGGAAAAATTATAATAAGCAAAGCAAGGTTTTCCTCATTTGCAATAACTATGTTTATGATATTCTTAGCAGAGCATCAAAATATCTCAAGAGTAGTTACACATAACCATATAAAATGACGCGTAGCAAAATGAACTCCAAGAAATAGATATAAGAGGTTTTTATAATGTGTTGTTTACGGTTCTTTCTTTGTTATTCCTTTGATTTATGCCCTGTTGTCACTGTTTTTGATTTCTGTATCCTTGTATATAAGTCTATCAAATTTATGGAAGGGCAGGGGAATCACAGAAACAGCGGGACAAAGAGTAAACCGATGCAACAGTGACATAGACACTATTTTGGAAATGAACTTTACAACTTGGTGAGGGTGTGGGAGGTTGTTGGGGGAGAAGCAGAGAAAATGAAGGCGAGGGTAACACTTCAAAAAGAAACATTAATGTAACTGTAACCCCTCTGTACATCATGTTTACAAAAAATAAGAATTTATAATTATAAAAAACTTGAATTATAACCTGAATGCAGAATAATTCCTGGAAATATTGATATAATTTAGTCATTTGGTTTTAGAAACTTTACAGCACACAGAAACTGAATTTAGTAATAATCAACATGATGTATCACCATTGTAAACTTAAAATAAAAACATCTTCAGGGTTTTTTTTTTTTTTTTTGGCCAGTACTAGAACTTGAACACAGGGCCTGGGTTCTGTCTCTGAGCTTCTTTGTGCTTAACACTAATGTTGTACCACTGGTATTTCGGAGAGAGAGGGGGGGGGGAGGGAGGGAGGGAGGGAGGGAGAGTGAGAGAGCAAGAGAGAGAGAGAGAGAGAGAGAGAGAGAGAGAGAGAGAGAGAGAGAGAGAGAGAGAGAGAGAGAGAGAGAGAGAGAGAGAGAGAGTTGTTCTGAGGCGTAAACTCAGGGCTTGGGCACTGTCCCTGAGCTCTTTTGCTCAAGTCTAATGCTCTATCATTTGAGCCACAGTTTGATTTCTGGCTTTGTTTGCTGGTTAATTGGAGAAAGAGTCTCAAGGATTTTTTTTCTTGCCCAGGCTGGTTTTGAACCATGATTCTCAGATGTCAGTCTCCTCAGTAGCTAAGATTACAGGTATGAACCAGTAGTACCTGGCTCTAAATTAAATACCTTAAAGGACTGGGAAAAATTTTCTTTTCAGAGCCATTCTCCTCTCTTTTACTCTAGATGTGACCACTATCAAAATTCTGGTCTGTATTGCTCCTATGTTGTTTTATTTGTTTTTGGCCAGTCCTGGACCTTGAACTCAAGGCCTGAGCACTGTTCTTGAGCTTTCTCAAGGCTAGAGCTCTACCACTTGAGCCACAGTACCACTTCTGGCTTTTTCTATGTATGTGGTACCGAGGAATAGAACCTGGGCCTTTGTGTATGCTAGGCGAGCACTCTACCACTAGGCCAAACTCCCGGTGCCTAATTCCTATTTTTTTATTTGTTTGGTTTTAAGCTTGAATTATCATGTGTTTTAAAATGTTACATAATTCTAAAACTTAATTTTTCCACTCTTTCAAAACAATATTTATTCGGGTGCTGGTGTCTCACGCCTGTGAGCTATTCAGGAGGCTGAGATCTGAGGACCACGGTTCAAAGCCAGCCTGGGCACAAAAAATCCGTGAGACTCTTATCTCCAATTAGCCACCAGAAAACTGGAAGTGGTGCTGTGGCTCAAGTGGTAGAGCACTAGCCTTGAGCTGAGAAGCTCAGGGACAGTGCCCAGGCTCAGAATTCAGGCCTCACAACTGACAAAAAACAAACAAATGAAAAACCTCAACAAGCATGCATGAAGACCTGGGTTCGTTTCCTTGGTACCACATACATAGAAAAAAAGCCAGAAATGGTGCTGTGGCTCAAGTGGTAGAGCTCTAGCCTTGAGAATGTCCAAGGACAGTGCTCAGGCCCTGAGTTCAAACCCAGGACTGGCAAAAACAAAAACAAAAATGACAACAAAAACAAAACTCATTTTTACTAGCAATCTTAGTTGTCCAATGGGAGTTTCATTGTAACATTTCCATGTATGTTTATAGCGTACTCTGATCAAACATACTCTCTTCCATCTTTCTCCTTTGTCCTCCTTCCTATCTTAAAACACTGTAGACACGTTTCAATGCTCTATTTTCATACATGTATATAAAATTCTTCAAATATATTCACCCTCTTCTACTTTTTCTGTCCTAACTCAGTTGCACCTACCCCTAAACATAAACATGATCTAGCACTCATCTGATAAAGTGGATGCTATTCTAAAAAGATTTTTATATGGTATTTCATACCTACACATATATTGATCATTAAGCAGAATAACTTTTACTCTTTTACATTACTCTATTACTCTTTCCCATTCCCTTCCCATTCTATTATCCAGTGGCTTTTAGTGAGTTTTCTTATACCATTTTCATACATAGAGGTAATATATAGTGATATTATTTACCCACTACTATTCTCTTTTCCTCTTGTCCCCCCTACCCCAATCTCTCAAAACAGTCCCATGTATGTGTATAGACATACACACATATATTACATAGATGCATATGTATATCTTTTAGGTCCAGCTTCCACATGTGAGGGAAAAAATCTTTTGCAACTTGCTTTTAAAAGAGTCAACAGTGCTTTACAGGATGTTTTTGTTGAGGTTTAACCATATCAATATGTCTATACAAGTACATAGATATGTCTCTTGCAGATCTAAAGATCCATTCCATTAATTTTAAATATCTCATTGGTATTCTAATGTATCACTCTGTCACTTTTCTTCTGTTTATTTTTTATTGTTGAGGTGCTGTACAGAGGGATTACAGTTACATTCCTCAGGTAGTGGGTACATTACTTCTTGAACATTGTTACTCCTTCTCATGTTTTCTCCAACTTTCAATCCCTGCACCCCTCCCACTCATCATGTTTTTCCTTTACCTTCCCTTTTTCAAATAAACAAATAGACCTATATACAATATACCCAGTACCAAAGAGAGATACAGTAACAACATGAGATAAACCTTAAGGGGAAAAGAAAAGAAATAGCTTTACATAGTACATTAAGAACAACAATCACAAATATAAACCTCTTGTTTCCATATCCTGGAGTTCATTTCACTTAGCCTCATCCTATGTGGATATATGTACATAGCTTTTGAGCTATTATGATCCTCTATTAGGAGAATCCTAAACTCTCCACCACTTTTCATGAACTGGCAGACTGAGGATATTAATTTTGGGTTGTAGAGGTTGCCCATTTTCAACAGTTCAGACCCTGAAATTGCTCTTCAAATGAATCATACTGATTCATAATATTTTACATACATAAATGTGTGTATTTTTTTCTTTGTGAATATTTTGTAGGGATCCATCAGATACTTGAAAATTATTTGTAACTTTTTGTCTTGGAGCTGTTTTAAGTGACATTAGATATTTTTCCAAAATATAAGTTTTTAATGCTGGATGGGTTGATAGATTTTTATTTTTTTTTATTTTTTGCCAATCCTGGGCTTGGACTTTCTCAAGGCCAGAGCTCTACCACTTGAGTCTCAGCACCACTTCCGGCATTTTTTCTAGGTATATGGTACCAAGGAATCAAACCCAGGTCACGTTGCATGCAAGGCAAGCACTCTACCACTAGGCCAAACTCCTGGCCCTTATTTGATAGATTTTTAAACTTATTTATTTTCATCTATTTTATGGTCCCTGAGCTCTTCAGCTCAAGGCTACCACCATACCCCTTGAGCCAAGCTCCACTTCCCATTTTTTTTTTCAAGCAAAATGTGAATTTTATTTTTGTAAATTTTGTGTGGGCAATCTGATTTTTATTTTTTTTAACTTTCTTTTTTCTTTTTATTGTAATTAATAGAAGGGTTACATAATACTCACCAGATAGAAGGTGAACTACTTAACAAATGGGGATAAGAATCTCAGGTCCTTTTGTACCCGGGCTGACTTTGAACCTTGATCCTCAGTCCTCAGCCTCTTGTGTAGTTAGGATTACAGGTGTGAGCCACAGAGCTTGGCCCTGATAATTATCTCTTAAGTAGGCTAATTATCAAAGCTGCCATTAGGTTTCATTTTTATAGTTTTTATAATAAAAACTGCACTATTTCTTCTGTATTCCAAATTCAAAACTTTAAAATTTCTCTGCTTTAAAACTACTACATACTCTACAAATCTTCCCTTCTCTCTGAAACTTGGTTTACCTTCATTAAAGTCCAACAAAAACAGAGTAGAAAAGATACTGTGTTATGAAAGCTACCTGTATCTCACTAATGCTCAGGTCTCAGCAGAGACCTAATGTTTTGGACTTAAGTTTGTATTTACTTATATATAATTCTATAACAATCCCAATAAAAGTAAGAACTATTACATGGTTTTGCACATGTTTTCTGATAGAGTTATGTCTCACAATTCCACCAATATTTTTATTTTTCCTGATGTTTTTCAATTGTAAATTGGCTCTTGGTGAATTGAATTTTAGTGACTTGATTTTCTTTTTTGCAATGTCTTCTTTTTGCCATTCAAAGTTCAATTTAAATGTTCTCTGGAAAACTATAATGTAAACCCAAGGCACTCTCATATACTGTTAATTCACTGATAATTCTTATTTTTTGGTTACTATTATTATTCTTATTATTTACTGGCTTGTTTATTGACTACCTTTCCCCATAGGAATGTAGATACTCTTAAAACAGGAGCTTTTCTCTATATATATTCTCGGTCCTAATAAAATCCTGACAGATATTTAACTGCTTATTCATTTTCTGAAATTGTATACTGTACAAAAATTATGATAGGGTTTCTGTGAAACATTGTATGCTATGTTTAAGTTTTATTTGCAAATTATCAGCCTTATTTATTAAGTGGTTATATATACATTTTATATGAATTAATAAAGGAACTCCTAAAATAAATGCAACAACACAAAATTAAACATATTTCAATGGCCTGCTAATTAATGCAATAGACTTTTTTATCAATCTGCTTTACTGACAATCTTGTCAACCAATGAATAAACTCATTACTTTATAAAATATTTTAAAATTATACCCTAAACATCATGAAGACTAGATATATAACAAAATAAATCGCTATGCTTCATGAATTTTCTAAAGATCAGTCATCAATTCTTCTGAATCAAGTCAAATGAACTTGCTAAACAGTAGAAAAAATAGGTAGTAATACTATGAGCGAATTCTATTAAAATGCCCATTAAACTTGTGTTCAGTGGACACAGATTGACATCTAATGATTATTTATCACGAGAAGAATGGAGTTTAAGCATGATATTTTACATGTGATCAAAATCTAAATATTCACTTATTCTTTGTATGGTGTGATTATAAACTTTCCTCATGAAAGTTTTGAAGATAAACAAAAAGTCCCTTCATTTTTACACTGTCAGGAGTAAATAGCTCATATTCTCTAATTGAGAATCTCAGGTAAAACTTGCTTCTATACTTAAATTCCAGAACAACTCACATATATTTAACAGATAAGATTAGATGAAAAATAGTATTACTATTAGCACTTTGGAGAGTAATATCTCAGTGGCTATAACAAAATTATCCCTTGATTAGATAATAAATGAATGTAACCATAACTTTTTTGCTAGTGTTAAATTATTCTTGTTAGACAAACTGTTAAGTAACGTATTCCCTTTATCTTTTCTTCTTATATTTATTATGCATACAGCTTCTTCATAACACCTAGCCATTTCCCTATTCAATCTTCCCACATCTGTTTCATCCATCCTTCATATATTTATTCAAGTCACTCACTTTTACTTATGAGCATACTTACCTTGCAGTTATATTAGCCCATTTTTCTCTCCGGTTGTTATTTTCACTTAATTTGTGTGATCACTAGATAGTAACCTCTTCCAAAACATACTTTGCAGTTATATCCACTGTAGTACCCAAACATAATCAGTTGTTTCCTATGGTTGCATCAGAATACCTTTAATAAGCACATCCTTTTTTCTCTGCCAACCACAGTTCTCCACTTCCACATGTTCTTGCCCTTCCAGTGCAGTAAAGTGCAAGAGTTCACAACAAATGGCTGAGGGTCTATTCATCTGACGTCTACGTCTTCTCAAACTCTGAACATATAGGATGGGCTCCCAAGAGTGAGGCCAGACCTCATACTGGAGATAAAAGCCTCTGCCCCTCTCTATGCTCAGAGAGATAAATGCCTAATCACACAGAAGCCTTCAAAGAATTCAAGGTTAAAGTTGGTCACAAATATCTTGCAGTTCTTTTCATTAGGAGGTGAAATTTATGAGTCTCATTTTGAATTTTAGCTTGACTTGTAATTTGCTTTGACCAATAGAATATAATAGATGTTATACTACTCAAGTTTTGATACTAAATCCCAAGATACCATGCGTCTTCTGCTCTCATTTATTGAAATATCATTGCCATTCCCACCTGAACTAATTCCTCTGAGGAAAAATTCTGTGAACAGAGGGAAGTCCAGCTATCCAGTGTAGCCAGCTGGGGCCCAGGCATGAGAGCAAGCACAATGGAGAATAGGGATGAGCTGGAAGAGGAGGCCAGACTAAGATGCCACCCACCCACAGTATCAATAGGATTGTTGTAAGAAAAAATAAATTGATATGGAATTGTCTAGATATAGTATCCAAATGGTTAGCTACAGATAGCTGTTCAAATCACACTAGGGAAAATTTCATAGCACCTAGGAAGAACAATGATATTGTTAGGTAAAAGAAAATGTTCTTAACATGATAATCTAGATTTTTAGAAATGTTATTTATTCTCATTTTAGCAGCATATGTATGGAAATTGAAATGATATGGAGAAGAATAGGATGGTCCCTGGATAAGAAAATATGCCAATTTGTGGCGCGTATCGTATTTTCATGTACTGATCAGACGGGGTGTGCTGGCTGGGCATCACAGTAAAGATTGTGCTGCCTTGGGAGCAAATGGCTAAGACTGGCTCTCAGAAGTTCCTACTATGGGCTCTCCCCATCAGAGAGCCCAAAGACCAGATCCTTCAAACCACTCCCACTTCAGAATAGAAGGGTGGGAAGCCAGAACCCTTGCTGTGCTTTACCCAGTCCCTATAGCACAATAGGATCTCTGGAGCTTTGATGTTGCTCAGTAGGAACAAATTGAATAGAATCATATATAAAGACCAAAAAAAAAAGCCACTATTGATTTCAATATAGGAACACAATAGCACTAACCTCCCCGTTACTTCTCTCTGGACTTTGGCAATTAGGTGATATTTTCTTGATTGCTTTCTTGCATTTTCAAATTTCTTTATGGAATAAATGTGTTATACTTCTATAGAAACAATATTATTTCTAAAAAGGTTGTATTTATAGAAAAGCTAATGAATGATTCCTAAACCCTTACGAGAATTAGGGGAGCTTTTTACTGGAAATGATCATAAACTTTGTGCTCAGTACTGTATTATTTCTCTTGGCTAAGACAAGTACAGAAATGATATGGAGAGTTGTAAACTATTAACCTACATTATCTAAATATTGGAAAGCAAAATTAAGGCAATATCGTTGATTGTTTCTAGAATGCCTCTGGTGCCACTCTTATTTTTCTGCTTATGAAGTCTAGCTTCTTTTTTTCTTCCTTAAACTAGTTCCTATTTGTTTCACGCTATGCCACTTTTCTCTCATCTTCCCAATTTTTGACTTTCTAAGCCTACAGTAAGTTCCTTTTGTAATTCTCCTTTGTAATGTCTGTTTTTTTTCTTTCATATGAGTTAAAAACCAGGGCTGAGCTTTCTCTTTTCCCTTTCCTTTCTATGTGACTATAAAAAACAAAAAGCAGTTGAGACGCAGAATTTTAAGTTAAAGTTTGCTTCTATAACTTTAGAAACTTTAAAAAAATGTGGAAGGGGAAGGTCTGGGTTTATAGGTTAAAAATGCCTTCTTTCTTAAGTCAGAAAGTGAATAATCAATCTCTGGTCTTAAATATAGATACTAAGAACAATTTAAAGAATTATTTTGAAAAGTAAGAGGTTTCTCTAGAATGTCAATAAAATAATAAGCTCACTAGAATTCAGATGTAAAATGAAGTTTACTAAAACTAATTCCAGATATTTCAGCACAATTTGTTATCTGTGTTTTACTGTGGCATGAAATTTCTTTTGAGTAATATTGATTAAAAATGCTTGTTTGCATTTGCATAATTTATTGAAAAGTAAAGTAAGCAAGTTTAAGGGGTGCTCTTCATGTTTTATCTTTGTATTACTAGTGTTTTGGCCATGTAAGACACAGTTTAACGTATGCAGGTCAAATTATTGCTGAAAAATGAAGTACATCAATATTGCTTTTCTCCTTAAACAGCAGTAAAAGAGCAAAATAATTGTGAATTTTATGCTTAAGTTTGCAATATTCCAAAATAGCTAATATGCATAGCACACTGTTTTACTATAAAAATGTACACCATTCTAGAATTAATTTTGCAGCTGATGAAAGAACCTGTTTGTAGTTATCTGTACCTAATAAAGACAAATTAATCTCTCCCCCAGAAACCTTGAAAATTAAGTTATTTTTCTTAAGTTAAAAGGTTACATTTAAATTGTAGAATAACATTGTATGTATACAATATTTGAGGCATATATACATATGTATGTATGGTGTGGAATGATTAAATTTAGCGTGTAAAAATGTATCACCTAACATAATTTTCATTTTTGTGATGAGAGCACTTAGTAGCTAATATCTGTATTTTTCAAGAATTCAAGATACTTTAATTAACTGCAGTCAGATTGCACAACAGATCTTTATACTTTTCACTTCTATAAGATCAGTCAATTTTTATTGTTCCATGTGAATCAGAACATGTAGGACCTATTTCATTTAACATAATTATCTCCATGTTGCTGCATTCATTCTTTGTAACAACTGAATAGTATTTCATTGTGTATATATAGTAGAGCCTTTGTACTTGCAGGGATATGGTTCTGTGGAGACCACTATTAAGATAAAACTATGAATCCTCAGGATTCATTGAGTACAGTTTGCTACTGAGGATACTTTGCTTTCCCCATCATGCCAGTAAAGACACTGCCTTTCAAAAAATTTTTACCTCGTCACCAAAATTAAATACATTGACCAATTGACTTTTATTCTCCTTCTGGCACTGGAGTTTGAAAGGACAGGGCCTCAAGCTTTCACTTGATTTTCTGTTCCTGGCTACTACACAACTACTTGAATCACACCTTCACTTCACTTCAGGATTTTTAATTCTTTTTTTTTTTTTTTTTTTTTTTTTTTGCCAGTCCTGGATTTAAGCTTAGGCCTGAGGACTGTCCTTGATTTTTCTCAAGGCTAGAACTCTACCACTTGAGCCTCAGCACCACTTCTGGCTTTTTTTTTTCCTAAGTATGTGGTACCAAAGAATCGAACCCAGGTCTTCATGCATGCTAGGCAAGCACTCTACCAGTAGGCCAAACTCCTGGCCCGGATTTTTAACTCTTAACTGGAGGTAGAGTCAGGTAGACTCTGTGGCCCAGGCTGTCTTTCAATTTCCACACTGAGCTCAGTCTCCAGAGGAGCTAGGATTATAGGCCTAAACCACCATACCTGAGCATTTCTTTTTGAGAGGTATTATTTTAAGAAAATTAAGAACAAGAAAATATTCAAGTCACACTAAAATTTAAACATAACAGATAGTAACACAGGACTGACCAAGAGCATCTGTGCATCAAAAAAGTTGTGCAATGAGTATGCAGGAACTTAACTTAAAAACTGAGTCTCTAAACTCCATTTATTTTTCTCCTTTTAGGGGAGGAGATTTTGGTACCCTGGGTCTTGTATAAACGTTTATCTGAATTAGGGAAGGGAAGAGAAGGGGAATAACAAAATGGTGAAACAAAAGACCCACGTTGTAAACCCCTACAACGTCCATACTCACTAGGCAATATGTGAGAAATGAACTTTACAACGTGTGTGAGTGGGGATGTGGTGATTGGGGAGGAGGGAAAGTGTGAAAAAAACAAGGGAGGGGATAACAATGTTCAACAAGAAATGTACTCACTACCTCATGTATGGAACTATAACCCCTCTGTATATCACCTTGACAATAAAAATAAAGTAAAAAAAATCTGTAAGTAGCTGTACAAAAGAGTTGCCATTAAATAAGCCAGTTTATGAATACAGTATCAGTGTCAACCCCTTCAACATTCTCACCCATCCCTTTAAACCCACTTTTCCCTTATTGACACTGGATTTTTGATAGAATTTTCCACTCTTTATTTGTCTATCCTTTTTCCCTTGACCCAACCCTGCCCCTTTTGAGAACCTCATTTCCTGTTGTTTTGTTTTGCTGAACTTTCACCTTGCCATTCTAAGAAATTACATTATTTCAGTTCCTTGTATCTACTGTATTAATTTACTAAATATTTTGGTTACTACATACCACCTAGTATTTTTTTGCCAGTCGTGGGGCTTGAACTCAGGGCCTGAGCATTATCCTTGAACTTTTTCTCAAGGCTAGAGCTCTACCACTTGAGACACAACACCACTTCCAGCTTTTTGCTATGTATGTGGTACTGAGGAATCGAACCCAGGTCTACGTGCATGGTAGGCAAACAATCTACCACTAAGCCAAACTCCCGGCTCCCCACCCAGTATTTTTTAAAATATGCATATACATATTGTTTTCCCCCCAGTGTCTTTAACTTAGGGTCCTAGCACTGTCCTTCGGATTTATCAATGCTAGCACACTACCAATTCCCAGTCTCTAGCCCAGTATTTTTTTTCCAGTATTTTTATTTTATTTTTTACTTTAAAAAAATTTATTTTTTATGTTTATTTGGTTCTAAGGAATCGAACCCAGGGCCTTATGCATGCTAGGCAAGCACTCTACCACTAAGCCACATTTCTTGTCCCACTCACTACTATATATAAGACAAAACATGGGTATCCTTTGTTTCTATGGAACTGACTTACTTTACTTAACATAGTTTTTTTAATTTTTATTTTACTATTCCATTAAACATGGAAGTGCAAATGTTTTTTACAATATATTGATTCATTTCTTTGTGACACATACCTAGAAATGGGAGTGCTGAATCATATGGCAATTTTATTCTAGTTTCTGAGGAACTATACCAGACTATTATTTATAATACCTACACTAGTTTACATTTCCAACAACAGTGTTCAAAGTTCTGTTTTCTGTACATCAGTACCAACTCTAGATATCTTTTGTCTTGTAACAGACACTTTTATTGGAGTAAAGCAATAGTTTGTTGTGGTTTTGAATTACATCTTTCGATTAGTGGTTATCATTTCTTCATGTTTGCATTATTCATATATATATATATACATGACTTTTCTGAGAAATGTCTTTAAAGTTTTGATCATTTTTTTTGTTGGTTGTGGGACTTTAACTCTGAGCCTGGGCATTGTCCTTGAGCTCTTAAGCTCAAGGCTACTACCCCTTGAGCCATAGCACTACTTCCGAGTTTTAATTATTTTTAAGATTGGTTATTTTATTTTATTTTGAGCTGTGAGTTTTTTCAGTTTAGATATTAAGCCCTGACAGATGTAGAATTTGCAAGTGTTTTCTCTCATTCTGTAGTTGCATCTTAACTCTGTTGACTGTTTCTTTTGCTGTAGAATAACTTCCCATTCTTATGTGATCCCATCTTTCTATTTTTGCTTTTGTTGCCTATGCTTTTGAGATTATATTAAAAAAATCTATTCCTTACAGATTATACCTTATGTTTTCTTCTAGTCTTCTGTATTTTTATGTGTTACATTTAAGTCTTTAAGCCATTGTAAGCCAAGTCAATAAGTAATATACCCATTATTTGATGAATGTAACTGTAACCCATCTATACATCACCTCAACAATAACATACAACTGAAAACAAAATTATAATGTAGGAATGGATCAAAGACCTTGAGGAAGAAGCAGATATCCTGAAAACTTTACAGGAAGGAATAGAAGATACACTAAGGAACAGGTTGAAACTTTCTTAATAAAGGCCCAGAAACACAAATTAAAGAAGTTTGGACAAATGGGATTGCATTAAACTGCAGAGCTTATGTTTGGCAAAAGACATTTAGCCAGTTAAACAGAAAGCCCACAGAGTGGGACAAGATTTTCAGTAGCCATTCAATAGGCAAGGGCCTCATATCTAAAAGATACCTATAGCTGAAAAAACTGAATCTCTCAAAAACAGATCCTCAGAGAAACAACCATCCCATTAAAAGGTGGGCTAAAGACATACAGAGACTTTTCTCTGAAGAGGAAGTAAGAATGGCTTATAGACACATGAAGAAAGGCTCAGCATCTCTGGCTATAAAAGAAATGCAAATCAAAACTACTGTGAGATTCCATCTCACTCCAGTTGGAATGGCCATTATCAAGAAATCAAATAATAACAGATGCTGGTGGGGATGTGGTTAGAAGGATCGCTACTACACTGTTAGTGGGAATGTAAATTTGTTCACCTACTCTGGAAAGCAGTATGGTGATAGAGCTCCCTTATGATAAGCTCAACCATGTTAATTGCACCACTATTTCCCATAGCAAAGATACAGATGCCCTTCAGTAGATGGATCAATAAGATTTAGTATTCATACACAATGGAATTCTATGTTGCCATCGGTAAGAATGACATTGCAGCTGGGCACAGTGGCCCACACCTGCAATCTTAGCTACTCAGGAGGCTGAGATCTGAGGATCGCAGTTCAAAGCCAGCCTGGGCACTAAGGTCTATGAGACTCTTATCTCCAATTAGCCACCAGAAAAGTGGACGTGACGCTGTGGCTCAAAGGAAAGGGCGGTAGCCTTGAGCTGAAGAGCTCAGGGACAGGGTGTAGGCCTGACATGACTGACAAAAAAAATGACTGACAAAAAAAAGAAAGAATGACATGGCCCCATTTGTAAGGAAATGGAAAGACCTGAAAAAAATCATATTAAGTGAAGTAAGCCAGAGCCAAAGAAACAGGCTCCATGGTTTCCCTCATTTGTAATAATTAGTATACATCTAGGATTCTCCTAGCAGATCATTATAGCTCAAAAGCTATATACATATGGGCATATGAGGAGGCCGAGCGAAATGAACTACAGGATATGGAAATAAGAGATTTATTGTGTGATTGCTGTTCTTAACGTACTATGTGAAGTTATTTCTTTTGTCTTCTTTTTCCCCTTATGGTCTATCTCAAGTTATTACTATATCTGACTTTGTTATCTGGTATATTGTATACACATCTATTTGTTTATTTGAAATAGGGAAAATCAAGATCATTGGGAGGGGGTGGAGGAAGGGAAAGTGGGAGAAAAGCATGGGAAGGGGTATCAAAGTTCATGAAGGAATGTACCCAATGTAACCAACTGACTAATGTAACCCCTCTATAATCACCTGAGCAATAAAATAAAACAATTATAATATGGGAGAGATAATGGACAATATTTACTTAAACAGATTTTACATGAAAAATGTCATTTCCTTCTTTACCTGAGAAACTTGACAATGTGGTATCACTAGGCCAACATTCTCACCTTGCAATAATTATCTGAAACAGAGCAGTGGCTGCTCCTCCAGAAAGGACTTGGCTTTCCAATTCACTGCAGTGGCTTCCTGCTTCATTCCCACCAGTCTGGCCTCTGTAGGCATTGGGGTTTCCAATTTCTGGAACAGAAAGGACCTTGAGATAAGAGTGGAAAGACACACTGTCCCTTGATAAGAGGGACAATACATTTTCACTAATCATTTAATCTGTACTTCATACTTTCTTTAAAAGGATAGAAATTGATGATTATGCATTATTAATTATGTATGTATGTGATTGCATAAGGCAGATAAAACAACAAACACACAAGTACCTTATTCATACAAGTGAATTGGTCCTGGAAAACTGGTGATCCTTGAGTTAGAGGACAGAGTACAGAGAACACTAACTAGATTTCAATCCTTTTGCACCATTATTAGCAATATCACCTTATTATTATCTCAGGAACTCAGTTTGGGATAAAAGAATTGTGAAACCAAATTGTACAATCTACTCATTATTAAGGCATTTAAAATGCTACTGTTCTACACCCCCACCTCTCCAGATTTTACTTCATCAAGTAAGAAAAACCTTTCAGAAGGTCTTTCGAAGGTGGACTTGATACCTTTGAACCCCTTACCCTAGTTTCCCCTAGCCTTCAAGAGGACATTGGTATATTCTGTCGGGTGATTAGGCTCTTCTTCAGTTTAGGTAAAATGGCCTTGAAATTGTTTACCATATTTTTTTCTGTTTCTATAGTCAATGGACAACCTTTTGGTTGTTTGATGCTTTTCATACTCTGATAAAGTTAGATTCATGATCTGGATGGCCGGTATAAATCCTTAACTCATAGAAAATAAATATATAACCAAATTACTTGGCATAGAAATAACTTTTTTCCTTAAGTAATTATAGATGGGCTACATCAGACCCAGAGGCCCACTACTATGGCAGCAATGGCAGAATCAAGTTTTTAAGTGGGAGGGACTAAGGCCTACATCCTAGATGATCGTTTTCCCACAAGGTACTTCCTCACCTTGGAAGGCTTTGGATGCCAGCATATCATTCTTAACTTATTATTTTGTCCTTGTTGTTAAATGCTAAATGAATATGAAGAGTTAATTTAGCTTTCAAAGATGGTGGTGATAATTGGGACAAGATACACGTAGGGAGACAAAGGTTAGACTGACAAACAAAGATTGTCAAAGGAGTTAAAAATGCCACCTAATCCATTCAAATGATCTCTGTTTTAAAAGATTAATGTAGAATACCTTACATTTCTGTGTGTGAATAACATTTCCAGTACTGTACTCATTTTTAGCTAGTATGCAAACATAAAATTCTCATTTTGTCAGAACTTTTAACCTTGAGATGTGATAAGTGATGAAGCATTAATAAATATTTTCCACAGGAAGATATGGATAGGTCTACTGCCTAAAATAAAAAATGATGACTGGACATCTAGAGAAGCTAATAGTATTATCTAGAAAAGGTACTATAAAAGATGATGATTCATTTCAATAAAACATGAATTTTGGATGTGAGTACATTGAAAGCAAAAGCCAAAAGAAGTGAGACAGAGGTTAAAGAGATTAGATAAGGCACTTTCAAACTATTGGAAAATATATTCTTTAATCATAAAAGAAATCTGAAAGTAAAGAAAAGAAAATGACTATGGTGGTAATGTTATTTTAGCAAAATGTGACATAGTGTTAATATTTATGCTAGCCGGGTGCCGGTGACTCATGCCTGTAGTGCTAGCTACTGAGGCTGAGCTCTGAGGATCATGGTTCAAAGCCAGCCTAGCTCAAAAGTCCCTGAGACTCTTATCTCCAATTAACCACCAGAAAACAGGAAGTGGTACTGTGGCTCAAATGGTAGCATAGTAGCCTTTAGCTGAAGAGCTCAGGGACAGTGTGAGGCCCAGAGTTCAAGCCCCATGATAGACAAAGAGAAAAAAGAAAAAAGAATCTCCCCCACCCCAAAACATTTTTTATGCTACCATCTTCTAGGAACCACATGGAATTCTTTATATATGTAAATTAATTTAGTATCTATAAAAGTGATAAGACAGGCAATTTCATTTTTTCTATTCAGGAATTGAAGACATTAAGACAGGAAAAATTAAGTAACCTTACTTTCTTCTTCCAGCTTTAATAATTTATATCACTTTACATGCAATTTTTCTCCACACGAGTTATCATGATCACACACACACACAGACAGAGTTTATCTTGCTGTTTTCTGTCTCAGATAAGAAAGTAACCTTTATGAGCACAGTCGTCATTACAGCCTAAAATCTTTGCTAGATTTTTCTTTGAGTTCAGTATCTCCTTTAAGATGGAATTGTAACAAATCTTTTTGACTTCTCATGCAACATACAACAACACACATGCTTCAGTTGCAATCCCTGTTGAATGAGCACAATTGATCAATACACATACACTTAGTCCTTGTCAGGCTCAGAATTCAGCTAGAAACCATGAAGTAGGGAAGAATAAAATACAGTCTACACACACACACACACACACACACACACACACACACACACACACACACACACTTAAGAATAAGAATAAGGGAGAGCATGAAAAATATCTAAGGCTTAAAATAAGAACTCCTCAGATTCCATTACTTCCCTTCCATTTTTCAATCAGCTGCTGATGCCTTCTCCCAAGACACTACAGTATCCAGGAGCACAAAAGTTTATTGGAAATGATTTTGATGTTCACCACTCCCCGCTTATGAACGTGTTTTCCCTGGAAACAGATTACCTACATACATGAAGCCAGCTTCTGTTCACCTGCTTGGAGTTATTCTTCCCTTATCCTAATGCTGCTTATAATCTGCTTACATTTTATATTCCAATCTAAGGTATATTCATTCTTTCTTTCATTTACCTTTGTGTTTGACACTGCTAACACATAGTCAGGTACATAGCATACAAATGAGATGCTCTATGTTGAACTAGTTTTTCTCACCTTTCAAAACACTAAAGAACTTTTGTTGCTCTCCTCCTCCAAAAAAGTCATACATAAAAACCATAGAGTATCACACAAATACACACAAGATAGCAAAATTCAGGTGTGTATTCAGTCAAAATTGAATGAGATTGAATATAATATATATATATTTTTTGTTTTAGGAAAATTTCCAGCTTTAAGAGTCTAGGTAGTACCTAGAACATGGACAATGGCATGTAAAATAAATAATGCCTATATACAGACCATGTTACTAAATGATAAATGCTTTAACATATAGAAGGAACTAAGCTGATATTAAAAAATCACAGAAAGAGGGCCTGGAGTTTGGCCTAGTGGTTAAAGTGCTTGCCTAGCATGCACAAAGACCCGGATTCGATTCCTTGGAACCAAGTATATACAAAAAAGCCAGAAGTGGTGCTGAGGCTCAAGTGGTAGAGCTCTAGCCTTGAGAAAGTCCAAGAACAGCGCTCAGGCCCTGAGCTCAAGCCCAGGACTGGCAAAAAAAAAAAAAAAAAAAAGAAA
Organism: Megascapheus bottae; assembly: GCF_031878675.1. Taxonomy (NCBI): domain Eukaryota; kingdom Metazoa; phylum Chordata; class Mammalia; order Rodentia; family Geomyidae; genus Megascapheus; species Megascapheus bottae. The sequence continues at coordinate 29,752,331 of NC_143520.1, forward strand.
AAAAAAAGAAAAAATCACAGAAAGAAAGAACAGCGATTTCACTGTTAGAAAGTTTAGTATTTGTGAATTTACAGTTGTATAACTGAATAATACATTTAAAGTGAACACCAATTGCTTTATTTGCAAAATTAATAGATGGGACAGGATCTGTAAATTTTCATTATCTACTACTGTCAAATAAAGTCTAAAGGGAGCTTCCATTATACAAAACAGGAAAGGATATTCATTTATAAATAAACATTTTATAAGAGCAGAATATAATGATATTAATTTAAACCCATCCATGAGAATGGGAAATACTTCTAAGAAGCTCAAATGCCTATATGAAAAATAGCATGGAAGATTTAGCAAGTGTCCATAAAATTACAGACCAACAGCACAGTTTATATTTTGTGATTTCTAATGTTTTACAATTTGGTATTCACATTTGAATATGTATGTTATTTTTCTTATAGTTTTAAATTTTTGAATCGTTTTGTCTAACATTTGGAAACATTTGAAACCTGAACTCGATGTGTTACCTGGTTCTATTCTTTTTATATAAGCTATAAAAGCAAGAAAGACTTTATAAAAATGACTTCAAAATTTTCATTTCAATTTTATACACATTTACTGAAATTAAATACAGAATAGGGAACAACCTAATTAGACAGAAGAAAACAACTTTAGTATCAAGTACACAGCTTTAAAAAACATGACAATTTTCACATTACAAGGTAAGTATTTGTGCTACATGCTGAGAACAGCTCTAGTAAATAATATCCATGACATTGCTAACAAACCATTGTTGGCATATAGGCATCAGAACTTTCAAAAGCAATTTTGTTCCAATGTAGTTATTTTCTGATAATGACATTTTCAGATGTAGAATAGATTTTCTGTGTTTTTTTCCTTTATTTACACGAAGAACATACTCTGATGTTCTCTGAACTACAGAGAACACTTAACTGACCTCCACTAAAATAAATCACTGAATTAATCAAAACTGCATTTCCTTTTGAAAACAGTTAGAATGTTTATCTCTACTTTTATCAATTGTATAAGTTCCAACATCAGTTCTGTTGTAAGCCAGACATATTTTTGGTCTGATTTAGAAATTTGATAAAATACTTCATAAATTGATCAATTCATCCATAAAAAGTCAATGACTGTATCTCTGAAAAGTATGTAGAAAACCAAACTTAACAATAGTCTCTTAAAAACTAAGGTCAGTTAGGGAAAACTTAGGGCTAATTCTAAAAATCTTGAAAATTTTTGGACTTAGATGCAGAAATAATTCTACATTCTTTCAAGTACCTTTGGGTTCTTGTCAAAAAAAAAAAAAGGAGTAGTCTCTAAAGTAAAGAAAACAAGAAAGGAAAAAAGAAACGAAAGGAAATATTTGATAGTAGATTAACAGGATAAAGACAAGTCAAAACCTAAACTGAAAACAGAACCAATGAGAAAGAGATAGACTTCAAATAATATATAAACAATATACAAGTACAAAGAGGGAAAACAGCTCAATTCAATTCTAAAAAGAGTAGCATTAGTGTAGATACTGGCAAATAGTATAAAAAGAAACAGGCACAAAGAATGAAATAGGAATTAAAATTCACTTCAAAATAATGGTGGTTTGTGTGTATATTTGGTATGTTTTTAATGTATGTATGTATGTTTGCATGCATATGTGTGTGTATGTATTTATGTACCAGGACTTGAACATGGGAACTTAACATTTTTTTTTCTTTCCAGTCCTGGGTTTGAGCTCAGGGCCTGAGCACTGTCCTTGGATTTTTCTCAAGGCTAGAACTCTACCACTTGAGCCTCAGCACCACTTCTGGCTTTTTCTAAGTATGTAGTACCAAGGAATTGAACCCGGGTCTTCGTGAATGCTACGCAAATACTCTACCACTAGGCCAAACTCCCAGTCCTGGAACTTAACATTTCTTGTTTGACTTGCATGTTCAGAAGCCATACTTTCAGCCCAACTTTTGTTTCTTTTCTCATTCATTACTTTAATTAATTTTTGAGAGAGAGTTTCTCTGACTCCCTGGGCAGGTTTGAAACTGTGATTCTTCACTCTTCAGACTATTGAGTAATTAAGATTACAGGCATGAGTCACTGGCATTAAGCAGTGGTAGCATTTTTTTTTTTTTTTTTTTGCCAGTCCTAGCCCTTGACTCAGGGCCTGGGCACTGTCCGTGGGCTTTCTCAAGGCTAGAGCTTTATCACTTGAGCCACAGCACCATTTCCGGCTTTTTTTTTCTGTGTATGTGGTACTGAGGAATCGAACCTGCATCTTTGTACATGCTAGGCAGGCACTCCTGCCACTAGGTAAAACTCCTGGCCCCAGCGGTAGCATTTTTAAAGAAGTGAAAAAAAAAAAGGCAAATTCTATAAACAGTGTTAGAGCAATCGAATACTAATTTGGAAAAAAGTCATGAAATTCATAAAAATGCATTCCATATAACTTGTGATTTAAATAAAATAAGCTAAAATATAAATATTTTGAAAATATAAAAAATATATATCTTTTTATTATGTTCATGATGGCCTTCTAGAAGAAATGTATACAACAAACATTAGGGCTGGAAATGTGAAGCCCGGGTTTGATCTCTCAGTACCACATAAATAGAAAAAGCCAGAAATGTGGCTGTGGCTCAAGCAGTAGAACACTAGCCTTGAGCACAGAGAAACTTAGGAACAGAGGCCAGGACTTCTGTTCAAGAACCAGGATCAACAAAAACTAAAAATACTGTTTTTTTCCTACTCATTAGAATCATTAGTTATAGAAATCTAAAATATGTATACTCTGTGAAACAATAATTCCTTTTCTTCAGTATATCTGGAGAAAAAAATCATATCTGCACAAAAAGTTAAGATTAATAATAGTCTTTGACCACTAGAGTGAAAAACTGACAAGAGCCTAAGTTAATTTACAGAATGAGTAAATAAATCAAGCATTTAGTCTGTGGAAGAGATTAATACTTTGAAGAGATAATTTTGTAGAAATGTGGAGAGATTTCATGTTAAGTGAAGAGATTTCATGTAAGTTAAGAGATTTCATGTAAGACTTCATGTTAAATGAAGAGAAGTGAATAAAAGAACATCTTCTGACTATAAAAACATGGAAGTGACATTTGAATACCTCACATAAGGTTGTAGCTTATCAGTCCCCATAAAATGGTGAAACTGGGAGCCTCTTTACATAAAATAACATTGGTGATTTTCTTTGGGTTACTTAGTAAAAATGTTTTTTGTATGTAAGGAGTTGAGAGCTGGTGACTGCCATCTGTAATCTTTGCTACTCAGGAGGCTGAGTGAGGCCTGGAGGATCAAAGCTTGCAGTCAGCCTGGGTCAGAAAAACCTGAGAGAGACATGTTCGAATTAACCAGCATAGCTCAAATGGCAGAGCACAGACCAGGCAAGTAAGCTGAGTGATTGCGAGGCATGAGTCTGTTTATCTATCATCTCTCTCTCTCTCTCTCTCTCTCTCTCTCTCTCTCTCTCTCTCTCTCTCTCTCTCTCTCTCTCTCTCTCTCTCTCTCTCCTACCTTCCTTTCATTTGTCTGTCTTTATCTTTATAGTCATTAAAAGTACATACTAGTTGAAAAACATCTATTATATGTCCAGGTATTCAAAAACAAATTATACATGACATGTTCACTTTAACTCTGTAGGATAATTTTGGACACCATTGAGAGAACCACTTAAGTAACATGGAACAATTATAGTACTTAGAAAGGTCAAAATTATGTTTGTTCCAGGCAATCTACATAATTGTATATTTCCTTAGAAGCATAAAATTTAACATTTAATCTAGAAGTATCTGAAGCCCATGTATTCAAACTAGATACTAGTTTTCTATGCTTGCTAACATGAATTTTTGGTATATCATAGCAAAAATTTCCAAAACAGTGAACAGAAATTTTTTTTTGCATTTTTTTATTGTAATTAGTAAAAGGGTTACATGATATTTGCCAGATAGAAGGTGCATTAATTCACATACATTGATACCCTTTCACATGTATTGGTACCCATTTCCCTCCCCCCCTCTCCGTGAACAGAAATTTTAAGAAAGCATTTGAATTAATTTATTATGTAAATTTCCCTGGTATTCTTTAGCATATAATTTAGAGTTTATCCTTGGTTACTAAAATGCTTAAACATTTATTTCTGCCCCAGTAGAGAAAAAAAGCAAGGCAAGGACTCGATGATAACAATGAACAACTTAATGAGTTATATCTGACTTTGAAGAATACTCAGCCTATAAAAGTTCTTGGGAATGTGGAATGAGTTGGAGGCTAAAACACTACAGTTGGGTTAGAAAGCTTTAAACATTGGGAGATAAAATGCTGCAAGTAATTTTGTCTCTGGATAAATCAACCTAATGATAATGAAAACATTCTCATGGCAACTGATACAGAATAAAAAGACAAAGATATCTTTATTTCTAACTATATATAGGTACCAAATGAACATTTTACTCTTTAATGCAGCATTTTGCTTTCAAGATCTATTGGGATATATTTTTATTTTTGTAATTCTCAAGATAAATAATGACGAGTCTGACTAGTGAATCAGCTAACAAATCAGTTCCTAACAATCTTTAAAATAGATTACAGGATATTTGGGAGCATATATTAACTCTAGTTTATGGGTAGACAGTATTGATAGCTATTGAAACATGGATTCAGAAAAAGTTATATATAAATCATCTATTAAACACAGCAGGCAACTACAAAATGTAACAATAAATTTTCATGCTAAAAACAAAAGATGCAAAAAGAAAGAATTTGGCAGGCGGGGAGTTTGGCCTAGTGGTAGAGTGCTTGCCTAGCATGCACGAAGACCCGGGTTCAATTCCTCGGTACCATATACATAGAAAAAAAAGCCAAAAGTGGTGCTGAGGCTCAAGTGGTAGCGCTCTAGCCTTGAGAAAGTCCAAGGACAGTGCTCAGGCCCTAAGTCCAAGTCCCAACTGTCAAAAACAAAAAAACAAAAAAACAACAAAAAAAAACCAACAAAAAGAATTTGGCGAAAAATGTAAGATAATCTTGAAGCCATCACACTCCAAATTTAGATATTAAATCTATTTCTTACTGATAACAAAAATTATGTAAGTTTAAAGACATATTAGCAATAATGCTAACATTTTAACAACAGTTGTCAACAGACAACAGCAGTGGCAATTTGAATACTTTAACTACAATTACTTCAACACAACATATTCCAAAACAAGATGCAACACACTTTAAAAGATAATATTTTTTAATAGGATGGAAGAAAGACAGCCTCTTTAACAAATGGTACTGGCAGAATTGGTTAAGCACCTACAGAAAACTAAAGTTGGATCTTTCTTGTCACCCTGCACCAGAATTAATTCCAAATGGATCAAAGACCTTGGGGTAAAAACAGATACCCTGGAAACTTTACAGGTAGGAATAAGAGACACACTTGGGTTCCCTGGCATAGGTCGAAACTTTCTTAATAAAGACCCAGAAACACAACAAATTAAAGAAAGCTTGGACAAATGGGACTGCATTAAACTGCAGAGCTTCTGTAGGCAAAGGACACAGATAGCAAATTAAATAGAAAGCCCACAGAGTGGGAGAAGATCTTCACTAGGCATACAACATACAGAAGACTCATATCTAAAATATATCTACAGCTAAAAATTGAATCTCCCCAAAACAAATCTTCAAATAAACAACAATCCCATTAAAAGTTGGGCTAAAGACTTAAAGAGAGACTTTCCTAAAGAAAAAATAAGAATGGCCTATAGACACATGAAGAAATTCTTGACATCTCTGGCCATAAAAGAAATGCAAATCAAAACAACTTTGAGATTCCACCTCACCCCACTTAGAATGGCCATGATCAAGAAATCTAATAACAACAGAGGCTGGCGGGGATGTGGCCAGGAGGGATCACTACTATACTGTTGGTGGGAGTGTAAACTTGCTCAACCACTATGGAAAGTACTATGGTGATTCCTCATAGAGTTCCCATATGACCCAGCAATTCCACTACTTGGCATTTACCCAAATGTCTAGAAATAATTTCATACTAAAGCCACTAGCACAACGATGTTCACTGCAGGACTATTTACCATAGCAAAGATATGGAACCAACCCAGATGCCCCTCACTAGATGATTGGATCAAGAAGATATGGTATTCATACACAATGGAATTCTATACTGCCATCAAAAAGAATGGCATCACCCCATTTGTAAGGAAATGGAAAGACTTGGAAAAAATCATATTGAGTGAAGTAAGCCAGACTCAAAGGAACATAGGCTCAATGGTTTCCCTCATTTGTAATAATTAGTACACGTCTAGGACTTCCTAGCAGAGGATTACAATAGCTCAAAACCTAGATACATAAGGTCATATAGGATGAGACAAGATGAAAGGATCTCTAGGATATGAAAACAAGAGCTATATAATGTGTGATTGTTATTCTTAATGAACTATTATTTCTCTTCTCTATTTTGCCCTTATGGTTAATCTCATATTGTTACTGTATTTGACTTTGTTACCTGGCATATTGTATATACGCTTATTTGTTTATTTGAAATAGGAAAGGGAAGGGGGAAAACAAGATGATTGGGAGGAGGTGGGAGATGGAAATGGGGACAAAAAGACATGAGAAGGGGGTATCAATGTGAGAGAAGTAATACACCTACTAACCACTCTATACATTATACTGACAATAAAAAAGACAATATTTAAAAAAAAATTTAGGGCTGGGATGTAGCTCAGTGGCAAAGCACTTTGCCTAGCAAGTGCAATGGCCTGGGTTCGATCCCTAGTACCAAAAAGGAAAAGACAAAAAAAAGTTAAAAATATTTAAACAGTGTGCTAGATACCATAGTAAAAGTGACACTACTTTGTAGTATTATATGACTAATCCTGCATTATAAAGAAAAATATTATATCATGTTTTCAATCAGAGCTTTATCAGATATTCCAAGCACTCCTTTACTACACAAATTCTATTTTTCTAAGAAAATTCTAGGTAGTCTCAATATATTTCACATGAATATAACATAGACCCATTAAGACATTTGACATTAGCAAGTCTTTATTAATCTTCCAACATCAAGTTTGCTACAAATAATTAAAATTGAAATTATTTTTAACAAAGATATGAAATGAATCAACGGTTCATGTCTGGAAACCTATCTTCTCAGTAGGATGAGATTTGGAGGATACAAGCTGGATAGAAAATTTTACTAAGACTCTACCTTTAAAATAACTATCCAAAAGTAAGGCGCTGGAGGTGTGGGCTCAGTAGCATAACGTCCCTACCAAGCTCAAGTTCAAATTCCTGGACTACTATTAATTTTATTCTGTTTTGTGATGTCGTTTCTGTTTATTTCTTCATCTATTAAGACATATGAACTAGGTTTAAACTTGAATGAAATTATTTTAATCTTTCATTAGGGTCTTGTATCAATCAGTCATTGTTCTAAGGATACTGTAAGGAGCCAGAGAAATCAGATCCTGACCTCCAGAAGCTTATATTGCAGGGGTGGGTATAGATGAGAAACACCAACAATACTAAAAAATGTGATACATGAAAAAAATTGCAAATCATATGAAATGTGATGAAAGAAAGTAAACAAGGGTCCAGGAGGCATAACCATGAGGGGTAGGTAAGATCTTAGGAAGTGTTCTCTTGGGCCTGGGAATGTGGCTTAGTGGTAGAGTGCTTGCCTTGCATGCATGAAGCCCTGGGTTCAATTCCTCAGTAAGCATAAAAGGCTGGAAATGGCGCTGTGGCTCAACTGGTAGAGTACTAGCAAGATTTTCAGGGACAGTGCCCAGGTCCTGAGTTCAAGCACCAGGCCTGTCAAAAAAAAAAAAAAAGGAAAAAAAATAATTGTTCCCTGAGGAGGTGATATTTAAGCAGGAGGGGTTGAGAAGAGGACTGGTAGGGAAGCATTCCAAGGAAAGAAAACAGCTTGTGTAACACTTGAAGACTAGATTAAAAACTGGTAATGTATTGTTGGTGAATATCTTTTCCCAGTTGGCTGGCTGTCTCTCTACTTTTGCGATTATGTTTTTATCTGTACAGAAACTTTTTATTTTTAGGTAGTCCCATTTATCGAGTCTCTCTCCAATCTGTTGTGACCCTGGGATTCTGCTCAGGAATCTTTTGCCTGTGCCTATGAGTTCCAGTGTGTATCCTACTCTATCATGTAGCAGTTTCACGGTTTCCGGTCTGACGTTGAGGTCTTTGATCCACTTTGAGTTTATGCTTGTGCATGGCGAAAGGCTAGGGTCAATTTTTAGTTTTCTGCATGTGGCTGCCCAGTTTTGCCAGCACCAATAATTGAATAGACTGTGTTTGTTCCACTGTATATCTTTGGCTCCTTTGTCAAATATAAGTTGCCTATAGGTATATGGTTCTATTTCTGGGTCTTCTGTTCCACTGATCTTCTGGTCTGTTTTTGTGCCAATACCAAGCAGTTTTTGTTATTATGGTTCTATAGTAGAGTTTGAAGTCTGGTATTGTAATACCACCAGCATTGCTCTTTTTGCCTAGAATTGTTTTGGCTATTCTAGGTCTTTTCTTGTTCCATATGAATCTCTGGATTGTATCTTCAATTTCCGTAAAGAATGTGTTTGGGATTTTCATGGTTTTCTTTTTAAAGATTATAAGATATAAGATTTCAGGAAATACAGAGGGAAAGTGGTCACACAGTTGTTTAAGACTTTTCCAAGTAAAGTATTTTAAACTTTTCCAAGTAAAGTATAAGTTTATGGCTAGATCTGGTACGCAGAATACAAGGAAAGTTTAGCAATTGTTATAATAAATAAGGATTGAACATTCAACAAATCTAAAATGAAGGAAAGAGAGAGAGACAGACACACACAGAGACTAATATATAAGTTCAGCAAGGGTGGTAACAAAGTGAGTTTTCTAACTAGGTCAGGTATAAAGAAAAAAGTTTCAAAAGTAAGAGAAGAGGAGAGATATAACCTAAGATTTAGCCCTTTACACCTATGTGATTTGACATCTGAGTTTATATTGTGCTGCTTTCTTCAAAGATTATTCTTTAGTCATGTTGTCCTTTCTGACCTTCGGCAAGTGAAACATACTTTGTCTCAGAGCCACTACAGTTGTGGTTCTCTCTTCCTGCACAGCTCTAGTTTTTCTAATGGCTGAGATGGCTCATTACTTTACAGCTCATGCAGTCTAGGGTAGATTACTCAGCAACATCCTGTTTAGTACTAGAGGAAATACTGTTCTGATACTGAATGCAATATTTTAGCTTAAATATCACCTCAAAATGCACAACATTTTCTTGATAGCAGAAAAATTACTAGCTATAACCATTTTATGTATGTATTACTTTCTCCTATTTTATGATTTTAAAGATATCAAAGATGTTATTTACACTTCTCATGACATTATTTTCAGCACAAAGCACAGCATCTCAGAAAATATATTTATTTAATGAAAACGAGGCAAAGGAGAAAAAGAAGGGAGGAAGAAAATAAAAAGGTTTGTGAGAAAAATATTAAAGTGGGCTAAGCACCAGCAGTTCATATCTGTTATTCTAGTTATTCAGGAGGCTGAGATCTGAGGACTGTATTTTCAGGCCAACCAGAACAGGAAAGTCTGTGAGACTCTGTGTGTGTGTGTGTGTGTGTGTGTGTGTGTGTGTGTGTGTGTGTGTGTGTGTGTGTGTGTGTGCATCAGCTGTAGGGCTCTGGGACTGGTCACTGTCCCTGAACTCTTCAGCTCAAGGAAATTGCTCTACTCCTTGAGCCACAGTGTCACTTGTGGTTTTCTGGTGGTTAATTGGAGATCAGAGTCTCACAGACTTTCATGCCAGGGCTGGCTCTGAACCATGATCCTCAGATCTCAGCCTCCTCAGTAGCTAAGATTATAGGTATGAGGCACTTACAGCATGTGAGACTCCAAAAAGAGAGAAGTAGATCTGTGGCTTAAATATTAGAGCAGTAGCCTTAGGCAAAAATAAAAAATAAAAAATTCCTTAGGAACAGTGTCCAAACCCTGAGATCAAGCCCTAGGACTATCACAATAAAGAAAGAAATAAAGGAAGGAAAGAAGGAAGGTAGAGAGTGAATGAGGGAGGGAGAAAGAGAGGGAAGGAGGAAAGTAGAAAGGAAGAAAGGAAAGTAAGCTTCAAAAATCATGAAAGTATGAACCTTAAAAACTCATAAGTGAAAAAGAATAACAGGAAAGATTAACTTTGACACTTGAGTAATAAAGTGAAAATACAGGAAATATTAATTTTGTTTATATTCTCAAGGTAAAGAAACAGTACTGTATATGAAATTTGATGAGGGGAAAAATCATAGACTTTAGCTTCATGTCAAGTGAAGGAAATAGGTCAGAATTTACTTTCTTGCCTGAATCAAAACAAAAAACAAAAACAAAGCAAAACAACAACGAAAAACTCAAGAGAAATATCTTCCCTGAACACAAACTATACCAGGCATACCAATGAGAAACAATAATCTGTCTGGAGGAGGAAATAAATGAGATGAGTTCTGAAACTTCTCTGGCTTACTGCCATCAATGAATTTCCAAACTGCATGCAGAGAGGGTGCGCCTGGTTGGAGGTCAGTAGATACCACCCACTAGGTTGAAGAAATTCATCTAAGGATTCAGAGGGAACCAAATGATGTGAATTTACAGGACCAAATGGCAGGAAAAAGAACCACACAGAGAGAAATACAGAGTTTTGTACAAGAATGCTTTTTTTCAAATATTTTTTATCGTAATTAATAGAAGGGTTACATTAGGTTCACCAGATAGACGGTGCATTACTTCACAGACATTGATACCCTTTCTCATGTCTTGGTCCCCATTTCCATCCCTCCACCCCTCATCTTGTTTCCCCCCCATCCAATTTTAAATAACCAAATATGCATATATCCAATATATCAGATAACAAAGTGAGATACTATAACAATATGAGATAACCAAGGGACAGCAAAAGAGATGAGAGATAACATAGTACATTAAGGACAACAGTCACTCATTATATGGTTTTTGTTTCTATATCCTAGAAGTCCTTTCATTTAGCATCCTACTGTATGGCCTATGTATCTAGGTTTTGCTCTATTGCAAATTTTTTTGAATCTTTACAAAGACTTTACTCATAATCTCTCTCCTTCCAAATTTTTAAATATTTTTTATTTCAATGTATAGAGGGGTTACAGTTATATTTGCCAGATAGAGGGTGCATTACTTCACACTCATTGATATCCCTTCTTATGTTTTTGTCCCCATTTCCCTCCCTCTCTCCTCATTTTTCCCCTCCTATTTCAAATAAACAAGTAAACATTTATATAATATACCAGGTAACAAAGTGAGATACTGTAACAATATGAGATTAACCAAAGGGCAACACAAGAGAAAAGAGAAAGACATAATACATAAAGAACAACAGTCACTTATAAATAAGCTCTTGTTTCCATGTCCTGAAGGTCCATTAATTTGGCCTCATCCTATAAGGCCTTATGTATCTATGGTCTGAGCTATGTACAAGGATACTTCTGAGGATTCAGATAACTACATGAAGGAAATGAGGATAATGAAAGAATCACCCATATGGATAGATGGAATGGTATTCATACAGGGATAGAAAGCAAAACACTTCACAACTAATGGATACAGAGCAGAATACTCATGAGTGCCTTATTCAGTGGCTAAGTAGGCTTAACCTAAACAGGACTATGGCCCAGTCCCATCAGGTTTAAGAGCAAGATCTGAAAGTACCAGATTTTTTTCTAAGTAAGTTGCATATATCCTAGATCAAAGCTGCAGAATATTTAGAGTCACTGGAAAATGCCCAGGATAATCAAGAAGAAACCCACAGTGTCTAAGAAGCAGGAAAATAAAACATATAAGGAGAAAAAAAAATCAGTAAGTTTCTAGATTTACTCTAGATAAATCTCCAAGGAATTATGTTGAGTGAAGAAAGCCAATCCTAAAAGATTACATACTCAATGACTTCTTTTATATAACATTTTTGAAATGAAAAATATTAGACATGAAGGACAAGTTAATTGTTATAATTGGGTTTAGGGATGGAGGTGAGGTAACAGCAAGATAGAGCTGGGTATTTATAAAAGAGCAACATTAGAGCTTTAGTGGGCAATAGAATCAATTTGTGCCTTCATTGTAAAAGTAGTTATGGGAACCATGGCATAGAACACACACACACACACACATACACACACATACACACACACACACACACACACAGTATAAATCTGTTTGTTCTGATTATGGGCTTTTTTTTTTTTTTTTGCTAGTCCTGGGGCTTGAACTCAGAGCCTGAGCACTGTCCTTGGGCTTTCCTCAAGTCTAGAGCTCTACCACTTGAGTCACAGCACCACTCCCAGCTTTTTTCTATATATGTGGTATCCAGGAATCAAACCTGGATCTTTGTGCATGCTAGGCAAGCATTCTACCACTAGGCCAAACTCCCACCCATCTGATTGTGATCTTTTGTTAAAGTTTTACAGCAGTATGTTACCACTGAGGCAAACTTGATAAAGGGTATGTAAGATTTCTATGTATTATTTCTTACATATTCAAGCAAATCTTCAGGTAACGCAGTTAAAAGAATCAACCAATTGTATCAGGAAACTAGAACATTTCTTGAATGAGAGTGGAAATTTTGAATGAGAGGGTCTGGATAAATGGAAAAGGAAAGATGGAACTCAATGTACATATGTGAAAAAGGAAGTGAGAAACATGATGGAGAAGGATTGATGTAGGGTAGCTGTGTGTGTGTGTGTGTGTGTGTGTGTGTGTGTGTGTGTGTGTGTGTGTGTGTGTGAAGAAATGATTAAACAGGGGATTTTGATCAAGATGTATTGTATGTATAAAGTTGGCGCATTAAATTGTAACTCCCTTATACAACCATTTGGAGATTAAAAAAAAAATCAACCAGGGCTGGGAGTTTGGCCTAGTGGTAGAGTGCTTGCTTAGCATATATGAAGACCCAGGTTCGATTCCTTGGTACCACATACATAGAAAAAAGCTGGGAGTGGTGTTGTTGCTCAAGTGGTTGAGCACTAGCCTTTAGAAAGTCCAAGGACAGTGCTCAGGCCCTGAGCTCAAGGACAAGATTGGAAAAAAAAAATCAACCAGCTGAAACTGACCCAGAACTGACAGTTTGTAGAATTAGCAACAAATGAGATGAACATTACACTAGAAATGATTAATAGCAGATTAGAAATTGTAGAAGAAAAGATTAGTGAATTTGAAGACATGCCAATAAAAACTAAATGAAACAGAAGAAAATAACGCCATAAGTAAATAGTCTAGGATCCCCATTGTAGGGGATCCTACACAGAAGAATTTAGAAGTTAGTGCAGGTATTAGGAAGATTAGAGAAAGTCAGGCTCAGAAAGACAAATGGTACATGCTTTCTCTCCCATGTATATTTAGCCTGAAAATACAACCTTCCACATGAACATATACAGGGGCATCCGCATATATACATGATTAAGTTGATTAAAGTATAGTCTATGCAGGAGTAAAACTCAATGGAATAAATATTTTGAACTATTCACAGTTTGACAAATTAAATCCAAGAAGCTGAAACAAATTTTAATTAGGGAAGGGAAAGGATGAATAAAAAAAAGAACCAGGAACAAATATAGTCAGAATGCTTAATGTATATTTGTCATAAGGAAATGGTGGAAAGGACAAATGGGATAAGGAAAAAAATGGTAGAAGAATGAAAGCATTGGAAAGAAGCATTGGACACATAAATGGACATGTCAACTTTAAACCCCCTGTACAACCGTTAGAAGTTTAGGAATTAAAAAAGAAACAGATTGGGGCCGGGAGTTTAGTCTAGTGGTAGAGTGTTTGCCTAGCATGCACAAAGACCCCGGTTCAATTCCTCAGTGCCACATACATAGAAAAAAGCCGGAAGTGGTGCTGAGGCTCAAGTGGTAGAGCTCTAGCCTTGAGAAAGTCCAAGGACAGTGCTCAGGCCCTGAGCTCAAGCTCAGGACTAGAAAAAAAAAAAGAAACAGATTAAAATACGTAAAACAAAATTAAAATGAATAAAATAACTATTATCTGACAATTTAAGTGTCCTACTATATTATAGTGGAATTCTAAAGGAAAAAAGACAATGAGAGAAAAACAAAATAAAAAAATGAAGATCACAGCAGACTTATTAATGAAGATATTGCATGTGAAGAAACAGTGACTTACCATCATTAATCCACAGAAATAAAATAGAATCCTATCATCCAAGAATTATATATACATATAGTAAATATTTTTCAAAATGAAGGTGACATAGACTTTTTTTGGCTAGTCCTGGGGCTTGAACTCAAGGCCTGAGTACTGTCTTTGGGCTTTCTCAAGGCTAGAGCTCTACCACTTGAGCTACAGCACCCCTTCTGGCTTTTTTCTATGTATGTGGTACTGAGGAATTCAACCCAGGTCTTCGTGCATGCTAGACAAGCACTCTACCAGCCTCCGATAAAGACTTTTTAAAATACAAGGAAACTGAAAGATTTCAGTACCAGCAAACATCTTCTGCAAATAGAGAAAATCCATGAAGGAAAAAAACCTCACAAAAATCAAAATGCTATCTTGAAATCTAGGTCTAAGATGAAGGAAGGAATAAAACTAGAACACCAGAAGTAGTAGTAAGTGAGAATAAGCTACTTCAGTGCTAATATATGAGCCTGGGCTGGCCTTAAACTGTGATCCTCTTATCTCAGACACTAGAGAGGTAGGATTACAGGCATGAGCCACCAGCACCTGACAGTTTATGTGACACTTCTGGAAGTTCAAAATTATATAATTACTAATTACTATTTTTAAAGAATAAATAATAAATCCAGACAAGTAAAGAAATAGTGGCAGATTTTTTTAACTTTAAAAAATTAGGCCAAGTATTTCAATCCATATGATTTCTTGACAGAAATCAGAAATCTGGGGCATAAAATGATGTAATTGATAATGGTAATCTTTGAAGAACTATAGAGACAAAAAGTGATGGTGAAAGGGGAATACTATCACTGACCTACACTCCCAGCTATATTTATGTTTTCTCCTTAACGGAAAAAAATGTACAGAGTATAAGCCAGCTAGGTATTAGATTGTTCTGTCAAACTTTACAAGGATTCTAAGAAGTATTGATGAACAGATAGACTTACATGTATTTAAGCAGGAAGACAGTGGCGACTATGGCTTAGTTCAGCTTCACAAAACAATATATCAGACTAATTTTAGCCTCCAAACCACTTTCTTTTTGGTGGTACAGGGGTTGGAACTCAGAGCCTCATTTGCCAGGCTGATATTCTTGAGACAAGACTTGCTTTTACACTAGTTATTTTGGAGCCTGAAGATTTCAAACACCTGCGTAGCTAGGATTATAGGTCTTATCCACTTGTACCTAGTTCTCAATCACTTTTTATTACACAATTTATTAACATTAATTTTTACATCATATTTCAAGTGTCAAGTATTCAAGAAGGGAATCTTTTCATATATTTTTTATTGTAATTAATAGAAAGGTTACGTTATATTCACCAGATAGAAGGTGCATTACTTCACAAACATTGATACCCTCTCTTATGTCTTGGTCCCCATTTCCCTCCCCCCACTCCTACCCCTCATCTTGTTTTTCCCCTTTCCCTATCCTATTTCAAATAACCAAATACGAACATATCCAATGTATCAGATAACAAGGTGAAATACTGTAACAATATGAGATAACCAAGGGACAGCAAAAGAGATGAGAGATAACATAGTACATTAAGGACAACAATCACTCATTACATGGATCAAGAAGGGAATCTTAATATGCAATCACTGACACATAGATTTTAGAACACAATTAAAATTAAGCTTGTTCTAGACAAGCTTCTTGTTTCAAGAAGGCACTTAGCCATCAGAATGAGAGCTTAGTAATAATTAAAAAGTCAAATATTTATTCATATTTATTTATGAGTAGCCTTTCACAGATTTATGACTCAGTACAGATGATCAATCTGCTATTACATAAAGTTCTCTACTGGCACATAAAAAGGCATTCTCTGCAGTTCTATTCAAGGAAACATAGTTTTCCATTAACTAGGATAAAGACAATAAAATTATATTATTAAAACAATGGATGAAAAACAGAATTAAAAGTTTTGCCTTAAAGTATGATTAAATTTCTGGAAGTCAAGGATAAAAAGTGAGAATAAATCAATCTTCATGACAGATGGAAATTACAAATGGCTTTGAAATAAGAACTTTTCTTCAGAGACCATCCTGCTCTGATGGATGGAATGGAAGCCAGGATCTCATTATTTACAGTTCCTGACTATGTTGGTGGATGTGGCAGTAGAAACTCTCTCAGTAAAATGGAGCAGCCGATTTATTAGTGTATTATGGCTAAGGTCAAGTGGAGAGTACTCTGCACATATCAGCTCATTTATTCTAGGGCCAGATGGGAATACAGTAAGAACTAGAGAGGAGGTAAACATTTGCTAACTAGTGGTGATGGACATGCAGGGTGTGTGGATACCACAAGGAATCTAGGAAGAAGACCCACGTTAGATGATCGGAATCCTGGAAGAAAATAAGAATATTTAATATATGCAACATGAAAATCTATAAAAAGCTTATAATATTGTGGAAGGCATAATGTATGACTAAACATCTGTACCCTGTGTCTTGTATATATGATTATCTGATTTGGCAAAGGGAAGGGGAATCACAAAATGGTGAGTCAAAGGACAAAGGGTGAATCAATGTGATATTCACAAGACAATATGTTGGAAACGAACTTTACAACTTGGTGGGGGGAAGGGCGTCACGGGGGGAAAAGGAAAGTGGGAGAAAAGAGGGTAGCACTGTTCAATAAGAAATGTACTCATTACTTTACTTAAGTACCTGTAAAACTCTTCTGAGCATTATCTTTACAATAAAATAAAATAAAAATATCAAGAATATAAATTCCAAAAAATAAAAAAAGAATCAGAAAGCCAGTTTTTAATGCTTAAGCCAGAAAATAGCATTTTTGAATGCTGACAGGTATTGTGTCCCTCAATAGAGGGAACAGTGAACCTCTGACAGCCCTGGAAGATGACTCCACTCTCACGCCTCCTACATCTTCATCTCCTGTGAATGATTCTCCTTCAGACAAACCATCCGAAAGGCAGAAGGCAAGAGAGCTTTTTCATACGATTGTAAAGACAACTGCACAGTCAACAAGGTGAGGGTAGGCAGGGTATCAATTCTAATGTACTGACAATAGTTAACTGAAACATCATGTACAAAAAGATTCTCTGATGCTATTCAACCATACTGGTTCTATAGCTAGGGAAGGGATGTATCTACTATGGGAATGGAATGAGAAAGGGTCAGCATACATGTTTCTGAATCCGGTATGTGTTCTCATAATGAAAGATAGAAAAGGGGAAAGGTGGTATATACTATGTTTTTACTAGGAACTATGAATCTTCATATACTTATAGTGTACCTGACTGTTAAATGGTATACCAACAAATGATACAAAAAATAATAGAGCAATAAAGTTGAGAATAGGATGATAAGTTGGAGACATCTGGAGTGTAAATGCTCCAAGGCCATTATGATTATAAGGATATTCAGTGGGAATTCAGTGGGAAAGATGAGGGTAAGGATGTTACATGAGATAGTAATATAAAGAATGAGAATGGTATTGCTAAGCTAAAGTTAAACAAAAGTAAAACAGTGAAAGGAGGCAGAAATGTGTGGAGAGAGAGAGAGGCTCCATGAGAGACCATGGCCGCTAGAGGAGCAGGGAGTAACTGCCTTGGTTCCTGATAGCTTTCCAGTTACAGTACACTGGTATCTTTGTATTACTCTCTTTATTTCTCAACATAAGTAATTTTTCTGTCTGTCATATTCTGAACTCCAACATTCAGAGATTAAAAACGAAGTCATGGAGGATTTGGGAAAAATAGATGGGAAAGTCAGCATCAAACGGGACTGTAAACCTCACGTTCAGTGCTCTGCAAAAACAGTGATTACCGTTTCACAAGTCAGGAAAATGTTCATAGTTCAAAGTTAATTATCAATGAAATCAAGTATTAAACATTTAGCTAAACAAACTGATATGGAGCTAGCTAACTCAAACAAACAAAAACAGCTTAAGGAGAGAAAGACAGCAGCATCAGTAATAATTGCAGTAGCAAGCAAGAAAGAAAAGAATAGCAAAACCAAAACTGATTATTTGAAAAGGATAGAATAAGTCAAATTGTGTTGAAACCACACACCTGACAAGAGAGTGTACAAAGCACTGAATGAGGAAGAGGAAATAAAGATGGATGGTCCAAAGACCAGGAAAGATAAGAATAGTTATTACAAACCATTATCTACTAAAATATTTGAAAGTAGAGAAAAAATGGATGTATTCTTAGAAAATGTAACATTAAAGCTGGCAAGAAGAAATAAAGAATTGAGTAAGGAATAAAGAAATTGAGGTGGTGGTAGTCAAAGATCATCCTCTCTCCAGAATCTGTAGGACCAGGAGATTCTATCAACTCTCCAAATCATAGTTCATTCATTAGAACAAATTTATATGAAACAGTAAAATAAGCAGATCAAGCAAAAGCTATCCAACTTATTTATGAGGCTAATATAGTCTTGATTTCAAGATAACATAAAATGATTTAGCCACACAGTATGGAAAAAATAGGACCCAATGTTTATTGATGAGACAATGCCATAGGGAAATCTTACGTCAGATTTATAACATAAAACAAGAAAAAAGTATAAAGAAACTATCATTTGTCTAGATGTCTACCTTAATAAATATGACCCTTTCTTTCCAGTTCAAAACAACATATCTCTAGTGTTTCTCAACAGCTCTTCTTACCCACAACGGATCAACATTTCTCTTGCTATGACCCAAATCCCTCATGTGTGTTAAGGATGAACACCAAGAACACTCTCCTCTCCTCCCCTCCCCCTCTTTCATTCTCCCTCTCTCCCTCTCTCCCTCCCTCCCCCCCCCCCCTCTCTTCCCTCGCCCCTCTCTCTCTCTCTGAGGCTGGACTTCCTCTTTCCCAAAGTTGTGAAATTGAGGCTAAGGTGTGATGTCCCAAACTCGGATAAAAATAAAGAGAAGCCAGTATTATGGTTAAGGAGAATTTGCTGCTTGTTCCCTCAAATCTAATATGTTTGATTGTTAGGATAACTTAAAAGCACTGGTTTTAACTAATGAAACTAGCAGTCTGCTGTTGTTGTTTTGATGCATAGAATCAATGAATTAGTAGTTTGTTGTTTTAAATTTGGGAGTGCACAGTCTGTTTCTCAATATGGCTTCAACATCTGTTCCTTGCTAATCTGTGAGGATGACATAAGGTGAAAGATGTTTGAAAAAGGGAGATGTCAATCATAGACTACGTTGCCTTACTGTGCATTTTAACTAGTTAGAAGAATAGGAAGTCTGTTGCTCTCCTTCAATTCAGACTTTGACTCTGAAGATGATTTATTTCTTCATCTTAGTACCATGGTAGAAGAAAAGATTTTGAAACCTTTGGAAAACAGATTAAGTAGACATAAATTTTAAAGATTTAATAGGCGTACTTTCCCAAGGATTGTTCAACTTCCCAGTTTCCTAAAAATGATGGTATTTCCTTTACCCAGAAACTCTCACAGGAATATGTGCTGAACAATTTTCTAAACTTCCTTGGTCTGGATAAAACAAAAAGAACATCAGAAAGCAGGTGTCCTATAATACTTTTAGAGTTAATTAAATCAAAGAAATAGTAAAAAGAAACATAGTGAATTATAGTGAATAAAGCAGAAAACTGCAGGCTAGATGTAAGAGGTTAAAGTACTGTGTGTGTGTGTGTGTGTGTGTGTGTGTGTGTGTGTGTGTGTGTGTGTGTGCGCGCGCATGCGCATGAGCTGATCCTGGGGCTTGAACTCAGGGCGCCAGTGCAGTCCTTGAGCTCTTTTGCTGAAATCTAGTGTTGTACCACTTGAGCCATAGTTCCACTTCCAGTTGTTGTTGTTTGGTATGTAATCGGAGACAACAGTTTCACACATTTTCCTGCTATGGCCGGCTTTGAACTGCGATCCTCAGATCTCAACCTCCTGAGTAGTAAGGATTACAGGCGTGAGCCAATGGGCACCTGGCCCAGTCCTTTAAGTACTCTTTTTTTTCTCCAAATTGATATCAGGATTAATGCAAAAGAAAATGTTTCATTGTAACTATTATCCATTATGTTAATGCTAGACTAAAAGCTAAAATACTTCTTGATGTTAGTCTTGAGAATAATTGCCATCTATACACCAAAGCTCATTAAAAAAAATACAGTGCAGTCATAGGCTCAAGAGGATGATACTATGGTCTGGAAATGGTTTCTCCAGGGGTTTATATTATGATTTTTCATCAACATTGTGGGGTACTACGTGGGTGTTTAGAGATGCTAATTAAGATAAGGTGTTCTGAAGTCCCAATGATTGGACCCGAATGGTTTTACGGGGGAGGAGGCGGAAGGTAGGGGGGAGATCAGAAGAAACATCTACCTATGCATGCCTTCTGTCTCATGCCATGTGATATTCTACTCTGCTTTAGAACCCTATCACCAAGACAGCCAGTACCAGCTCTGTCTGCTCAACCTCAAAACTTGAGAACTATGAGTCAAGCAGACCCCTTTATGTTAAAACTTATCCAGACTATGCTACTGCATCAGGTAAACCACAGTTGGTAAGGCTATTTAACAGAGGTGGAGCTGGGGCTACTTGTCTTTTTAAAGTTGTTTGATTTTAAGTTTACAATAAGAGAACCAAAGGGCATATATAATACCTTCAACCATAATTTGCAGTATGAAACACACTAAAAGAGCAGAAAGAAAGCTTGTAGAATTCTCAGGCTCTGATGTGGTTTGTGGTTCTCATACTGTAGAGTGCTTGAAAACTATCAACATTCCTGGTCAAATGGTAGAACTCCAGTTCAGAGTGAAGGTATTCTGCCTGTGAATAGCTCTTTGGTAGGTAGATGTATTTTTTTTTTCAAAATCCAGGTGATTTTAATAGAAGTGAAAGACTAGACTGAAAAATAACATTCTCAGTTGCTTATTTTGACTCAAATCAAGCAAATTCAACGAGAGAGATTTTAACTTAGGCTCTATTGTAGATTTTTGTACATTGTCTTTATGTTCTTATCAGGAATAACCATGACAATGGTAAAATGTGACATCATGTCCTTCAGATGTCCTTTTATAATATGAACATTGCCTGTATTTTTAGAAAAAGATGTTTCCAATGAATAACATTTTGTCTATATTAAGAAAACAAGTTATACTAGGTAACAGTCAAATAAATTCACATACTATATGAGATGAAGGCAAGCTACAACAAAAAGTTTGAAAGTGTTTCTTTGTTTTAAAATAATTCAACAGAAGTCAGAAAGAAAGGAATAAAAAGTGGATTTGTACATATTCTTACAGAAGACACACTGTATATCCATATTCCTTGAGGAATAAAGGCATAAAGACAGAATAATGATTTATTTGTAAACAGTAGCTTTTATCTGACAACTTTATCAATATATTTAGTAGCTATTTTGGGCTACTTAGGCTTTGACAAGTACAGACAAATTGAAGAAATAAGTGTAATGTAAAGACATCTAGAATCTTCCATTACTTCTTATATAATACTTTCTAAAATGGAAAGATGAAACTATTAGATAGGAATGATGTCTCCTGATAAGATGTATGCTCCTTGTCTCAGGTCACCCTCAAAATAAATTACTTGTGAAATAAATGATGTAAAAGACAAGTATTCTAAAGTCAAATATTATATGCAGGCAGGAGAAAGGGTTTAAACAGCATAAATTATATTAAATCATGTTGGTATTTTCTCAAGCCCCTAATACTAAGTCATTCAGTCACCAGTCTGAGAAAAAGCAATGAAAATGTAAAAAAAAACTATTGATTGCAAGTTAAGCCTGTAAATTTTCTTTCCTTGTATGCTAAAATACAAACTTATGAGATAAAACTAATTTTAGATGTGGAATTTTTCCTAGTAAGCACTGTTATACACATTATTTTCGAAAACCTCTAAAAAATAATTGACATTTTTCTAAGCCCTTTGGGAAAGAAAGAAAATGCTCATGTCTTGAGAATCTAAGATTAAGTAAAATACTGAGAAACCTCAGAACCTTTTCTTCTCTTGTCTCTTCCAATACCAGGTTTATTAGATAGTCCAGGGAGTTTCAATTTACTGCTTGAAATACAGGCCTTTTGGATTTATGCAGAGTGATCTGTGAATATGCCAGCTAAAAACTATTACCACTTCTATAACATGTCAGCTTTTTTAATTGCTTTCCTTAAAGAAGTAAAAAAGAAAATTTAAAAGTTTATTAAGAATTTCGGAATATAAAAAGGGTAAGTATATGGGTATCTGTTCTACTTTTTTCTTCTTTTTCAGTGTTTAGTGTGTGTTGTATGAGACAATGTCATATTATGAAGCTCAGACTGGCTTTGAAATGAGAATCTTTTCCTCAGCTTCTGAAGTGCTGAAGTGTTGAGATTATAGGGATGCTCTACACCCAACTTCTATTTACATTTTTAAATAAAAATTTTATGGATTACCCTGAGTTCTCCCAAGAATTCAATGTGGGAGCCCTAACCCCTAATATCACTGAATCTGGTGATTAAGTCTTTAAGGAGGCATACACCTATGGCTTTCATCCATTACCTGCTGTCTTTCTACAAACAGGAGGAGAATATGAGCAAACAAAAGAGCAAAAACCATGGAGAAAGACTATAGGAGAATCCAAGTGTGCTAGCATCTTGATCTCAACCTTCACTCCTCCCAACAATAGTGACATGGTAAAATCTGCTATTTAAACCATGCACTCAGTCTATATCATTTTGTTATGAAAGCTCTGGAAACTAGCAAAGTCTTTATACTGTGTTAGTCATGGAAGATTGGTGGCAGGACCTCACTGTTTGTGGATAATGAAATCTGAAGATGCTCAAGTCCTTCATAGAATTTGCTTATTGCCTGTGTATATTCTTCTGGATACTTAAAATCATACTTAAATAACATATAATACATTCTAACACCATGTAGTGCTACAGAAATGATTATTACACTGTACTGTTTATAGAATAATGACATGAAAATCTATTGAGCATTGGCATGATCTTAAATATTTTCACTGTGCTTGGTTGAATTCATAGATTGCAAATTTGTTGAAGAAAGTCAAATGGTATAATGATATTATTCTTGAAACAATAAATTACAAACTATAATAAAATAAATGCCAGGAGCATAAATTACCATTTTAATTCCAAGTTCAATTTTCCTAGAGGGAATTATTATCCTAATATTTATATTAATCTTTTCTTTAGGAAAAAACAAGTTTCATCACGTATTTAAGTACCTCAAAACAATGTTTTGTTCCTTTGCTCGAGTTGTGTTTCCTTCTTTTAAGATACTCTCCTAAATTTTACAGTTTTATTAACAAATCTTGCTAATTGATCTGTTCTTCTTTAGGTGTCTCTTAGTTACTCTAGGCTCTTCAAACTTCTATGTAATTTTTAGGCCCAAGTCAATTTCCTCATAAACCCTACTAGAATTTTTCACTGGAATTACATTGATCTATGAGTCAATTTGGGGGAAAAGTGACATATTGATTGTAACAAATATAATGTATTAGTGCAAGCTCCATTGAAATCTTTAATTTTGCTGAATTAATTTATGGTTTTCTTAGCTATCCTATGCCTGCTATTTTTATTTCTACATACTCTCCATATTTTCTCATAATAAATAGTACCCTTTAAGATGCATTTTTGTATTATAAATGCAATTTGGTTTTGTATATTAGTTTTATAGTCAGTCACATTGCTAAACTTTCCTATTACTTGAAGTAATTTGCCTATAAATTATTTTGAGTTTTTCTATAGAAAATATCTACAAATGAATCATATATACTTATACAAAGAAAGCAGCTTTATTTCTTCCTTCCCAATGTCAACACTTTGTACTTTTTCCCACTTTTTTGTATAATGTATGTGACCACTATGAAAATGTTAAATTGTTCCAATTCTGAAGGAAATGTTTTTAGTATTGCAAAAGGAAGAACATTTGCTGTAAGAATTCTGTAGTCGCTCATTATCTAACTAAGGAATTTCTGTTCGATTTTTTTGGAGGGTGGGGGAGAGTGTCAATCACAGGGATTGAACTCATGGCCTGCATATTATCCTTCAGATTTTCTGCTCAAGGCTAGAGCTCTACCACTGTGAGCCACAGTTTCATTTCTGGCTTTCCAGCAGTGAAGTGGAGATAACAGTTTCATGAACTGTCCTGCCCAGGTTAACTTCAAACCATGGTCCTCAGATCTCTGCCTTGTGCTTTGAAATTATTTTGAATACAGACTTATTTATTCAATAGAAAATGTGGTCTGTACGACAACATTGAATGTATTGAAACTTTTAAAGCCATACTCATTCTCTCTACTAGCTTTTCCCCTCCTAAGGGTGCCCTCAGCCTCCAATAGAGCCAATTTTTGTAAATGTTCAATTACATGAGAGTAATTAATATTCTCTAATTGCTGGTTTCTATACAATTTATTATGGTATAGAATTTGCCCACCTTTTCAATTTCATTAAATTTTATGTTTTTTTTAGGCTACTTTGGAGATTGACCTCATGGGTGAGTTCACTTGGCTTCCTGGCTTATCACTGATGTTTTTCCCCTTCAGCCATGCCTCTAGCTTGATATTTTGCTGGTTAATTTGAGATAGGGTCTCTCAGACTTTCTTGCCCAGGTTGTCTTTGAATTGATATCTCTCTGGTCTCATCCTTGTGATTAGCTAAAATTACTGGTGTGAGTTTGTACTGATCCACTAATGTTTCTAGGGGATTATATCTTCATTAGTTGGACAATAACCTCCTTATCACTCTTTGTGCTTGGTATATTAACATTTTTTGGTTTATATTTGTCAGGTATAACTTTTTAATGTCCTTTCATTTTTCAATGTTTTTGGATTTGAGCTTACAGGGTATTACTGTTTGTAATTGTTAATATATCTGGACTTGATTCAAGTAGTTAACTTCAGTTTTCTATTTATTCTACTTTTTCTATGTTAAAAATATTCACCTATTGTCTTAAAACATGGCCTGGCATAGTTTATATTTGTTGGGAATGCATCCTATTTTTTTGAATTACATATCATTTTCATTTCTCCATTGCACTAGATATCATTCATTCTCTTCATAATATTTTAGCAGGTTGCCTGGGAAATTTTACTATGTTTATTGATGGTTCCCCTCTTGGCTTTCATACTCGTGCTGGACGTTTATTTTTATCTTCTATGTCAACCTTTGGAATTAGGTATAATGATCTCTAATATTAGTATTAGTGGCAAAATAAGTCATAAACTTTTTTATTATCAGTCATGGGGCTTGAACTCTGGGCCTGGGAACTGTCCCTGAGCTCTTCAGCTCAAGGCAATGCCGCTACCCCTTAAGCCACAGTACCACTTCTAGTTTTCTGGTGGTTAACTGGAGCTAAGAATGTCACGGACTTTTTAGTGCCCAGGTTGGCTTTGAACCACAATCCTCAGATCTCAGCCTCCTGACTACCTAGGATTATAGGTGTGAGCATAGTCATAATCTTATTTCACATATATTTTATTGAATTTACTGATCATTTTTTTCACTCATAATTCCTTTCAGTATCTCAGACTTTCCTTTTGGAGTTTCCTTTTTCCTGTCACTTTACTGAATTTTTTCATAATTGTTTCTATTTAGAAATTGATAGGTTTGGTTATCTTTCTTTCCTTTAAAAATATTATTAGCAAGTAAAGGAAGGGTGACTTTATCCAAAATAAATTCTCATGCCCTAACTTATGAATGGGTAACCCCACTGTACATCATCTTTATAATTTTAAGTATATATATCCATATGCATGTATTTACACATACCCATATATTGATTAATCCACTAACAAAGTTAGAGTCCAACCACTTTTTTCATTTATTTTTATTGTAATTAATAGAAGGATTACATTATATTCACCAGATAGAAGGTGCATTACTTCACAAACATTGATATCCTTTCTCATATTTTGGTCCCCATTTCCCTCCCACGACCCCCACCCCTCATCTTGTATCCCCCCCAGTTCTCTATCCTAGTTCAAATAACTAAATAAATATATATAAATTATATCAGGTAACACCACGTTTTAAAAGCCATACGTTGGCCAGAAAGTCTTTAACACATGAGCCTTTTGGGGTGGGGGTAGATATGGCATATCTGAATCTAAACACAACATACCATATCATGATTCTTTTGGAGAAACATAACTACTGAACCACAGATTACAAAGAAAAGGAAACTGCTGAAATTCTTCATTTCAGTTAAGAGTTTATTTCAGTATGACAGGGTTAAAGGAGGTAGATAGGGAAGGAATGAGAAAGGAAGGGAGGGAGAGGGAGAGGGAGAGGGAGAGGGAGAGGGAGAGGGAGAGGGAGAGGGAGAGGGAGAGAGAGAGAGAGAGAGAGAGAGAGAGAGAGAGAGAGAGAGAGAGAGAGAGAGAGAGAGAGAGAAAGTGAGATAGAGAAGAGAAAGATGAGAGAGAGGGTCAAAGAGAGAGGGGGAGAGAGAGACAGAGGGAGAGAAGAAGGGAAGAAGGAGGGAGGGATAGAGAGGGGGAGAGGGAGTTTCTGCTTCCCATAATTTCACGGTTAAACACTGAGATTGAAGTTCCTGGTTCAAAATCAGCCTGGAAGGCAAATCCATGAAACACTTACCTTCAGTAAACCAGCAATAAAGCTAGAAGTGGAATTGTGGCTCTAGTGGTAGAGCATCAGCATTGAGCAAGGAAGGCAACAAGAGCAACAGGTTGTAAGTTCAGTCCTCAATAGGGACACACACACACACACACACACACACACACACACACACACACAAAATCATCATGGAAACAAAAGGAAGTTTAAGATGGACTTGAGGAACATCATACAGTGACTGTGGAACTTCTAATGATGGACTGAAAGGTGAGGTAAAAAAGTGATGCCATATTCAGTACAACAACCATTCCATTAAAAGATGGTCCAAAGACTGAAAGAGAGACTTCTCTGAAGAAGTAAGAATGGCCTATAGACAAATGAAGAAATGTTCAACATCTCTGGCCATAAAAGAAATCTAAATAAAAACAACTTTGATATTCCACCTCATTCCAGTAAGAACAGCCATTATTAAGAAATCTAATAAAAAATGCTGGTGGGGATGTGGCCAGGAGGGATCACTACTACACTGTTGGTGGGAGTATAAACTCGTTCAACCACTCTGGAAAGCAGTATGGCGGATCCTCAAAAGACAAAACATAGAGCTCCCATATGACCCAGCAATTACACTATTTGCCATTTATCCAATCATCCAGAAACAAGGACATACTAAAGCCACTAGTACAACGATGTTCATTATAGCACTATTTACCATAGTGAAAATATGGAACCAACCCAGAGGCCCCTCAGTAGATGATTGAATCAAGAGGATGTGGTAGTTCTACACAAAGGAATTCTATGTTGCCATCAGAAAGAATGACATTGGTCCATTTGTAAGGAAATGGAAAGACTTGGAAAAAATCATATTAAGTGAAGTAAGCCAGACCCAAAGGAACAAAGGCTCCATGGTTTCCATCATTTGGAATAATTAGTACACACACCTAGGACTCTCCTAGCAGATTACAATAGCACAAAACCTAGATACATAAGGCCACATATAATGAAGCGATGTGAGGATCCAGGATATGGAAACAAGAGCTTTATCTTGTGTACTGTTGTTCTTATGTACTATGTTATTTCTCTTCCCTCTTGTTGCCCTTTGGTTAAACTCATATTGTTACTTTATCTGACTTTGTTACCTGGCATATTATATAAATGTTTATTTGTTTATTTGAAATAGGAAAGGGAAGGGGGAAAAACAAGATGATTAGGAGGGCATGAGGGGAGGGAAATGGGGACAAAAAGACCAGAGAAGGGGTATCAATGTGTGAGAAGTAATGCATCTACTACCTGGTGAATATAACTGTAACCCCTCTATACAGTACAATAAAAAAAGACTGATAAACAGGGTAAGACTGATGAAGGTACATTGTATTGCATATATGGCTATGTGCCATTGAAACTCCCTTTTGTAAATAAATGATAATAATAAAAATGTGAAATAAAAGAATGATGCCATAGGCAGGTCCTGGTAGCTTATGTCTGTAAACCTAGCCACTCAGGAGGCTGAGGTCTAGGATTGTGGTTCAGAGCAAGTAGAGGCAACAAAGTCTATGAGACTCTTACCTTGTGCCTCAAAATGGTAAAGTACTAGCCTTGGGCAAAAGAGCTCAGGGACAGTGTCCCTACCTTGGGTTTTCAAACATAACAAGAAAGAAAAAATCAACAACAGAATTATACATAGCATGAGTTCTTTAGTGAAAATAACTTTACATAATGCATTATGAATTATGAGCACCATGACACACGTATCACTAGAGAAGGCACTGAATCTCTGATAAATGAGAAGAAAAGATTAGTGCAACAAAAAGATATAACAATTACAAAGTTATATGCATTAAATTTCAGGCAAATCTGAGGTACTATTATTGCCAATTAACCAGAGCAAGGCCAAAAAATGGAGATATGATATGGTTCAAGTGGTTGGGTGCCAGCTGTGAGCAAAAATGCCCTAGAAAGTAAAGCCCTAAGTTTAAACCCTGTGGCATGCATACATATGTACATGCATACACACACATAACACACAAAGTCAACCACCCCTATCGTATATGACAAATGAACAGACATTTGCATATCATTCTATTCATTAGCTGTAGTATACATATATATATATTCTCATTAGTATAAGAATAATTGTCCACACTAGACCACATTTAGACTACAAGACTCAATTAAAATTTTTATGTGTATATTTTCTGACTTCACGGAATAAAACTAGAAATCAAATATAAAGCGAATTTTAGGACTTGTATATACAGAAACTAAACAACATGCTATTAAACCAAGAGTAAGTAATCATAGAAGTGAGAAATGACCCAGGAGTAACCTAGTGGTAGAGTGCTTACCTAGCATGCACAAAGTCTGGGTTCGATTCCTTGGTACCACAACATACAAAAAGCTGGAAGTGGTGTCCTGGCTCAAGTGGTAGAGTACCAGCCTTGAGAAAGCTCAAGAACAGTACCCAGGCCCTGAGTTCAAGCCTCAGGACTGGAAAAAAAGAGAGAAATGAAATTAACTCCGTGAAGCAAATGAAAATGAAAACATAATACAGTGAAATATATAGAATATAGCAAAAATAAAGCCAGGCCTGGTGGCTTCTGCGCAATCCTGGATATTCAGGAGGCTGAGATCCGAGGATCACGGTTCAAAGCCAGCCCGGGCACTAAAATGTTATTGAGACTCTTATCTCCAACTAATCACTAGAAAACCAGAAGTGGCACTGTGGCACAGGGATAGGGTAGTAGCTTTGAGCTGAAGAGCTCACGGACAGCACCCAGGCCCAGAGTTGAAGTCCCAGGACTGACAAAAACAAACAAAAGAATATAGCAAAAATAGTAGTGAGGAGAATAAAGAAATACTTGACTACATTTAAAAAATCACAACAATTGATCTTAAGGAACTAGAAAAGCAAGAACAAAACTAAATAAATTATCAGAAAGAAAAATAATGTAGAAATAGAAACAACTGGGTGCCAGTTGTTCTGTAATCCTAGCCACTCAGGATGCTGAGAACTGAGGATCATGGTTTGAAGCCATACCCTACAGGAGACTCTGATCTCTAATAAACTACTCAAAAATGCTAGAAGTGGCACTATGGCTCAAGTGGTAGAGTGTTTGCCTTGAGCAAAAGAAGCTCAGGGACATCACATAGGCCCTCAATACAAGCCGTAGGACCAGCAAAAAAAAAAAAAAAAAAAAAAAAAAAAAGGAAAAAGCGACGAAATAAATTTTATTTATTTATTTATTTATTTATTTATTTATTTATTTAGTCAGTCCCAGGGCTTGAACGTTGTCCTTGAGTTTTCTCAAGGCGAAATACGTTAAACTTTTAGGTAGTCTAGCCAAGAAAAAAAAATGAGAGAATAAATAAAGAGAACTAAAATAAAAAATGAAAAAGGGAACATTGAAACTTATACTACGGAAATACAAAGGATCATCTGGAATTATAATAGGTCAACAAATAAAAATAGGTAAGATTAAAAATTGAACCATGAAGACAGAAGATCTGAAAAGACTGTAAAGAATATTTGAGACTAATAAGAAGGTTTGGAGCAATGCAAAGCAAAAGACGTATGAATTCACTGTTGAATTCTACCAAAAGTAAAAGAACTAAAATCAATTATTTATTTATTTATTTATTTATTTATTTATTCATTTGCCAGTCCTCTGCCAGTGGAGCCACAGCACTCCCTCTGGCTTTTTTGTGTGTATATTGTACTGAGGAATTGAACCCAGGCTTTGTGCATGCTAGGCCAGCACTCTATCACTAGACCTTGCTCCCAGCCCTAAAACCAATTATTATTGACTACTACAAAAAACTGAAATAAAAAAAGCCAGTGATACCTAGAGGCTAAAAGCAGAAAAGGACAATAAACAAGAAAACATGGATGCATAAAATTTTACCTTGTGCATCAAAATACTAGGAAATCAAGTCCTCAATTCCTTGGTACCACATATGGAGAAAAAAGTTGGAAGTGATGTTGTGCTTCAAGTGTGCCCAAGGACAGTGCCCTGAGTTAAAGCCCCAGAACTGGCAAAAAAAAAAAAAAGTTTATATATGACAAATCAGCAGCCAAAATTATACTGAATGCTGGGCGGAGAGTTTGGCCTAGTGGTAGAGTGCTTGCCTAGCATGCACAAAGACCAGGGTTCAATTCCTTGGTACCACATACATAGAAGAAGCTAGAAGAGGTGCTGTGGTGGAACTCTAACGTTGAGAAGGCCTAAGAACAGTGCTCAGGACCTGAGTTCAAGCTCCAGGACTGGCAAAAAAAAATCATACTGAATGAGGAAAAGCTGAAAACATTTCCACTGAATCCCGAATGAGATTTTCATCACTCTTATTAGACATAGTAACTGGAAACATTACCAGGGTAATCAGGCAACAGGGAAAATAACAAGTAGGAAAAAAACAAAATCAATTTATTTCTGCTAGTAAATGATATGATTCACTATTTAGAAAAAATTAATGAATTTCCCAAAAGAATATAAAAACTGGGGCTGGGAGTTTGGCCTTAGTTGGTAGAGTGCTTACCTTCCATACATGAAGCCCTAGGTTCGATTCCTTGGTACCACATACATAGAAAAAGCCAAAAGTGTACTGTGGCTCAAGTGGTAGAGCTCTAGCCTACCACTTGACAAATGTGTTATGAGAGTAATCTCATTGACACACCCACAAAAACATACATGAATTAATTTAAATAAAGAAATGAATGAGCTCTACAGTAAAGGTTAAAAACACTAAAGAACTTGATTAAACTCATAAACTTTTACTGGTGTTCTTTGGAAAACATTAGGAAGTTCATATGGAAACATAAAGGATCACATATAACCACATTTAACTTCAGCAAAAAGAATGAATATGGAAAGTCATAATATTTGTTCTCTAGACACACTGGAGATGCTTCAGTAACCAAGACCACCTCATACTGGTGTCAAAGTGATACACAAAACAATGGGTCAGGATAGTGAATCCAGAAAATATTTATGATTCTCAGTTGAGTCAATGTATAAAAATGTACATTTTATCAGACAATAGTATTTATTAAACTGGACAGCTATTGCAAAGTAATGAATTTATACACTGTCTCTTTACCACATTTATAAATCAAGTTAAATTGGATTAAAGATTTAAAAGTAAAATCCTAGGGCTGGAAGTTTGGCCTAGTGGTAGAGTGCTTGCTGGGCATGCACAAAACCAGGGTTCGATTTTTTTGGTACCACATACATAGAAAAAACTTTAAATGGTACTGTGGATCAAGTGGTAGAGCTCTAGCCTTGAGAAAGCCCAAGGACAGTGCTCAGGCCCTGAGTTCAAGGCCCAGGACTGGCAAAAAGAAAAAAGAAAAAAAGTAAAATCCTAAACTTTGACAGGCTTAAACTCGGCCTGGGCCTCGTCCCAGTCCCTGAGCTCTTCAGCTCAAGACTACTGCCCTATGGGAGCCACTTCCACTTTTCTAGTGGTTAATTGGAGACAAGAATCTCAAGGTCTTTAGTGCCCGGGCTGGCCTTGAACCGGGATCCTCAGATCTCAGTCTCCTAAGTAGCTAGGATTATATGCATGAGCCAGGGTGCCTGGCCACAGTCCTTTCTAAATACACCAAAAATTGAAAAACAAAAACATAAAATATCAAAAGCAAAAATAGACAAATGGGATTATTTCAAATTCAAAAACTTCTACACAGCAAAATAAATTGAATAGTGAAGAGACATCTGCAGAGTGGGAGAAAAAAAAATGCTAACTATTGACCTGACAAAGGATTACTATCCAGAAAGTACAACTGAGTAAAAGAAATCCCAACAATATAAAAACAAATAATGCAATCAAAAATGGGAAAATGAGCTAATAGGCACTTCTCATAAAAGGAAATGCAAATGGTCAATAAGTATTGGGGGAAAAACTCAACAGAGTTATTCATCAGAGAAATGGAAATAAAAACCACAATGAGATATCATCTGATCCCAGTTCAAAAGAAAAAAAGAAACCTAAATATTAGGAAAGATATTTAGTTAAGGGAATTCTCATACATTTCTTGTGGGAATATATTAGTATAGCCAAGATAGAGCACAGTAAGGAGGTTTTCAAAAAACTGCAACTAGATTTAACATTTTATTCAGTGAGCTCAGTTTTGGCTACTTATCTTAAGGAAATGAAATCAGTATATCAAAGAGATAGCTGCACTTTTGTGCTTATTCTAGTACAATTCATAATAGTCATGATATGGAATCAACCTAGATGCCCACTGATGGATGAATAGATGTAGAAAACTTACAACTGGATGTTATTCATTCATTAAAAAAGGTGGAGTCTCAAAATTTATGCAAAGCAGATAGAAATGGAAGACATTATGTTAAGTGGAAAAATTTCTAGGGAGACAGTTATCACAGGTTCTCTGTTATGCGTAAAAAAGTTATTGTCAAGTAGAAGAGAATACAACAGTAAATAGTATTAGTTAGCAAAGGCAGGGGCTTAGGACAGAAATAGGTTGAATAAAGGACATCAAAACACAGACAAAGCTCTAGTGATCAGCAGCACAGCAGTGTGACATTCCAAAGGACACTTTTTTTTTTTTTGGCTGGCTTGAACTTTGGACCTGGGCACTGTCCCTGAGCTTTTCAGCTCACCACTATGGGTTGCTTTTGTGTACAAGGTACCTAGGAATTGAACCCAGGGCTTCATGCATGCTAGGCAAGCACTTTACCTAGGCCAAACTCCTGGCACCAAACTCCTGGCTCCAAATGCATACTGTCTAAAATCTAATAATTATATTAGTTATATGCTTGTAATTACCTAATCATATATTTTAACATGTACTTATATTTTTTTCCTATACATATTTAAGAATATATTTAAATTATGACAGACTCTAAACTTTGCTTAGTTAATGGGCATTTGAGAGATACAGTAAGACAAAACCAGTTGAAATTAATAATTTAAAAACTGTATTGACTAGAATTATTGTCTTATTCAAGACAGAATAAGATAAACATTTCTCCTTAACAATAGAAAACCTTTTAGTATTTTGGGTAAGAAAAAGTTCTCTGTTATAACATAGCTGATGAGCTATTTATCCTGTAATATAAAAACTAAGGCTACCTTGATAGAAACTGAACTATTTTATTCTACTTAAAAGCAAGAGAAAAAAATGTAATCAAATATTCAGACCTGCAAAGTTACAACTTGTTAGGCAATAAAAATATTCAAAATGAGGAAATGAGATGTTACTCTTCAATTCTGGAAAGATATGCTTATAAACTCTTAAAACAGGTTAGCAGTTCTGAAGGTTAATGTGAAAAAGTAGCAGTACGGTTCAGGTCAACTTTGAAATTTATCAAGAAACAAAAATGTCATTAAATTGAGTTAAAAACTATTTTATCTATGCATAGAATAGTTCAGGATTAACATATAAATGATTTTACTGACTCAAATTTTTTTAAAAAGTAAGAAAGTATGTATAAATTAATGAACCCATTAAAAGAAAAAGCTAATTCATATGGCTCATCTATAGCTCCTTGAATATATTCTGAGTTACAAATGAAGATACATGAAGGTTATTCAAAGACTTGATTCCAATCATGGACTAAATAATAGCTAATTTCTGCATAGGGAAAGCTTCTCAAGTAGAATTAATGTAATGACACAATAGATAGCCTTTTCATTTGCTTCTGCAATTATTTTCAGAAATATATAGACACAATTCTAAAGTACAACGTTCAGATTCAAAGTCTGAAACAAGTTATTCTTTCTTTTCATAGGTATCTACTGTTAAATCACATGATGTGGATATTTATTTTTCCTAAAAGAAACAGAGGATAAACAAAAGGAAAAAATTGAGGAAGCTTTTTGAATTTGGCAAAATGATTTCTACTATGTCATTCAACCCAGTCAAACATTTCAGTAAATTATATCAATATTGAAATTAGGTAAAAGGCTAGATTTATGACATAATAGCACCAGACAAGGAGAATCTTTATAGGAAGGGCCACGAAATAAATGAAAAGATTATAAATAATTTCAGTTAGTATACATTTAAAGAGAGATTGTAGTCACGATGAGTAGAAAAATAACTTAGTTTGTGTTTTCATTGAAAATCTTCTAATACATGTAATTTGTTTCAGTATATCAAAATTACTTCCATATATACAGAACTTCTCTGTTTTCAAATTTAAACTATCACATTTATACCACATTTAAAACAACGTGATATTCACAAAGCTTATTATTTAAAAAATAAATATATAAGAGCATGTTTACTTCTTCCTATAACTGATCCAAATGAGCTAGGATCATAATATTAGATTGTTACTTCATTATATAGAATGTGTGTCTCAGTATAACAAAACAGAAATTATTAATGTATTCATGTCCTGAACTGGCATGAATATAACAAAATTGTAAGGTAAAAATAAAGTAACAATAAATAACATCTTACTAAATATTTCTCCCTCTGGTTTCTGAAAACCTTGAATATGTAACCTCTTAAAAATAAGCCTGGTGCCTTTTCTGTGCTATTGCAGAACTGAGTTTTCATTTTTGACTAAAGTTTGTTCTTACCTGAGTTCAAATTCAATTTGTAGCCATATCAACACATATTCTTTTTAAAAATCAGAGAAGGACTAGGTCTATATATAGCTAAACTATGTGTTTATTCCAGCATGTAACTAAAAGGAAAGAAGCAAGTCTTCATTATAATATAGAGAGCTAATTGCATCTGTTTAAAGGTTAAATTACTTTCTCTCAGTTCCCTGCGAGTGGAGTTGGTAGAAAATCAAAGGAACAATTGTAGAAAATAACAGTAACTGCTCAACATCTTAAATTCAAATACAAATGACGTTTTCTTTCTTTTTGGCATGTCCTACTTTCTGCTGATATTGTCCAAATACACTTCATAATGCTTTTCCTTCTGGAGTGGTCTCATGATCATGATTTATTGTCCATCATATATATGCGTGAATAAGCATTAAGTCATAGACTGTGAACTTGAGGAGTATTTCTAATAGAAAAGGAAGGCTTTTCATAAATAAACTCATTTTACCCTAAGTCTACCCTCTGAAAACTATTGAGATGAGTGAGTTGAGTGGTTTGGATGGGTATATTCTACCTAACTACATAAATTTCAAATAAAACAAAGCATCTTTTGAGAAATAAAGTTGTTAATAGTTTAGATATCTGATATAGATAAGACTATATACGTTTATATCTAGCATATCACAGATATTCAATAACTAATAATGTTTTTTTGGGGGGGTGTTTTTTTTCTTTTTTTTTCTTTGTCTGTTCTGGGGTTTGAACTCAGGGCCTGAGCACTGTCCTTGGGCTTTTTCCTCAAGGCTAGCACTCTGCCACTTGAGCCACAGCACCATTTCTGTTTTTTTCTATGTATGTGGTACCGAGGAATCAAACCTGGGTCTTGGTACATACTAAGCAAGCACTCTACCACTGGGCCAAACTCCCAGCCCACAACTAATAATGTCAATATAACTTATCATGACATAAATTAACCAGATTAACAAAATTCCCTTTGTACTTTTCTAGCTCTATCATTATGGGTTTGGCCTTCTTACTACATACCTTTACCATATATCATGTTTATTTCATTTTTTATTATTTTATTTTATTGTATGATATTACATTGTCATGGTTCAGTTTTCTTTAGTCTTATAAGACTTAAGGATAGGGACTGTATCTTCTATTTC
Source organism: Megascapheus bottae (assembly GCF_031878675.1). NCBI lineage: Eukaryota > Metazoa > Chordata > Mammalia > Rodentia > Geomyidae > Megascapheus > Megascapheus bottae. The sequence continues at coordinate 29,788,767 of NC_143520.1, forward strand.
TGTGACTTTAGATCAACCATATTACCTCTACATGATTTAAAGCGAATGAATAAAGACAAGCCAAAACAGCTATCAACAAAGCATTCAATCAACCAACAAGGGTGAGTTTAAAAATAAGCTGATGTTTTACAGGCAAGCTATAACATATGAGTTATAATAATAGAAATTCAGAAAAAAATTCAAATTCCTGTTTGGATTCTTATAAGAGTTCAGAGAAGCAAATAGATAGTTACCATATGGAATGTAAGGAGACATTAAAATCATCTGATAAACAGACCTTAACTTGAAATTATGTACTTTTCTTTTCCACAGTGGTAAGCCATAAAATCCTCCTCCTTCTCTCTTTTTCTCTCTCTCTCTCCCTCTTTCTCAAAAACAACCTTGAGACTTCAGTATGTATGACCTACCTAGCTTAGTTTATTAAGGGTTTTTGTTATTTTCTGCATCTGCTGGTTTTTGCTATGTTATAACCTTGTTTTCAGATAACAGAACTAGTAGATTTTCATATCTTCTAGTAAAAAGTCTAGCTTTCTGTCCTGCTGTATGACAGTAATTCTATTGCTATAAAATATCTGAGTCAGAAAAAATTAGTAGATCAACATAGATGCTGAACTCTTTGCAAATAAGAGGTAATTATCTAAAAGAATTATACATAATGATATATGACTATTTTCTCACAAATTATAGGTCATCAAAAGGGCAAGAATATTATTAATGTTTCCTTCAGTATATGCTGAAATGCTGCCAGTAAAATTTATACTGGAATTAAAAGAACAAAGACATATTTGAAAATGCAAACCATTTATTTTCTCAAGTATGTATACACTTATCTATCCTTAGAAAATGACTACATTTTATTTGAGATAACAATCCTTTACTCCTCCTAATAGCTTTAATGCTAAGAAAATAATATTCTTTCTTACATAGGAGTGTGAAGCAATTTTTAAATCCTGCTTCAATAATACTTGAATGTTCACAAATACTTGGTCCATAGGCATATATACACTTTTGCCTTTTGCTTATACAACTAATTAATGTTAATACACTGGGAGAGAGAAATATTCAGCATATCTAATTAATGGTGATTGTAAATATACAGGTATTTGGTTTCCTATTGCCTATTAAATGCTAAGCATCTTCAAAAAGTTACGCTATATGAAAATTTAGTCTTCTGGGTTTTATTTGATCAATTCTGATTAAAAAGCCACCAAAAAAGTAATCAAAATCTTTAGGAGTTAAAAAAGAGATAACTCATAAGAACAAAGACAGAATTTGCACTTTGAGAAAATTAAAATAAAAGTTAAATACATATAATGTATCAAGTTCACAAAATAGTGATCTAATAAAATGGTTAATTAAAATATTTACATAATTACCTTATAAAATAAACATGCTGTAGTATATGTAATCTATTACACAAGAATCAAAAGGTAAGTACTTTCTTGTACGAAAAAAAATCCTTAAAAACAGCTAGGTGTAGATTACTCATGCCTATAATCCTTGCTACTCAGAGGACTGAGATCTGACGATCATAGTTTGAAGCCAGCCTGGGCAAAAAAATCCGAGAGATTCTTATGCCCAATTAACTAACAAAAAGCTGGAAATACAAGTGTGGCTCAAGTAGTAGCGTGCTAGCTTTAAGTGAAAAATCCAAGAGAGGCACCCTGGCCTTGAGTAAAAGTCCTAGCTCAGGGGGCAGGGAATTTGGCCTAGTGGTGGAGTGCTTGCCTAGCATGCACGAAGACTCGAAGACTCGGGTTCAATTCCTTGGTACCACATACATAGAAAAAAGCTGGAATTGGAGCTGAGGGTCAAGTGGTAGAGCTCTAGCCTTGAGAAAGTCCAAGGACAGTGCTCAGGCCTTGAGCTCAAGCCCAGAACTGGCAAAAAAAAAAAAAAATTCTAGCTCATACGTATAATGATTTTTTAAAAAGTCAAAATTTCAATTTCATTACAATGGACAATTATTACAGAGTACTGTAGTGACAGTATAAAACATAGAGGATAAAAAACTCCATATATATATATATATATACATACTTGTTTATTTGAAATAGGGAAGGGAGGGGGAAAAACAATATGATTGAGAGAGGGTGGGCAGAAGTCAGTCGGAGAAAAACACGAGAAGGGGTATCAATGTTCAAAAAGCAATGTACACACTACCTGACAAATGTAACTGTATCCCCTCTCTCACCCTGACAATAACAACAACAACAACAACAACCCACATTTGCTAAAAGCTTATATTATACTTAAATTAACCAGGTTAAAGCGGGAGATGAAGGCTAAGTAGATTCAGGAGCTGGGGAGAGACCAGATGTCATTTCGTTTGTCTACTGTACATCTTTTAAGTGCATTTACTTAAAATATTAATACCTTAAATTAACACAGTACACTTAACATAAAGAATTTAACATGACTCACAAATATACTATATATAGACATTTGTTTTATTGATGGAGGGAGATTACTAGTTAAGTTAGGAATAACTTTCTAAGAGTTGGTATTCTAACATAAAATGCTTCTCGCTCTCTCCTCCCCTCCCCCGCTCCACTTTGCGTATATCCGGAACAATCTGGTCTGTTACAGTGAAATGGCGTTTGGCGTTTGATTGTAGCGGACATATTTAGCTTTTTAAAAAAATCTATCATAGGGGTGGGAGTTTGGCCTATTGGTTAAAGTGCTTGCCTAGCATGCTTGAAGACTCGGGTTCGATTCCTTGGTACCACATATAGAAAAAGCCGGAAGTGGTGCTGAGGCTCAAGTGGTAGAGCTCTAGCCTTGAGAAAGTCCAAGGACAGTGCTCAGGCCCTGAGCTCAAGCCCAGGACTGGCAAAAAAAAAAACAAAACAAAACAAATAACAACAAAAAAAAACTATCATAGCCTCTTATTTTAGTATACATTCAAACTTACAGAAAAGTTGAAGAATAGGATGAAGAATTCTAAGAACCCTTTAAGCATATTCCTTAAATGTTTATATTTTGACTCATTGGCAAATGATCATTTACTTAATTCTTTTGAAATATTTGAAAGTAAACTGGAATCATTTTCCAGTTTACCTGGAGAAATGTACATAACTGTGCATGTGTCAGAACATCAAACTCTTATATGACAATATAATTATTAAAATCAAGAAGTATATTTTAGCTGTGCTTTGTAGCACAGGTCTAGTGATCCTAACAATTGGGAGGTGGAAGCAGGACGATTTCAAGTTCGAAGTCAGCCTGAACTCCACAGTAAATTTCAGTCCAGCCCAAAGTACATGAAGAAATCTTTCAACTGTAATCCTTTATATCACCTTTATAATGACAATTAAGTAAACGTAAAATAATAGAAAACATGTCTCAAGAAACAGGAGACAAGAATAAAGAAAACAAGTGATTTTAAACCATCATAAATATTAAATTTGGGGAGGAAGTTAATACTGAGGATTGAACCCAGGACCCTGTGCATGGGCATGTGTTTACTACTTGGGTTGAAAAACTGAACTCTGATGTTATTTGTCTGGGATGGCTTGGATCAGCCTAGGTGATCCAAACTCTGCTTTACCAGTAGCTTATAGATGTACACAATTATGATTGGCTATGTAAAATTTTAATAATTCTATAAATAATATGCTTTGTAGCATTTCATGGATCAGTTAAATTGAATCAGGATCTTATCTATTATTACGCATTCCATTTACTTAAGTCTCTAAAATGGAATAAATCTTCAGCCTTTCATTCCCTACATATTTCTGAAGAATGTACAGTAATTACTTTTCCTTTATTTTGGCCAATCCAGGTGCTTGAAGTCAGGGCCTGAGCACTGTTCTTGGGCATTTGCAAGGCTAGATCTCTACCATTTGAGGTACAGCACCACAGCACAGCTTCTTCAATGTTTGTGGTGCCGAGGAATTGAACCCAGGGCTTTGTGCATGTACTACTAGGCCAAATTCCTGGTTGCAAGCAATTATTTTCTTAAACATACCTCATTTAAATTTATCTACTGCTTCCTCAGGATTAGATGTCAGTAATCATTTAGGAGCAATAATGATGGCTTTTTTCATCAGTTTTTATATAAGGAGGCACATACAAAATATCAAATTAATCCATACTGGTGGTATTAATTTTGATCAGTTTGTTATAATCTCCATAGTTAAGTTACTAATTTTTATAATCCAAAATTTTATGGAAAAGATTAAATATAAATTTGACATATTAACCTTAGTATCTATGAAGGATTTTTCTAGCTCTGTTATCACTGTTAGTTGTCATTCTAATGAAAACAACTTTCTGTACACACACATGCACAGGAGTACATGTACATAATTTGAGTGGAAACTGAGGATCAAACCCAGTGCCTTGTGCATGGTGGCCAAGTGCTCTACCCTTGAGCTAAGCATTTTTAGCTCTGTTATTTTTACATGAATATTTAATTCTATTCATTATAATTATTGTTATATATTTGATACCAGTATGATCTCAGATTGGAATGGAATGAGTACCGTATATGCAAATACTTTTTTCTATATTCTTTAAAAATTTTCCATATTCTGAAACCATATATACATTATTAATTAAAATATTCAATTAAGTGTGGAGTTAGTATCAGGTAATGCTGAAATATAAGGCTTAAAAAAACTCAAGCATTCTACTGTAATTCTTTAGTTATCTCTCTGTCTCTCTCTCTCTCTCTCCCTCCCCCCTCCCTCCCTCTCCCCCTTCAGGTAGAAAAATACATAAAATTATTGAGCTATAGGATTTAAGAACTAGAAAGAAATCTATTTTGTCTGTGTTTTCCTAAGGGTCACTTAATATCTATGGCACAGATTCAGGGTAATGCATGTTTACCTTTTGGTAATACTTGATGCAATTTAACAGTGGATATGAAAACATGTTTGACCTTTTAAACCCAATTTCCTAAATTTGAGCATAGTACAGAGATTTTTAGTTCATCGTTAATTTGAAACATCAATTGACTCATTTTTCTGAAGAGAACTATATTTAATAATGACATACAGAAAGTTGATCAGGAATGGAATATGCAAGTTTCCTGGTTAGTAGTACTTCTATATGACATTTTACAGTGCATTGCTTCCTTATTAACATGAAACCATCTCAGAAACTTTTCACTTCAAAGCCCTGCTTAGGAAGAACTAGTAAGAACCGAATATTATTATTCTGAATCATATCTCCATGCTGTTACTAATGTCTACTGAGGTTTGTCCCAAATATGGATCAAAAATGCCTTTAAAGGTCAATATCCATCTCTAGGATAAAGAAACATAAGCCATATAATGAATGATTGTTGTTGTTCTTAAGGTACTATGTTATCTCTCATCTCTTTTGCTGTCCCTTGGTTATCTCATATTGTTACAGGTACTCACTTTGTTACCTGATATATCGGATATATTTGTATTTGGTTATTTGAAATTGGATAGGGAAGAGGGAAAACAAGATGAGGGGTGGGGATGGGGGGAGGGAAATGGGGACCAAGACATGTGAAATGGTATCAATGTATGGGAATTAATGCACCATCTATCTGGCAAATATCATGTAACCCTTCTATTAATTACAATAAAAAATATATGAAAAAATAAAAAAATAAAATACATGAAAAAAAAGGTCAATATCCAATGACAAGTTAATTTGATTGCCAACTCAATAGGCTTGTGAAGAGGCACGGAGGAAGATAATTAGTAAAGCACACATGTGAGTGTGCCTGCGAGGGTGCTTCTTAAGAGGATAACCGAGGGAGGGGTGAACCAATCATGAATGTGGACGGCTCCATCCCATAGGCTGGGGCTTATATGGAATATAAGTGCAACAAGGTGAACAACGCACTATTCTGTCCACCATGAAGTGGGCAGGTCTGTCTCACCAGGACCTCTCTACCATATTGCTCTGCCTACTAATGGGCTCAAAACAATAGATTCAGCCGACCATGAAATATCTGAAATATTTGAAACTGTGAGTAAAAACTGTGAATCGAAACCTGATTTTTGTCACAGTGATACGAAACTGATTAACACTTTTACTTAAAGTCCTATTTCTTTAGGACTTAATGTGACAAGAGTAGTCATTGATGCCCATAATCCTCCCTACACAGGGGCCAGGAGTTTGGCCTAGTGGTAGAATGCTTGCCTAGCATGCACAAAGACCCGGGTTTGATTCCTCGGTACCCCATATACATAGCAAAAAGCCGGAAGTGGTGCGGAGGCTCAAGTGGTAGAGTGCAAACCTTGAGAAAGTCCAAGGACAGAGCTCAAGCCCAGGACTGGCAAAAAAAAAAAATCCTATCTACACAGAGGTCAGAGGTAAGAATATTTTGGTCCAAGGTTGGGCTAGGTAAAAGCATGAGATTCTGCCTGAAAAATGCATTAAAAAATAAAAGTGGGGAGTTTTAGGGGATCTCTCAATTAGTAGAGTGCTTGTAAGACCAAGGCTCTTAGCTCAAAACTACTACTACTATGACTACTACTACTACTAGTAGTAGTAGTAATAATATGAGCCCTTCTGTGCCAAAGTCTGAGTCCTCTGCAAAGCTGCTGTGGGGATAGGACAAATTAATCAGCCATTCAACATACAACTTTATCTCTTAAAAACAACTTTGAAGGGGCCGGGAGTTTGGCCTAGTGGTAGAGTGCTTGCCTAGCATGCACAAAGACCTGGGTTCAATTCCTTGGTACCACATATGTAGAAAAAAGCTGGAAGTGGTGCTGAGGCTCAAGTGGTAGAGCTCTAGCCTTGAGAAAGTCCAAGGACAGTGCTCAGGCCCTGAGCTCAAGCCCAGGACTGGCAAAGAAAAAAAAATTGCTTTGCAATATATCCTCTATATTGAAAAAGGACAGTCTCCCAAACTGGCAACTCTCAGCAGTATATGATTTCTTTTGCTGCACAATAATGTTTGGAGGTCAAATAAGTTTTGGAAATGTTGGCCTTAATGAATGTTTTTCTTTAGCAATGCTCAGACCCTTTCATAAATGGGCACTGTAAGTTTTCAAGAGAGAAATATAGGAATAAAGAATTGTGCATACATTTGTGTACATGTGTTTGTGTACATAAACATGAGCCTGTATATTTTGACACCTAAAATGTCCTTAGCAACTGAAGTGATATTTTCCCCTACCCTCATGTTATAGCTTTTAAAAGACTGTTCTATGAAACAGCCATTAGGGAAACACTGATATGGAAGAGCAAATTCAACTGTGGGTTGGAAACAAATCAGAGCAAGATTTACTATTCAATTACAGGAAGTTTCCAGTCCTATTAAGTCTCTCATGCTCATTCTCTCCAATGGTTTCAATATTCCAAGTCAATACTTAGTTTTAAGTACTGGCTCTGGGCCATTCACTTGCATTTGTTATTGTTTATTTGTTGTTTGTAGCTGATTCTGTCCAGCTTCTTATCCAGTTAATTCATTATTTGTTTCTCTCTCTCCTTCAACTTCAGATTTGACTCCAGCATGTAATTTTTACCTTATAGATTCTCAAAATGGATTCTCATCTGCCCTGGTACTTTATGGTCCTCTCTGGCTCTACAAAGGAACTTGCAAGCTAATCTTTCTAGCAACAAGAGGATAGACAAAACTACAGATCTGATCTTTAGTATGCCTCTGCTTCAAATTTCTCAGCTAAGAATAGTGATGTAAGTTCTTCCATTTTAGAATTTTCTGCAACATGTAAAGAGAAAACAAATCAGATTCCTTCAATACTTATATAATTCTTTATCAAAAGTAGTTACTTGTGCAGGTGACTTACCTATTTCAGGCTTTCTTTTGAGGATTTCATTTTTACCACAAAAGTATTAAAGGACAAAGCAGTTTTAAATTAAGAGAGAACATGGTAGCTTCCTGAATGTAAACACTGTTTATTTGGAAAAGATACTGTATACCAATCTGAAATGTAACCTAAAAAGTAACTTATCCTCATGAATATGATTTTATAATTCAGACTACATAATATTTTGATTTTAATAATTCTGAGTTCCTTACAAAGGAGGAATGGCAATAGATAAGGTAATAGATTAATTGTTCTCTTTTAGGGTTAGATTTCTTAATTTGCTAGACTACTGTAATTTTCAAATACATGGTATATAATGTTGTGGGGAGAGGACTTGGTGAGACTTTCCTTGTCTGATCTACAATTAAAAAAAGGAAGTAATTATTGTATTTCTACTGGAATATAAAAGCATTAGTTTATTTTAAACTGCTTTCAACACTATTTCAGTGTCATTCTTAAAGATGACTGTATAGAATATTAAAGGACTTTTTAAAAGCCAGCAATATTAAAGTGTGTAAACCAGAAATTTTAGCATGAAAACCTGAACGTTTCTAAGGTTTCACAGCAAATATCAGCAATGCAGCACATTCTACCTTGATTTTCAATATCTAGGTCACATGGACTACTTTGAATACTGCGAATAAAGAAAAAAAGATTTCTATAGAGCCACCAAGAAATCATAACAGCATTGAAATTATGGGGGGGGAAATCACAGGATAACATGTTTTTTAAAATAATAATTCCTATACAAAACAAAAGAGAGTGTCCTAGATACGCACTTCTCATTTATTATGAACACTGAATAAAGCCTTTGAGGAGTGCTATTTACTTAATAAATCATCTTTTGTTTTCTCTGCTCTCTCAGATGTGTGCGCCCATGCACAATGATCAGTGAGGAGCAGGTAAGAAGGACATATGCTGAAAATAAATGCATTGTTAATCAAAGAGCATATGCAATTTTGGGGGAAAATTCTGTAATACTTAGCAGTAATCAGAAACTATAGCTGCTATGGACAATAAAAGCAAATGGATATGATACTAATGATATCTTCAATTATAATCTTTATTTACATAAAAGAAACATATTTTATTTTTGAAGAATGTGCACTACCTCTGGAATTTACTATAGTCATAATCATATACTCACAGATATTCAGAGCCTCAAATGGTTTTACTGTAACTTTATTATTTTCCTTGAAATCTACTGAATATAGTAAGCTATAGATTTAAAATTTGTCCTTTTCCTTTCTCCAGGTTTGTATGTGAAGGTGAAGAAATACAAATATGTTTCTCATCAAAACAAGAATTGCTATGAATCTATACTTACACTGCTAACACATGCAGCTTACATCTAAATCCACTCCTTTCTAGCATGATAGAAATAAAAATCACATTGTCTATGTGTTGCTTTCTTACAGTATTTGAAAATACAAAAGGGCATCACACACACACACACACACACACACACACACACACACACACTAGCACAAGACTGAAATACTGCATTTAAACAGGTTAGATTCATAAGCACAGACCTGTCATAAACAGGGTAATATGTGATCTATCTAACTATGCTTCTTTAATGGCACTAAAGCTTGCATACATCTTTAACCAAACACACAAAGTGGCTGCTTCTTGTGCAGGCCAACAGGAAAAATAAATTTAAAGATAAAGCTTCATTATGACAATGGTGTCCCTTTTTTGGAGGCCACTGGAGACTGACCACTTATTCTTGTCCTCAGCTTCTTGTCCTAATGTCTTTTTAGTGCCTGGCCTGGGTTTGAATGGTGATCCTCAGATCCCAGCCTCCTGAGTACTTAGGATTACAGGTGTGAGCCACTAGGCAGGGCTTCACTTCTCTGTGAATAGTTGGAGATAAGAATCTCAAGGACTTTCTTGGCTTCCAACCACAGTCCTCAGATCTCAGTCTCCTGAGTCACTAGGATTACAGCTGTGAGCCACCAGCTCCGATTCTGCAACTTTTAACATGATTATTACAAAAAGAAAATAGTAGAAGCGGTATAAAAGGTTAGGTTTTAGTCACTGTCTCAGTAGAACAAGTAGCCCTAAATGGTACTTTTGAAATTGTGTTTTCTTTCATTCTCCTATGGCACTCCCTTTCTGCCATCATTTCCCCCCCTCATTGAAGCCTGCTATCAGGCTTGCAAAAGCTGCTAGAACTCAGATATTCTCAAAAGAGTAAAATATATTTCAAACATTTGAAAATTAAAAATCCCCTGAATACCCATATACTTTTCCTTAGGAAGTTACTAAGGGAAATGCTTCATTAAAGAAGGATGTAAAATGTAAAAGAGAAACATGTAGCAAGCAGCAGTGCCAACAAGGAGAGCAGGAGAGGGAAGCTCTAGGGTATAGCTGTGCAGCTAAGCAAGTGGGCACCTTGGAAAAGGAGTGAGGAAAACACAGAGAGACAGAGACAGAGACAGAGACAAAAGGAGAGATACATACAATCATTCCATTCACAATGAAAACCCTTGTAATATTATTTTTAAAAGTGGGAAACAATCAGAAATTTAAGAAAACTAACATGTACATAAGAATACAATCAAAGATTACTTGGCAATTTAATTATTCATTAATTAAAATAACAGTACCACTTAGGCATAAGTCATCCTGTTAACTAGTGAGAATATGGAAATTATGGGCAAAATCATAAAAAAAAATCAAATTAGAATATTCTAACAAAATTTTTGAGCTTACCCTCCAGTGCTAGGAACATGACTAAAATTTTAAAAATTAAGTAAAATGCAGTACATGATTTCTATTAACAATAAGTGTTATAAAGAAAGACACAGAAAGGTGGCCAGGAGTTGGGCCTAGTGGTAGAGTTCTTGCCTAGCATGCAGGAAGGCCTGGGTTCCATTCCTCAGTACCACATATCTAGAAAAGAGCTGAAGTGGTGCTGTGGCTCAAGTGGTAGAGCTCTAACCTTGAGAAAAGTCAAGGACAGTGCTCAGGCCCTGAGTTTAAGCCCTACGACTGGAAAAAAAAAGGCACAGTAAATAGCAGTAGCATAGAAAGAGAATTTAAAGTGGAGAAGATGGTTTTAAGCTTAATGTGGCTAAGTTATCCCTCCAAACAGCTGTGCCTTGGATCAAGACTTAAGAAAGCATCAAGTGATATGGCCATTTGTAAGTGAAGTTATCCAGGAGGAAACAGCAAATGCAAAGTCCTTCTCATAAAATAATGTAGAGAGGTAATTGTGGTCATAAAAATAAATGTCAATGTCATTGGTTTTACAAGCAAAAAGAATTGAGGACAGACCCATGGAAAGGAAAGAACTGAAGGAGAAAGTGGAAAGGGGAGGGAGAAAGGAAAGAGAAGGGAAGAGGGACAATCACAAATAACACATCTACAAGAATGGGACAAAAATAATGGCAAAAGTTTATTGTAGACAGTTACAACACAGAGCACATAGAGATAAAACTCAATGGAGTGATAGGGAGAGAAAGACAAAGGAAAAGTGAGGACGTATGTGTAGACGACCTCCTTTATGTTCATAGAAGTGTGGAGGTTAGCATACAATGTCTAAAACTTAGTGTGAAGTGATGTGAGACTCTGAGGACTGAGGAATTTCCACTTGGTTCTTCCATGGATGATTGTTCCTCTTTGTCTCTTTCTGTACACAATTTCAGTCTTTCCAGATTCTTTTCCTTCACTTTTGTGTCCACCTTGTCCAGACCATGCTTCAAACCAGTGAGAACAATTCTTCCCTCTTATAAGAACTAATTTTGGTCAAGTCTTTCCAAAACTAAACTTTGGCTCACCCACCTGTCAAAGCTCTATTTATTTCATCATCTTCCAAATTAGAATACATATTCTCAATTATTTTACGGTCCCAATTTTGAATAAAGACTTACATCAACTGGCTTTCATATGAGCAGTCTATCAAGTAATACAATAAATGGCAACTTAATAAATTATACGCATGGTATCTCAGAGGATCAAGAAGATTCTGATGGCTGGCAGAATGCTTGCCTAGTGTGCAAAGATCCTCACTTTGATCCTCAGCACTCTGTCTCCCCAAATGTTGAGAGCATTCAATACATACTAAGCAATAAGCATTAGCTAATAAATGAGTGGTAAGTAATTCTAATAAGAATGTAAATCTAAATAAATTCAACAGTTTTTATTTGTGCAAACAGGAAATACACTGTCATTCCATCAGTCTCAAGAATTAACTCTGACAAGTACAATGCCTCAATAAACATATTGCGGAATAAACGGAACACAAACCATTTAAAACTATTGAGTCTCAAGTAGGCACATGAGGAAAAGACTTCCAGTTGTACATTTAACTTGTCCTAAAGATTAAATAGAAACAGAAGAATAAGTGTATGCTTTATCAAGATAAATTGAAGAATCCATTTGAGTTAAGAAAAATGGTCGCTGAGAGCCTGTCTGAGGTTCTAGCAGAGGAGCTCAGCTACATGTGTACCCTTGACTGAAGATGGGTCCTCTTTGCCTGCCATGCAGGGTTGGGAGGGATCCCCATGAAGAGGTGAGAGAGGAAGGGGACACAAGCCTAGCCAGCTAGGGCTTCTCTCATTTGTAATTAGTATATGTCTAGGATAGTTTTAGCAAAGGATCACAATAGCTCAATAGCTATGTACACATGACCATATAAAATGATGCTAAAGGAAATGAATTCCAAGATAGGGAAACACTTTGCGTGTCTTTAACAGGCTGTGTGAAGTTATTTCTTTTTTCTTTCATTTTTTCCCCCTTTGGTATATTCCCTTTGCCACTGTATTTGATCTTGGTATTCTGTATGTTATATATACGTTTATCTGAATTAGGGAGAGAAGGGGAATACTAAAATGGTGAGACAAAGGACACAGGGTAAAGCAGTGCAGCAGTGATAGAAGACACTATGTTGGAAATGAACTTTACAACTTAGCGGGGGGATTTTAGGGAAGAGGAAAAGTGAGGGAAAAAAACATGGCAGGGGTGACAGTGTTCCACAAGAAATGTAATCACAGGCCACCAGTTTGACCTAGTGGTTGAGTGCTTGCCTAGCACTCAACCCGGATTCAATTCCCAGGTGCCACATACACAGAAAAAGCCAGAAGTTTCATGTTGTTACCTTGTTACCTGATATATTGTATATATGCTTATTTGTTTATTTGAAATAGGATAGGGAAGAGGGAAAACAAGATGAGGGAAATAGGGACCATGTCATGAGAAAGGGTAGCAATGTTTGTGAAGTAATGCACCTTCTATCTGGTGAATATAATGTAACCCTTCTAGTAATCACAATAAAAGTAAATATTTAAAAAAAGAAAAATCCAGATGTGGTGCTATGGCTAAAATAGTATAGCCCTAGCCTTTGAAAGCCCAAGGATAGTGCTCAGGCCCTGAGTTCAAGAACTAGGATTGGCAAAAAAGAAAAAAAGAAAAGAGAAATGTAGTCACTACTTTATATATGTATCTGTAACCTCTCTGTACATCATCTTGACAATAAAAATTAAATAAAAATAGAAAAATGGTCACAGCAGATTAAGAAGAGTTACCATAAATTCTAGGTTTCCATAAGTGGGATACATTTTTTAAAAACTCAGTTTTCTTTTTTCTTCTTTTCTTCTTTTTTTTTTGCCAGTCCTGTGGTTTGAACTAAAGGCCTGAGCACTGCTCTTGGGTTTCTGAAGGCTAGAGCTCTATTACTTGAGCCACAGCAACACTTTCAGCTTTTTTTTTTTTTTTTTTTTTTTTTTTACATACCACTAGGCCAAACTCTCAGCAAAAAGTTCAATTTTCTGACCCAGCATTTAACACACACTATTTAGTTTCTTATTGAATCAGTTTACTCATTTGTAAAATAGTGAGTCAGAACATGGGTCAGAATAGTGGTCAGATAGTGGTACTGTTTTCCTATTGGTAGATGTTTATTATTGAATCACTTTATTACCATAGTCATCATTATTATTTTGTAAGCTGGCTGAGCTTATATTTTAGTTTGTTAATTATGTCCTTTACATTTCCTATGCATATGTGCTTAGAAAATATGCACACACATGTGTATATTCTCATAAATTGAAGGAACAGTCTTTATGAAAGAAAATGAAAGAAAGAGAGTAAAAGAAAAAGGAAGAAAAAAATAATAAATGAAATCAAGGCAAGCTGGATATAGTGATTCTCTTCTAAATATTGAGGAGGTGAGAATAAGCAAGATAATAGTTTATGTCCAGCCCAGAGAGAAAGTCAGTGAGATTGTCTTTCAAGAAAATACAGGGCAGTGGTACACTTCTGTCTTCCAGCTATAAGGGAAGTGGAAATAGAAAGATTGCCCAAGGCTTGCTGGGGCCAAAAATCAGGTCCTATTAGAAAGGGCTGGAGGTATGGCTGCTAGGACAGAGTAATACTAGTAAACTTCCCCACCCTAATCTAAAGGAAGGACAGAAGGGAGAGATGGAAGGGAGGAAGGGAAGAAGGAAGGAAGGGAGACAAACTTATAAAGAGAAAGGAAATTAATTTCAATAACAAATAAATGTTACACATTTGAATTCATGCTCAATATAACAACAGAATTTTCAGTAATGATTAAATTCTTGAGGTTGTAATTTTTATACAAAAAATGGTAAAAATAAAACACAGTAGATGAAATGTCTATGAAGGCTTTCAGTGTTGGTAACCATTTAGCACTGCAGCTTGAATCCTGAGATGTCGCTATGGATAAAGTGTCAGAGGAACATCTGATTCGCTCTGGCATTAACAAAAAACAAAAAACTAATAAAAAAAATTTCTCTGTGGCTAGGACTACCTTTTGAGGATAAATGACTGGCTAGAAGCAGTTTTGTCCTGAAGCTTTGCCTGAGGCCTTTAATAGTCACCTAATCATTAGTCACAATATGCTAGAAATGCCTTAAGCTAAAATTGTGATTCTGCAAATTCATTTTCACAACATTTTTTATTTTAGTTTGATGACTTCATTGTGCATGTGCGTGCATGTGTGTTTGTGTGTCTATGTATAATTATGTCCAACTTTATTTTATTTTGTCTTTAAGTAGTTGTACAAAGGGGTTTCAATTCAGCATATCAGTTTGATATCAACTAAAACAAGCACAAAAACCTAGAGTAACTGTCAATCTGTTGTGATGTTGGCTTTTTCCAATCATTCATAATAAGATACTCAACTAATAAAAATGTCTAAGAACTTCACTGCATAACAAGAGCAACTAGATATTCAAAGTTGTGTTACAGGACCTACAAAAACAGTTATCATGGAGAAGACTTTGATAAATTTATACTTTTGAACTATAGTTTTCTTAAGACATCTTTTATTCACTAAAGCAAAATAATGTGGAACAATGCAAAGATGAATTTAGGGAAGCTATGGTTTCTGAAAACCAGGGCACAAGCTAGAGTCATATTACACCACAATTCAATTTAATTTTTCACTTTTTCTTAAATTATACAATCTATTGGTATCTGACATAGATAAACTTTTCCACCTCTGGCTTCGTCTCCAAGTCTGACTACTGCAATTTTTTTTTTTGCTTCTTACGCTAACTCTGTCTGCTTCCATTGATCATAAATATAATTTCTTGCTGATTATCGCATTTAAGAATTTCCTTTTGCAAAGGGTAATTCTACCTTATACATGTTCAGATGGTCACGATCAAAAGGTAAGTATTGATGAAGGTGTGGAGAAAAGGGAACCCCTGCACACATTTGGTTAGCATGGATGCAAATGAATGCATTCATTATAGAAATCAGTTCTAAGCAGTCTGTCTATAGGTAATGAAAATGTACTGTGCACCCCCAAACTGCTAAGAAAAATATTAAAGGTCTCACTAAAAGGAAGCCATGTGGGGCACCTGTGATTCATGCCTGTAACCCTAGCTACTCAGGAGGCTGAGAGCTGAGGATCGTGATTCAAAGCCAGGCTGGGCAGGAAAGTCCATGAGACTCAAATCTCTAGCCACAAAAAACAGGGAGTGATGATCTGGTTCAAAGTGGTAGAGTACTAGCCTTGAACAAAAGAGCTCAGGGAGTGAGCCCAGGCTCTGAGTTCAAGTCCCATGACCAACAACAACAAAGAAGTTATGACAGTGTGAGATGACAGATATGGAAACCTCCTCTTGCATATAGTAAATGTACAGATTTTTCTTCTGACTTATCAGCTAACAAAGCTGGGGAACATAATCTCCTTTCTCAAGAAGACGGCATATCTTTGACTGCCTGGATTAAAGTGAGATTCATTATCTCTAGCAGGATAGTAATAGTTCTTCTACTGTGTAGGTATTCCAAACATCACACGAGAGGACTGATTTCAAGTAGAGGCTCATCTTATACATAGCAAGCATTCAGTAATTGATAGTTTCCATTATTAATGAGAATGTGAGGCAACAGATGTGATAATCAGTTTGATTAAACCATCACACTATATCAAAATAACCTGTAACAAAGCAAATACATACTATCACTATTAATGATAATGCCTCTGAAGCGTCCTTTGCTTTTTAATCAAAGAGCATTAGGCAAGACATCTGTGTGACTTTGGATGAAGGAATTTCACTCTTGTTTTTTGAATTATAAAATAAAACGATTTGACTATTCACATCGAAGATTTCCTTAATTGTAAAAATGTGATATGGTTCACATAGGTATGACAAGGATTCAGATTCTTTTCCTGTATGATTTTTAGATGTAACAATTATCCCAGTAGAAACTAATTTTGTCTCCATCTCTTCTTTAAATAAAGATGACTCCTGAGTATGTTTATTCTCTCTTTGGTATTAGCTCTCATGGAGTATTTTCCAAATTATATTCACTATGAAACTCCACAGAAGTCCCCTCCCCCACAAAGAACTGGACTGTTCTTGAACTGATGTTTTAAAATTAAATTGGATATTAATCATATTACTAATTCAACAATATGTGAGTTTAAAAATTTTATCTAATCCAGAAACATAAAAACAATTGATATGTTTGTGGAGAAGACATATGTAAGGTTTTGCTTAAAAGGTTTATAAAAATTCATGATAGTATATTTCCATAACTCATAATTTAGGACAGTACCTTTTTTTTTTCTTTTGCCAGTCCTGGGCTTGGGCTCAGGGCCTGAGCACTGTCCCTGGATTTTCTCAAGGCTAGGGCTCTACCACTTGAGCCACAGCACCACTTCTGGCTTTTTGCTACATATGTGGTACCGAGGAATCGAACCTGGGTCTCCGTGCATGTTAGGCAAGCACTCTACCACTAGGCCAAACTTCCAGCCCAGGACAGTATCTTTTGAAGACAGAAAGACAACATTCATATAGTAGTATAAAGAAGAGTTACAGTTTTTAATGAAGATGATTTAACTAAAAACAGCAAAAGAGAAAGTGAAGCACTTTGTGTACATTAAACCTTCTGCTTTTTAGATTTTATTTAAAAAATGGTATTAAGGGTTGAAATGTAGGGCCTTGGTTTTGGTAGGCAGGCACTCTTCAACTAAGTCACATCTACAGCCCTTATTTTCCAGGAGTTATTTTTGAGATACAGTCTCATTTCCTGCCCAGATAAATTTGTAGTCCCAAATACTTATAATTATTGATTTCTCATCCTAGCTAGATGATAAACACCTACCGCTGAGATTCTTCCCTTGTGATGGAGTCTCACAGACATTTTTGCCCAATTTAGCAAGGAACTCTTGATTCTCCTCATCTAGAGACTCTGTGTAGCTGGCATAACAGATGTGCACTAGTGTGCCAGCTAGTCGTGGAGAAGAGCTCTCATACACTTTCCTCCTTTGCTGGCCTTGAACCCCAATCCTCTCAATATCAGGCTACAAAGTAGCTAGAGTTCCATGTGTGGGTCACTGACAGCATTGTGTTTTCAATACATAACAATAATTGATATGCTTGTTTTAAGTCAAGAATTTAGAGCAATTAAAAATTTTTAAAGAGTCATATAAAACTAGCAAATTAAGCAACATTAATCTCATTAATGTTTGATGAATGCTACAAGTATATTGCAATAAAAGTGATTTCAGACAAACAATGGCGTAAAATACAGGTTGGGTAAAATTATAAGGAGAGTCAGTATACATATTGAAATACAATAGATAATATGATATGTCTTTGAGTTACCTCAAATAGTATAGAAGGTATAATTTAATCAACAATAGCATCGTTTTTAGTATTCATTCCCAATTGAGACATACAGGGGATGTCTCATAAACCTTATATAAAAAATAAGGAAGATAAAATAAGTATCACATCAAAATATTAAAAAAGAAAAATGAAGAGGCATAATTCTAATACACATTTAATATTTTAAATATGATTCCTGATTCTAATCATCCAAACAAGAAACAGTCCTATGAATGCTTGGAATTAATCATGAGACCTCAAAGTTGAAAGAAAAATTGAAAAAGATAGTCACATCTGTAGTAATCACACAAATGAAAATGTCACAAACTTTGAACAAATTTATTTACAAATAAAAATAGTTACTACAAAATTCTGACCTGATTGTAGAGAAAGTATACTCTGAGATTCTCACACATTGTCGTATGAGTATAAACTGGTGGGGCTTTTCAACTAATTTACCCTTGGGATGCACTAACCTTATTTTTGAGAATAACTTGTAAGCCAGAATTTTCAAGATTGTCAGTGGGATTTGATAGATATTTGCGTATGTATGTAATTATAAGTTTAATCAATCATCATATTCTTTACCATGTTGGATACTGAATTAGCATATAGTGGGGCAAACACTCCACCAATAAGCTTCTCTTCTAGTTCCTTTGGTCAAGAGAATTTGCCTTCTAAACACCTTGGCATGCTACTTTAGATGGGTATATATATCTCTACAATGGTGAATAATAACAAGATTTCCTTATGTGATGTTCAAAGAACCCTTTCATTAGAGCGAATGCTTTGGAAGACTCTGAAATCCTAACTTTTAGAACTGTCTTTCAAAGTTAACAGACATCTACAAGAAAATTCATGTACAAGGAAATTCACCAAAGTCATGCTTATTTCAGGAACACAACCCAACAGTTCTCTGGTTTATTTTATATACCCTTAAAGTGGATTATACAGCTATCAAAAACTGAAAAATTCCACAATAAGTTGGTAAATAAAAGAAGCAGAATAGCTAAAAAAAACCCATCGATATTCTATACTTTCTAATCAGAATTTCTAGAGTTGTATGGTTTTATGGATTATATAGACTATTGACATTTTATGAAATGTATACTAGAAAATATAGACTAGTACCTCAAGATGATAGCATTACTGTATTTTTTGTATTTTGTAGGACAGAAATATTATTTAGTGATATCATTTAAACATATTTGGAGATGTTTGGCAAGTTAAATTATAGCTATCAAATACTTGCCATGAGTAATAAAAAATTAAGTCCACAGACAAGGCAGCTGTGAGTACAGAGAGGAAACCCAGCTCCTACCTTGTGGAGGGAAGCTGATGGAAACATCACAAGTGTGGTGAGGTCCCGCAGAGGGGGAAAGGCAGCGAGTCCCCAGATACTCTATGCTTTTCTGATTCTCCAGAAGGACATACCTCTTCTCTCTGTGATGAAAACCACATGAGAAATAAATTCATTTCAAGATTGACTGCCCAAATCACTTAAGAATGTTAGTGTTAGTTACTGTTAATTTGTTCTCTCTTCTTTCTTTCCTTCCTTCCTTCCTTCCCTCCTTCCCCCCCCCTCTCTTTCTTTCTCTGTCTCTCTCTCTTTCTTTCTTTTTTTGCCAGTCCTGGGCTTAGGCTGAGGGCCCAAGGCTAGAGCTCTACCACTTGAGTCACAGAACTGGCTTTTTTCTATGTATGTGGTACTGAGGAATGGAACCCAGGTGTTTGTACATGGTAGGCAAGCACTCTACTACTAGGCCAAACGCCTGGACCGTTACTGTTAATTTTTAAACATCAAAAAGTCTCTGGCAAAGAAGCAGAGAGGATCAAGGGTGGTCAGTATCTTCATCCCTCAGAATATTATAATTGATTACTACAGTAACATATACTCTCTTTCATATGCCTGTTACTATAGTCTAAGAAAATATATTTAATAACTTTAAAAAGATCGATCAAACAGTAATTAAACTTTTTGATGGCACTGGGGTTTGACTCAGGGCCTCACACTTGGTAGACAGGTGCTCTAGCAATACAGGTATGATCCCCACACTTTAGATCTTTTGCACACTGAAATTTTTGGTGAATGTATGTTTGTATCACCATGTTCATCTTATTAACAGCTTTTTTTTTTTTTAACCAACGCTGGTCTGCATTTCCTGAGCATTACGGATTACAAGTGTGCACCCAGACTTAAGTTTATATATCTATTGTTTGAGAGTGTGCTAGATGTTAATCCTATCATCAGTTTTTAGATTTAGTAAAGATTCAACAATATTTATTAGGTGTTTATTTTATGCCAGGAACATGGGAGGAACTGGATACAAGTAACTACAATCATGATACAAAGTAGCCATTATGAAGGTGAGGACATCGAGGCTTTGGGATTTGGTCCTGAAAAACTCATGTAGAAGACAATCTTTCTGTTTCAGCTTACAAAGTTTGCCTCATCTTTTACTAAGGATAGCAATAGCATACAACACACAGGGTTGTTACAAAGGTTATATTCATACCAGGCAAAGCATAAATGCCATGTGTGTTTTCAATAAATGTCTAGATATGACTAATCATCTTAAGAGTCTCTTCCTTGAACATATTACTGACAATCATTTCAGTTACCAATTAGTCCTTATCTATCAGTAATCTTTATCCTATGAAATAGACATTACTATTACTGGTCCTCAGCTTTAGAAGTCAAAAACTTGATCTTATTAACTCTACAAATTATTTAAAAAGAACTCACAAGAAATTGCTCCAGTTTATAAAGGACTACTATGTATTAATGTTTAACTTAAGTACCAAGCCATGTGCATATTTTCTGATTAGTATAAAACCAAAGCAATAATGGAAAACTTGAATTTATATGTACTTTGATTGTCTAGTGTATTAAGAATTTCTTATTACTCTTGATATAACAGTTTGAGAAGCATAAAGCAACATCAGTATAGCATTCTTGACAAGAACGTTTTACTTGAATTTAATAATGAAAAACCAAAACTATGGATTAAGGGAAGTGTTGCTAATAATTGGCCTACTTTCATAGAAATGAAAGATTTGACACAAAATGATGAGACTGTTTTGCTGTTGCATTTATTTATCTATTTATTTTTGTGAGTCCTGGGGCTTGAACTCAGCCTGGGCCCTGCCCCTGAACTCTTCAGCTCAAGGCTACGGCCCAACCCGTAGGTCTGGGTGTTGTCCTTGAGCTCTTCAGCTCAAGGTTACTGCCCTACCCTTGAGCCAAGCCCCACTTCCTGTTTTCTGGAGGTTAACTGGAGACAAGAATCTCATGGTCTTTAGTGCCTGGGCTGGCTTTGAATGTCAATCCTCAGATCTCAACCTCCTGAGTACATGCATGACCTTACAGGAATGACCATATTGTATTTTTTTAGATTGAAGTGTCTAAGTGCATGTGACAATTGAATACAATGTGACAACTGATCAGGAGGTAGAGACAGCTGATATTAGTGTTTATTTGAAGACAACATAGTTGAAACTATTAGTGATGTTTCACGTTTGAAACTGTATTCATCCATTTATAGTTATAATTATTTACTGAATACCTACTTGGTGTAATAGTCCTATCAATAAATTTTATAAGGAACAGACTATAAAATATAAACTTTGCTTGGACAAGGATAGTAAAGGCCTCTATCACATTCTGCCAAGTTAACAAAATAGTTGAACGCCCATCAGTTTTACTTTCAGATTTAGACCATCTGTCTACTAAAATATGTTTTGTAATGGAGAAAAAAAAACTTCAAAATGTTGGAGCAGGTTGGCTGCTTCATGCCATCATCAGGAAAGTCTGGTAAGAGAGAGTAACAGGTCAGGAAATACAGAATGGAAACCTGACAGTTTTGCCCCAAGACCTACTTTCTGGCTGGCTGAAAACCAGGTGATGTGGAGCCTGGCAGAATAGAAGCCAAATTTCATATGCGTTATAACTATCTTGTATTTATTTTTGAGCAGGTTATTCAGATGGCACAACATCTGAACGATCTAAAAAGGCAGTGCAAAAATCTCTCCCAGTATGATTTCATAGTCCTTTCCACAGATGTTCAAAGTATTGCTACATCTGCACCTTTTGCCACAGCCGAAGCAGCCTTGCTTTCTCCATGAACATGTTTTGTTAATTTAGCTTATCAGTATCTATACAGCTGTTCCAAGTGCTATAGCCAGGTCAAGGGGTGATAAAAGCATTCAGTGAAAGAGGCAGTATGAAATTGCAAAAGTAGAATTACAATTTTTCATTTCTTTTCTTTTAAATTTAGGGTCTGGGCACTGTTCATGAGTTCTTTGGCTCAAAGCTAGCACTTTATCATTTTGAGCCACCACTCCATTTCTGTTCCTCTGGTGGTTAATTGGGACTTTTCTTTCTGGGCTGGCTTTGAAACAGGATCCTCAGATCTCAGCCTCCTGAGTAGCTAGGATTACAGGTGTGAGTCACTGATGCCTAGCTAGAATCACAGTTTTTGAAAATTACCTTTCTTTGGCTTCTCCACAAAATTTGAAAAACTTCAATGTAGTTCCATATATAGAAACCACATGTAGCTTTTCTCCTAAAGACCCATGGTATTAGCTTTGAAGTTAAGTAAATCCTGGGTTCAAATTCTACCTTTGCGACCCATGAACTGTATGAATTAAGGAAAGCAATTGAACTTAATTGATTTTCTGGTTCAATGTCCTTACAATAAATAAGTGAAACTATTACACAATGTATTAATAAGATAAAATGTACATAGTGAATTAACCCATTGTTAAAAAGCATGATCTTTGTGCTATCCAATTTCAAGTTAGTCTACTCCAGTACATGTGAGGAAGAAACATTACCAAATGCTGTACAGATAGCAGATCCAGATCCTAGTAAAAACATTTCAAAATAAGTTATATGATTTAAATCATACTCTAGGATTAGTTGGATCAAACTTCCCAAAAAGGTTACACTGAATAATTTCCACCTTCCTACACAGAAATTTCCTTTTGAAAGGTATTTACCCCAAATCTAAGAACATTAAAAAAGAACAAACCACATAATAGACAATAAAAGTTAAAAAAATATCAAGTTTTAAAGATTTGATTGAAATGACTTTCCTGTATGCCAACAATGAAAAGGCTCTAATCAGAAAAGCAACTCTTTTTTCAACAGTATCAAAGAAAATACAATACTTAGGAATTAACTTAACCAAGGAAGTAAAGGATCTTTATGATGAAAAGTTTACAAATCTGAAAAAGAAATGAAAACAGATCTAAGTAAGTGAAATAACCTCCTATGCTCCTGAATTGGAAGAATTAACATTGTGAAAATGTCAATATTGCCAAAGGCTATCTACAAATTCAGTGCAATACCTATCAATATTCTAATACCATTCTTTAATGAAATAGAGGAAGAAAATCCAAAAATTCATATGGAATTATAAAAGCAATTGCAAAAACAATCCTTAACAGAAAGAACAAACTTGATTACAAAGCTATGGTAATCAAAACCACTTGGTACTGGCACAAGAACAGGCCTGAGGACCAATGGAATAGAACTGAAGACCTAGAAATCAACCCGCAGACCTATGGCCACCTAATCTTTGATAAAGGAGCCAAGAATACTGGCTGCAAAAAAGACACCTTTTCAACAAATGGTGCTGGCAGAAGTGGAGAAACACATGTAGAAAACTAAAGTTGGATCCTCATCTGTCTCCCTGCACCAGACCCAACTTCAAATGGATCAAAGACCTTGAGGTAAAAGCAGATACCCTGAAAACTTTACAGGAAGGAATAGGAAACACACTTGGGTTCTTTGGCATAGGTCAGAATTTTATTAATAAAGACACCAACACAACAAATCAAAGAAAGTTTGGACAAATGGGACTCCTTTAAACTGCAAAGCTTCTGTATAGCAAAGGATATAGCCAGCAAGATAAATAGGAAGCTCACAGAGTGTGAAAGATCTTCACTTGACATACAATAGACCAGAGCTGTATATCAAAAATATACCTACAGCTCAAGAAATTAAATTTCCGTAAAACAAATACTCAAAGAAACAACCATTCCATTAAAAGGTGGGCTTCAGACTTAAACAGAGATTTCTCTGAAAAGGAAATAAAAATGGCCAATAGACACATGAAAGAGAGAGAGAGAGAGAGAGAGAGAGAGAGAGAGAGAGAGAGAGAGAGAGAGAGAGAGAGAGAGAAAGAGAGAGAGAGAGTTTTACTATGTAGCCCAGAGTAGCCGTGAATTCATCATGTAGACCAAGCTAGTATAGATCTCATGACCATGTCTCAGCTCCTTCTCTGCTGAAGATTATAGGAATGTATCACCATGCCCAGTTATAATTATACTTCTGACACTAAGATGTAAGTGATAATAAGAGCAAAAGCCTGGTTGAAAGAATTACTTTTTAATTAATACTAGAATTGACATCCTTCATTCATCTAATACTAAACTTATTAGTGTAACTGTAACCCCTCTATATATTATCCTGACAATAAAACCTTTAAAAAGATTTCCTGAGTAATTCAGGAACTGTTAAAACAAATGAATTTTATAGATGTAAGAATTTAGGAATAACCTTTTTAACACTACTCACTTAACCAGTTTTAAAAATATTGGGGTCAGGGAGTTTGGCCTAGTGGTAGTGTTAGCCTAGCATGCACTAAGACCAGGTGTGACTCCTCAGTTGCACATACATAGAAAAGTCTGAAGTGGTGCTGTGGCTCAAGTGGTAGAACATTAGTCTTAAGAAAGCCCAAGGACAGTGCTCAGGCCCTGAGTTTAGCCCTAGGACTGGCAAAAAAAATTTAAAATGTTGGTATCTTAAAACCTTATCATTAATGCTAATAATAGACACAAATTCATTGTAGAATTCTAAGTAGATAACATACTAGAATATTAGCCAGCTTAAATCTAACTTTAAGAGAGCGAGACAGGAATCAGGAAAGCAACTCCTTTTGCAATAGCTTTCAAAAAAAATAAAATACTTAGGAATTAACTAAGAAAGTAAAGGACCATTATGATGAAAACTTCATAAATCTGAAAAAGTAAATTAAAGCAGAGCTAGGAAGTGAAAAAAGCTCTCATGGTCCTGGACTGGGAGAATTAACATTGTGAAAATGTCAATCTTGTCAAGGGTTATCTACAAATTCAATGCAATACCCATCAATACCCCAATGTCCTTCTTTAACGAAATAGAGGAAGCAATACAAAAATTCACATGGATTAGTAAAAGAACCTAATAGCAAAAACATTCCTTAGCAGAAAGAACAGCACTGGAGGAGTATCAATACAAAACTTTAGACTGTCTTACAGAGCTATAGTAATCAGAAAAGTTTGGTACAGGCACAAGAACAGGCCTGAAGACCAATGGAATAGAACTGAAGACCCAGAAATCTAACCACAGATCTATGGCCACCTAATTTTTGATAAAGAAGCCAGGAAAACTGGCTGGGAGAAAGACAGCTTATTCAACAAATGGTGTTTAGAAAACTAAAGTTGGATCCTTATATGTCACCCTGCACCACAATTAATTCCAAATGGATCAAAGACCATGAGGTAAAAGCACATACACTGAAAACTGTATAGGAAGGAATAGGAGATACACTAGATCCCGTGACATGGGTGGAAACTTTCTTAATAACAGCCCCCAAACACAATAAATTAAAGAAAGTTTGGAGAAATGGGACTGCATTAAACTGCAAAGCTTCTTTATGGCAAAGGACACAGCTAGTAAGTTAAATAGAAAGCTCACAGAGTGGCAAAAGAGCTTCACTTACCATACAACAGACAAAGGCCTCAAATCTAAAATATATCTAGAGCTAAAAAAGATGAATCTCTCTAAAACAAATCTTCAAAAAAACAACCATCTATTAAAAGGTAAGCTAAAGACTTAAAGAGAGACTTCTCTGAAGAGGAAATAAGAATGACCTATAAGGGAGCTCTATGTTTAGTCTTTTGAGGAACTGCATACTGCTTTCCATAGTGGTTGAAGGAGTTTGCACTCCCACCACCAACAGTAGTAGTGATCCCTCCAGGCCACATCCCCTCCAGCATCTGTTGTTATTAGATTTCTTGATCATGGCCATTATAATTGCAGTGAGGTGGAATCTTAGAGTTGTTTTGATTTGCATTTCTTTTATGACCAGAGATGTTGAGCATTTCTTCATGTGTCTATAGGCCATTTTTGTTTCTTCTTCAGAGAAGACTCTCTTTAAGTCTTTGGCCCATCTTGTAATGGGATGGGATGGTTGTTTCTTTGGAGATTAGTTTTGGAGTGATTCAATTTTTTTGAGCTGTTGATATATTTTAGATATGAGGCCTTTGTCTGTTGTATGGTTAGTGAAGATCTTCTCCTCCTCTGTAGGCTTTCTAGTTAATTTGCTAGCTATGTCCTTTGCCATACAGAAGCTCTGCAGTTTAATGCAGTCCAACTTATCCAGACTTTCTTTGATTTATTGTGTTTGTTGATCCTTATTAAGAAAGTTTTGACCTGTGCCAAGGAAACCTAGTGTACTTCCTATTCCTTCTTGTAAAGTTTTCAGTTTGTATGCTTTTACTTTCAGGTCTTTGATCCATTTGGAGTTAATCCTGGTGCAGGGTGACAAAGAAGGATTCAACTCTAGTTTTCTGCAAGTGCTTAACGAGTTCTGCCAGCAGCACTTGTTGAAGAGGCTGTCTTTCTTCTATTCTATTTTTTTGGCTCCCTTATCAAAGATTAGGTGGCCATAGGTCTGTGGGTTAATATCTGGGTCCTCTGTTCTATTCCATTGGTCTTCAGGCTGTTCTTGGGCCAGTACCAAGCTGTTCTGGTCATAACAGCTCTAAAGTTTGGTATTGAAATTCCTCCTGCACTGTTCTTTCTGGTGAGAACTGTTTTTGCTATACGGGGTCTTTTATTATTCCATATGAAATTTTGGATTGCCTCTTCTATTTCTTTAAAGAACGACACCAGGATTTGATGGGTATTACATTGAATTTGTAGATAGCCCTTGGCATGATTGCCATTTTTACAATGTTAATTCTTCCAGTCCAGGAGCATGGGAGGTTTTCCCATTTCCTCAGTTCTGCTTTGATGTCCTTTTTCAGGATTTTAAAGTTTTCATCAAAAAGGTCCTTTACATTCTTAGTTAAGTTAATTCCTAGGTACTTTATTTTCTGTGAGGCTACTGCAAGAGTAGTTGCTTTCCTGATTGCTGCTTCGTTCTTCTCGTTGTTGGCATATAGGAAGGCAGTTGATTTTTGAGGGTTAATTTTATACCCTGCTACCTTGCCAATGTTTTGAATCAGCTCAAGCAGCTTGGGAGTGGAGTCTACATGGTTCTTTAAATAAGGAATCATGTCATCTGCAAAGAGGGGAAGTTTCACTTCCTCTTTCCCTATTTGGATCCCCTTTATGCTTGCTTCTTGCCTTATTGCTCTGGCTAGAAATTCTAATACTATGTTAAAGAGGAGTAGAGAGAGTGAGCATCCTTGTCTCATTCCTGATTTTAGAGAAAATGCCTTTAGCTTTTCACCATCAAGTATAATGCTAGCTGTGAGTTTGTCATACACATCGTTTATTACTCTGAGGAATTTTCCATGGATTCTTAGTTTCTCCAAAGCTTTTAGCAGAAAGGGGTGTTGGAACTTGTCAAATGCCTTTTCTGCATCTATTGAGACAATCAAGGGATTCTTGTCCTTGCTCCGGTTGATGTGTTGAATTACATTAATTGACTTGCATATGTTGAAACAGCTTTTCATTCCTGTGATGAATCCTGTTTGATCATAGTGTATAATTTTATTTTGATGAGTCACTGAAGACTGTTGGCCAGTATTTTGTTGAGAAGATTTGCATCAATATTCATCAAAGAAATGGGTCTATAGTTCTCTTTATTTGATGAATCTCTGTCTGGTTTTGGGATGAGGGTTATAGTGGCTTCGCAGAATGAGTTTGGCAAAGAGCCACTAGCACAACTATGTTCACTGTAGCACTATTTACCATACCAAAGATATAAAACCAACCCAGATGCCCCTCAGTTGATGAGTGGATCAACAAGATGTGGTATTTATACACAATGGAATTCTATGCTGCTGTCAGAAAGAATGACATTGCCCCATTTGTAAGGAAATGGAAAGACTTAGAAAAAAAATCATATTAAGGGAAGTAAGGCAGACTCAAAGGAACATAGCCTCAATGGTTTCTCTCATTTGTCATAATCAGTAGAAACCTTGGGCTCTCCTAGCAGAGATTTACAATAAAGCAAAACCTAGATACATAAGGCTATATAGTATGACACTAAATGAAAGGACCTCCAGGATATAGAAACAAAAGCCATATAATGAGTGATTATTGTCCTTAATGTACTATGTTATCTCTCATCTCTTTTGCTGTCCCATGGTTATCTCATATGGTTACAGTATTTTACCTTATTATCTGATATATTGTATATATGCTTATTTGGTTAGGATAAGGAAGGGGGGGGGAAACAAGATGAGGGGTGGGGTTTCGGGGGAGGGAAATGGGGACTAAGACGTGAGAAAGGGTATCAATGTTTGTGAAGTAATGCACCTTCTAGCCGGTGAATATAATGTAACCCTTCCTTTACAATAGAAAATATACAAAAAAAAGAATAACCAATAGACACATGAAGAAATGCTCAACATCTCTGGCATAAAAGAAATGCAAATCAAAACAACTTTGTGATTCTACTTCACTCCAGTTAGAATGGCCATTATCAAGAAATCTACTCTAACAGATGCTGTGGGGATGGGGCCAGAAGGGAACTCCCCTACACTGTTAGTGGGAGTGTAAACTTGTTCAACAACTTTGGAAAGCAGTATGGTGATTCCTCAAAAAACTAAACATAGAGCTCCTCTATGACCCCACAATTCCACTCCTTGGCATTTATCCAGATGTCCAGATACAAGGGCAAACTAAAGCCACTAGCATAATGATGTTCACTGCAGCATTATTTACCATAGCTAAAACATGGAGCCAATAGAGATGTCCCCCAGTCGATGATTGGACCAAGAAAATGTGGAATTTATACACAATGGAATTCTATGCTGCTTTCAGAAAGAATGACAATTGTCCCATTTGTAAAGAAATGGAAAAACTTGGAAAAAATCATATTAAGTGAAGTAAGCCAGACTCAAGGAAACACAGGCTCCAGGGTTTCACTCATTTGTAATAATTAGCACACATCTAGGACTCTGCTAGCAGTGGGTCACAATAGATCAAAAGCTATGTACATATGGTCATATAGGATGAGACTAAACAAAATGAGCTCTAGGACATGGAAACAAGGGGTTTATCTTTGTGACTGTTGTTCTTAATATACTATATGCAATTCTTTGGTCTTTTTTACTCTTATGGTTTATCTCATGTGCTTAGTGTATCTATAAACTTTGTTACCTAGTATTTGTATATACATTTATTTATACACTGTTTATTTGAAATAGGGAAGGGGGAAAACAAGATGATTGGATAGGGGTTGGGGGGAGTGGTAGGGGGACAAAAACATGAGATAGGGAACCAATGTTTGAGAAATAATATACCTACTAACTGATGAATGTAACTGTATCCCCTGTATACTTTACCCTGACAATAAATAAGAATAAAATAGTGATATCACAACAAAAATCAGAGTCTCAATATTAAAATATGTAAGGCTTATAAATCATTAACTTGGTGTGCTGGTGGCTCAATTCTGTAATCTGAGCTAATCAGGAGGCTGAGGATTGTGGTTTGTAGCCAGAATGGTCAGAAATGTCCCAGTGAGACTCTTACCTCCAATTAACTATTCAATAAAGCCCAGAAGTAGTGCGGGGGCTCAAAGTGCTAGTAGAATGCTTGCCTCGAGCAAAAGAGCTCAGACAGCACACAGACCCTGAGTTCAAATCCCATGATTCAATAAAACAAATTGTGAATTCATTCATGTAGTATTTATAATTGTAATTGTATTAACATACTCATGCATCTGCACATAGTACAGTGTGGTTATTCTATAGTGCTGGTGTATCTACTACTTTGGACATTTATCATTTATTTGTGCTGGGAAATATTTAAAGTCTCTATAATAATTTTTATTTTTTATAATAACCTTTCCAAATGTACAGAGGTGATATCTCATAGTGTGTGTATGTGTGTTTGTGAGTCATGGGGCTTGAACTCATTCTGGCATTGTACCTGAGCTCTTCAGCTCAAGGCTACCCTCCTACCCTTGAGCCAAGTTCCATTTCCCGTTTTCTAGAGTTTAATTGGAGATAAGAGTCTCATGGTCTTTAGTGCCTGATCTGGCTTTGAACCTTGATCCTCAGATCTCAGCCTCTTGAGTAGCTAGGATTACAGGCATGAGCCACCATGGCTGGCTCATTGTGGTTTTTATCTGGGTTTGTTTTTGTTTTTGTTTTTGTTTTTTGGTAATGATTAATGATTGGTGTATTTTGTTTTGAGAAATGTCTATGTCTTTTTTTTTGGCTGTTGAATTCTGTACAACTTTGAGATTTTAATAAGTTGTCAGATAAATAGTTCAAAATTTTCTTGTCTGTTCTGTTTTGACTCCAGACGCTCTGGTCCCAGGTAATCCTACTTATCAACTTACATATTGAGTGAATGGGAATGTATGAATGGATTTCCAAGGAGTTACTGTTTGAGGTATTATTGACTCTTCATTTTTTTATTTTTGTTTTTTCTTAACTTGAAAGACTCTCTGTTTCTGCAAATTACATATAATTTACAACAAGTTGCTTAGATTATACCCTTGAAAACAAGATGAAAACTTTTTTTCTTCTTGCATAAACACTTTAAAATACTATTATTGGGTATAGTAATTTCCATGATGGTAGAGTTATCTGCATAAATTCAGTAAAAATTTATCCTTGCTTCATGCTAATGGTTCATCCCAGTAATATTTGCTACCTAGAAGGCTGAGATCTGATGATTTTGGTTCCTAGCCATCCCAGTCAGTAAAACCCATGAAATCCTTATCTCCAGTTAACTCACAAAGGGGGAAAAAAGCAAAAGTGGAGATGTAGTTCTAGTGGTGGCATACTAGCCTTTCCCCAAAGAAGCTCACTACAGCACCCAGGCCCTTAGTTCAAATTCTGGAATGGCACCAAAAATAAAAAAAACAAAAACAAAAAACAAAAAAACCCTCTGTTTTACTGGAAAAAAACAACTAGAGTCAGGAATTAAGGTTGACTTCAGGAAGCCATTGCTTATAAATCTTTGTTTTTCTTTTTATGGGGCTGGTTCTGGGGTTGAACTCAGGGTCTCATACTTTTTCTGGGAGGGGGGAGGTATCCGTGGGGTTTGAACTCAGGGCGTAGTTGCTGTCCCTGAGTATTTTGCTCTGGCTACCTACTACTCTACCACTTTGAGCTGCATCTTCAATTTCCTGTTTCCTGCTGTTTAATTCAAGATAAGAGTTTCATGGGAACTTTTGTGCCTGGGCTGGCTTTGAACCAGGAGCTTCAGTTTTTAACCTCTCAAGTAGCTAGGATTATAGGTACAAGCAGCTAGTGCCCAGCAGGGTCTCATATGCTTGCTTAATGGTGCTCTACCACTTGAGTCACACTTCTTCCTCGGAAAAACAGCTTGGTACCTGGCTTACAGTTTTCTTAATGTTAAAACTAGATAAAGAGGGTCATGCTTTGGCAGACATAGGAAGCTCTGGACGCCTTAGGGATTTAGAAGAGAAGAATTTACTCAGATTTGTATATATTACAGTGGTGGCCACTCTATCTGTGGAAAAATCTTATTGAACGTTCTTGGCTTGCTTAAGAACTTGGTTTCCTATCTTTCAGAAGCTTGATTCAACCTTGTATTCCTCATCAGAAGTTCTAGTAAAGCAAATTTTAAAATGCTTGTGTGGTCAGTTACCACTGTTACATTTACATACATAACCAGGCCAAACATAAGGAGAGCACATTTATGAGTGAGAAGGAAGAATATAGAAATAAATCCCTTTATCTACAATAGTGGAAAATGAGAGTGTATATATGTTTAGATTTTAGTGCTTTGAAGTTTTGTTATACTCCTGTAAGTTGTACTATGTCTAATAACAGGCTATAGCTTCAAGCTCTAATTTTTCTCCCAACTTCTTGACTTGACATCACTGAGAAAAAAAATCAACTGTCATTTTTCCAAATCCTATAAACTGAAGCTGAAAAATGTTATGTAAAATTCAAAGACATAGCCATAACATTACATAAGTTCACACATATATACACACATATACTAGCTGCTATTATTATTATTATTTTACTTCCATGGGTAGCTCTTTTATTCAGTAGATTTTTTTATTAGCATACATTAGCTTTACAAGGGATATATGGAGCATTTCTGTGAATGTATGTAATGTTTTCCAATCAACCTCTGAGAAGTTTCTCCTTAGTTTCTTTGCACTGTAAACTAGTACAATCACTCTGGACAGCAGTCTGAAGGACCTAAACAAAATGACACTAAGCACTCTGGGTCTCTGTTTTTACAAACCCTCTCCCTCCCCGTAACCCCCCCCCAAAAAAAAAGATCATACAAGGACAGAGAGAGAAATCAGTTTTGCAAGCCAGTTGGACATGTCTCACCAAAACCAGGCCTACATTCTTATAATCTTGCTCTTTCATCATATACTAGCTGGTATTATGATTATGATTTGTTTTGTGCTTGTAATGGGGCTTGAACTTAGAGTGGCAAGGTGCTGGCCCTAATCGTTTTCACAAAAGGTTGGTCATCTATCATTTGAGTTACAGCTCTACTTCTGGATTTTGGGTGAGATGAGTTATCCAATTGGAGAAAAGTTTTACCAACTTTATTGCCTGGTTTGGCATCAAACTGGGATTCTCACATCTCAGCCTCCTAAGTAGCTAGATTTATAGGCATGAGGCACAGGCAACTAACATTTGTGATTATTATCTTTATCTGTAAACTCCTAGGTATCAGCAAAATTTATTATATAAATGTGTGACTTGAAAAATCACTGAAGCCTAATAAAATAAAAGTCACCTGATGAAATGGCCAGGCTATTAGTCTCAACCTCTAACTTCATTCTTCTGCCTTCCTTTTTATTACTATTAAACTTTTCTTTTAAGTTAGATAATTCCTTTAAAAATAACTACCAGCCTGGCCAGGTGGCTCACGCTTGTAATACTAGCTACTCAGGAGGTAGAGATCTGAGGATTTCAGTTCAAGCCACCCAGGCACTGAAGATCATGAGACTCTCACCTTCAATTAACTGGATGTGGGGCTGTGACTCAAGAGATAGGGGAGTAATCTTGGGCTGAAGAGCTCAGAGACAGCTCCCAGGCCCAGAGTTCAAGCCTCACAACCGACAAAAAAAAAAAAAAAAAAAAAAAGAAAAATGAAAAAACCAAGAAAATATATTCAATATTTTTCAGAATGAACAAGCTCAATGATATATGATATGTACTGTAATATACTGTAACAAACTTATAGGTTTATTTGGTTGAACCATATCACACTGTCCATATTCAATTATTTTTAAATTTCTGTGCATAAAATGCAATTTTATAGATATTATGTGTATTTTAGTATGCCCTTTTGTTTAGCTTTCATTTCTATTTTAATCAGTGAAGAATGTGAGTGAACCCATTCCCCACTTACCAAAAATTCTGCCCCTGGGTTTTCATATTTGGAAAAATCACAGGGGCCAATGCATCCCAAGTTCGAAGGATAGACTTCACCTTGGAAAACCACCTTCATGGTCATGAGATCCCTTTTGCTAGGTATGTATTATTTTTAATTTTCAATTTAAAATGAATAAAATGTAAGCAACCTCTCTTTCTAAACAAAGTAGAATTGCTTTAATGTCTATATACCAAAATTACTTAATCTATGTAATATATTTCTATGAAATTAAATGAGTTGGATAAATAATTATGTCTCTTTATTAGAAACAGTTATTAACATCAGAGGCTTGAAGAGAATACTATCTTTAGCTAGATTCACAGGGAGGTAGCTGATGGGGGAGGAATGCATTCTGGATTGTTCCAAGAGGAAATAATTCGTTTTACTGAAAAGACATGGTCAGGAGGCAGTGACCAGTTTAGGGCCTCTTAGCACTATGAACAAATCTGAAATCCAAGTGAAATTATCAGCATCTTCCCATTTCTGTTCATGCCACAGCAAGGGTAATTTTGTTCTCAGTACAAATCTCACTAAAACACTTGCCCATTATAAAGCTTTAACAGCTTTCTATGACTCTTGAACTTAACTTAAAAACGCCTTCACATGGTCTTGAAGAGGTACTATGATCCTCTTACTTCCTATTCATTGATACCTTCTCTGGCTGGTTTACCTTCTAGATATGCTGTCCCTTCACTCTTGTCTGTTTTTTCTTTTTCTTCCCCCCTGCTCTACCTTCTGCCTAAAATGCTCATTTTTTCTCTTTTAATTTTGTGAACTCACATGCTAACAGCAATTACCTATAAGACATTAGGGTTTATTGATCTACTGGCCTGTGGATGAACCCACTTTTATGGGTGGGTGTTATCACTGAGGCAATTGTTTTATTAAGGTGTCCTTGTTTCTGTCACCAACAACAGGAGCAAATCACTGCATTTAAAAAAATAATTTTTAGCAGAAAATAAATTTATTTATATACATCAGCACCTTACAGAAATATTCAGGATGCTACATAGGAGGGCTTTGAAGGGCCATCCAACTAGAAAGGAAGCCCGAGGCATATGTAACACTATTGTATTACAGGGTGCTGATATCAGAACTTTTCCTGTGTATTTGGACACTAGACATAGCTGTAACTCCAGAACCAAAGACTCCGGAAATGGACTCTGCATTTTCTCTTTTTATCTCTTTTTGTTTTGTTTAAATGTTTGTCTAGCTACGATGTCTAGGTATTGATGGGCAGAATCTGGTTTATGGACTTATGCCCAATGCAAGGGAGGCTTAGAAAGTGTAGTTGGCATTTCCTGCCTTTATGCTAGGTATTATTTCTGATTTAGAAGTCCAGTATTTCCTAAGCACAAAAGGAAGGTTCTGATATAAGAACAAATAAGCATTTACTAGATTAGGAGCAAAGACAAAGTTGAGAATATCTTTCTTTTCTCTATTTTTTGCTTTTATTAACCAAGATTATGTCTGGCTAAGTGAAAGAAAATGATAGGAAGGTCAATGACAGTAGTTATTAAACAGTTTTAGCAGCAACTGGAGAGCTATAGAATAAAAAGTAAAGCTGATATGAATAGGTCTTGATTCAGCAGGTGTGCATTAAGTATCTAACATCTCACTTTATTATTGTGAAGTTTTTACAATAACTTGGTTAAATATTTGTGAAAGCAAAGTCATTGACATCTGGAATAAATGTGATATTTGGAGAAAAATACTAAATTGTTGGCTCCAGAAAACTTGTATTCAGGGAGAAGATCAGAGAAGAGATAAGAAAGTAAACTGTGCAAATGGGAAAGGTTATGAATGATTTTGAGAAGAATTTGAAGTTTATTATAGAGCCCTGCAGACAGTTTTGAAAATGGGAAAAATGCAACAGAGAAGCCTATTCACCCTGAACGGGTATAAAGTACAATATAATATTGCAGTAACATCGCAGGAAATCACAGAGTGTCAGTAAACAATGCAAAAAAATATCTCCGGGGCCGGGAGTTTGGCCTAGTGGTAGGGTGCTTGCCTAACATGCGCGAAAACCCAGTTTTGATTCCTCGGTACCACATACAGAGAAAAAAGCCAGAAGTGGTGCTGAGGCTCAAGTGGTAGAACTCTAGCAAAAAACAAAAAACAAAAAACAAAACAAAACAAAACTCCCAAGGAATCAGAATAAAACTGAGTTTTTTAAAATATATTTTGTGCACAGGTACCTCAAGCTGTAATAAAACAATAGATGCAGAAATTATCTTGGGTAAATTAAAATGTAGGATTAGTGGTCAAATGAGATCAGTGGTGGAGGGAAAGAGGAGGAACACAGAAAGTGAAGGTAGAAGAGCAGAATACAGTACAACTCCAACTTATGAAGAACTTTATGCCTAATTCTTAAAACACAGCACAAAACAATTTAGCTCATCTTTTGAGAAGCTTTTGGAGGGATATGGAGGCCTGTCCTGTCTTAGCCTCGGTTTATTGAAGGATCATCTCATTTCAGACAGGAAATATGTTGCCTACCCTTTCACTGTCATATGGAAGAAAGTTATAAAATAACTGAGAGAGATGTGACAGAATTGTTTATCCCCCTTCTTTTATATGACCTACAAATCGTCAGATATCTAAACAGGCAAAATTAAGTTGGATTGTGCCTACTGATATATGTTGGCTCTAAGAATATACACATATTTTTGATATTTGAGGATGCTGTAGTTCATTGACAAATAGTATATAAAGTGCTTTATGGCATCTTGATGCTGACTTAATATATTGATAATCTATAAGTCACAAAGTAAAAAGGTTCTCTCAGAAGAAGAAAGATAAATAGGATACTGTCCAAAAGTTAATAGCTCAGATTTACATCTGAAATGAACAGAGTAAAGAGCTCTCTAAAAACAAAAACAAAAAACCATTAGCCAACTTACAGAAACAAAGTCTAAACTTTCTGGAAATTGCCTTAAAGTACCCAAGAAAAGTAGAAACTTTTATGTGATACAATATACTAGCTGTTGAAAAAAGACAAGAATCAATGGGCAGTCCTTTTAATTCTAGCCATGTATTTCAGAGGTTAAAATCTACAAAAGTATAGAGGGGTGGTTAGAGGTTCCTTTCTGCTCCGATAGCAGTTCTACACTAGGTGAAATAAAATGAGAATACTAAGGCACAAATCATCCTTGTCTAAGTTCCCTCTTAGGGGAGAAGGTCTGTGCTGAAAGATGCAAACCCATGATTAGATGATTCTGCCCTGCTAATAAAACCAGGGTGTCCCTCTAAAAAAGGAGGGCCACTATTACTGCCCTTAGCTTGAGAGCAGAGGCTTAAGTAACTTGTCCAGAGAGGAAAAAAAGGAAAGCCACCAGAACAGAAAATTCCAAAGTTTTCTTCAAAGTAAATGACTTTATTTAGAATACAGTGCAAAAAAATACAATCTAGTCACATGTAATGGGGCATGCTTGCATATCTAACACTCAGGAAACACAGGCAGGAGGAATGTAAATTCCAAGTCAAATTCAGCTTCATAGTGAGTTGGAGGACAGCAGCTTAAACTCAAAAGTGAGATCTTGCTTCAACCCTCCTCCGTAATAAATAAGTAATGAACTATAAGAAAATAAGAAAGACATAGCAAAATAAAGAATGAGCCATACATGCTCTATTAAAAAGAAAAGAGACAGTATACATGAGAGAAAGAGAGGAGTGGTAGGCTATCAGTGAGCCATAGGAAATGAATGAATATTGGTTATTGAACAAAATAGAAAAAAATAGCACCAGGGAAATGAGACTATTTACCAGAGAGAACCAAAGAAAGACGAGAAGAATCCTCCTGAGGTCTGAAAAAAACTTCAATGCCTGGCCCTTGTAAAATTTCTCTTGTCAAAGGTCTAGAATTTAATTGGAACAAACTCTTGCCAAATGTATGCCAAGGGCTCATTACTGAAAACAATAGTCTAGCAACTACTAAACCTAACAGATGGTGATCAATAGAGGCAAAGGTATAACACCAGAAAAAGAGTCAAAAAGTACTGTCATAGCCACTATTAGCACAGGGTGACTCTACAAAATGGCAAGGTTGTATGCTCTCAGAAGTAATCAGAGTGACAACACAGCTGGCAAAACAGACTTAATTACAAGGCCAAGCCAAATCATTAACAAGGAAACACCGACCAAGTTCCTGGGAAAAGTACTAGTGTCAGAGTTACTAGATTCTACTATCTAGCAGTATGTATCAAGCAGCCAAATTATTGGTTCATCATTTCCGAGATTTCAGTCCAAGGTCAGATGGATCTATTGTTTTGAGCCAAAGGGAAGATGTAATACCTGGGTGGCAGAGGTTGTTTATAATGGCCATTATAAAGAAGAGAGGAGTAAGGGGTTAAGGGCAAGATATAGTTTTCAAAGGGAAACTCCAGAACCTACAATTTACTTTTTTTTTTTTTTTTTTTGCCAGTCCTGTGGCTTGAGCTCAGGGCCTGAGCACTGTGCTTGGGCTTTCTCAAGGTTAGTGCTCTGCCACGTGAGGCACAGCACCACTTCTGGTTTTCTGGTGGTTTATAGGAAATACGAGTCTTAAGGATTTTAGTGCCAGGGCTGGCTTTGAATGGGTGATCCTAAGATCTCAGCCTCCTTAGTAGCTAGGAGTGAGCCACTGATGCCCAGCTATGCATTCTTTTTTTTAAACACAGACTCAGGCTATATTTATTTAAATATGCTCACCACACAAGCATCTATAGTTCTGCCATAATGTCAACAAGGAAAGTAATAGCCATCATCCTTATTCTTCATCACATGGTAGATTTCAATGCAGGGAAAGTAGGGAGTGAAATGAAGAAATGATAAAAAGCACACCTCAATAAACAGGGTTTGCTGAGTTTGGAAAATTAAAGTCAGTGGAAAATTATATGGTAAGTTAGATCTGCCATTCAGAGATTGAAATACGATCAAAACTCTTAGTAATCTTGCTGCAACCTTTCTCTTGACCAAAAGTTTTATGTATCTATCTCTACCTATGTAGATATATATGATGATATATATTTAAATGGTATGGATATTGAATAATCAATTTGTCAAGTAGAGGGAAGCAATAATCATTCAGAAAGAGATAAAAATCAGTAATATTATGTCAAGATGGTGAAAAAATTATGTTCAATTACAAAAAACTTTATGTTAAATAATTCAGTCTCTAAATGTCAAATTTTATATTTGTAAGAAGCAACTTAACATGTATCTGAAAATACCATTAGTAAAAACAAGTGTTTCTTGATGTTAAAATTAATTAAAGCTTTTACTGAATTACACAGTATTCTGAAAAATCAGTAGTAAAATGAATGAAATGGGTAGGTTTAAACATGGAAGGCACTGGAGTGTAGGCTTCAATCAAGAGCTGTGCTAAGATGATATGAGCAGTTGGGGCCAGCTACTCTCATTATGTAAAAGAGATTTCTGTGTTAATGTAATATATTTCCAATTTGGAAGATTACAAGGACCCAATGATAGCAACCTGCTAACTGAATTTTATTACATTGAAAAATATCACTGATGGAACAGTGGTTTACATATCTGCTTGATTTATAGACAGTAGATGTTTTAGACACTTTAGTCCATCTTTTTCATGTTAACTCCATTAATATCATTCTTTCTTCTTAGTAAGTTTACAAGGGGTTATTCAAAAGTATAAGACCTTCTTAGACAGCCTTTATTTCCAAATGTTTTCACATTAGGTAGAAAGCAGAACAGAGGAACAGAAGGAACAGAACAGAAATGAGAGATTATATGTACATCATACCTTATAAACAGTTAAAAAACAGTTACCACCTGGGAAGTACATAGCTTTACTTCTGCTTTTCTTCAGTTACCTTTGCTCAGAATGACAAAGTGCTATAAACTAAGCCGTTTATTTGTTCCCAGACCAGATGGAGAGAGTAGCTACTTTAAATTGTGATTAAAGCATGAGACTTCTGTTTTAGTATTTATTTTTCTTTTTTAGATTCAGATTTTAGGCTTAAACAACTTTAATCAAGGGAAGAAGGACAAGACAGCTGTTTTAGCCCTCATCTAGTACTTATGATTCTACACTGGGAATGTTATAATGACAAAACTCATAGCTTTTGCCAAAGCTTTGAGAAAAAAAAGATACATTCTGTGTGGAGTAAAGCAGTAGGAGAATGGGTGCAAAATGTATATGAATAGTAACTAGCTAATCTGAATAAAAATGTTAAATGAATTTACTATTTATATCTCGATAGTGGTGGCAATTAAATTCATTAATGAATTCATTAATGAAGAAAGTAATTAAAATTCATATAACAATACATCAAAAGGAAGAAAATGTTAGTTGCCCGTGACATTTTTTAAAAAAAGTGTAATTAGCCAGGTGTGGTGGCTCACGTCTGTAATCCTAGCTACTTAGGAGACAGATCTGAGGATGGCGGTTTAAATCCAGCCTGAGCACTAAAAAGTCCTAAAAAGTCCATGAGACTCTTATCTCCAATTAGTCACCAGAAAACCGGAAGTGGCACTGTAGCTCAAGGGATAGGGCAGTAGGCTTGAGCAGAATAGCTCAAGGACAACGCCCAGGCCCAGAGTTCAAGACACTCCACCAACAAAAACAACAAAAAAAGAGCAATTGAACATGTGCACAGCATAGCCATTTTCATTCTGGAACTTTAAAGATGGACAGTGAGGAAAGTGTCCACCTTTTATGGAAGCTTATAAGCAACTCAGATGATCAAGAGACTAGTATATACTGCTTAGTGCATTAGAAATGTATGCCCTGGTGTATTAACCATAAAAGAGTGGTTTACGAAGAAATAAAGCTTTCTGTGTATTTGCAACAGGAGAAGAACAATAACAATAACAAAGCGACTGAAACATCAATATAAAACGATGAATAAAAAAGCAGATATAATATTTCTTCATAATATATATGAAGGATACTGCTACTTATACAATGTTTCTATAAATAAACATGATACTATAGACTCACAAACACACACACACAGAGTAACAGCAGTGATCAGAGAGAGTGGCTGTTGGCTGGGGTAGATGGAAACAGGGTAGAATCAAGATACACTTTAATATTGTTTTGAGCTTTGAACAATATAGGAAAGGTAAGAACATAGTTGAGAAAGACAAGGGTTAAAGGGAAGGTGAAGAGAGCACCATATTTGTGTGCTTATCTTTTATTTGGCTCCAAGTAGTATCAATTTAACTTTACCTTCTGTTTTGCTCTGGCAAAACAGAGGAGTTAGGAGTTAGGAGAAGGAAGGAAAACTGTACCTAAAGTTAGAGTGGATAAGACATGTTTATTACTTAAAATAGAAACATCAGGTAAGGATAAACAGTTCAATCAGTCTAGTCCACTAAAGGTATCTAATACTTCACTCTGAATGGGGGAATATGGCTGATCAGCTTGCAACAGAATAAAAATAGTTTCTTTAATCTGTGGTTTAAGTTGCTAAGAACTAAATATCAAATGCTGTGGCTAAAGGAGCAAAGTATTCCAGTACTTTGGTCTCAGCAGTTGAGCTGCCAAATGCAAGTACCAAATAATGTATATCCCTTTCCTCTATGAATCATTCATCATAGACTTATCACTGAAGGTTATTCCTTACAATAAAAAGTGAAGGATAGGCTAAAGATCCAACCAACTTTCTAGGCTAAGGTATCTGCCTTTAACATGTGCTTTGTGAAGTGATAATCATCACAGGCCAGCACAGATTATGTTTCACAAGTAACAGTTTAGAAGGAAACTCATTTCATTGAATCTTCTCAAGAGTATGGGATTTATCATTTCTGTTTTGTACATGGAGAAATTGGCAGAGATGTGATATAATTAGATATCATCCCACCATTGAAGACTGGCAGAAGCAGACTGGAATTTGGATGTTTTGTTTCTGGACCTCAATTATTTTCTGCCATAGGACAGCTTTAAGTAACTATCAATACCTGACCAAAATATACAGCTGGCTATGATAAAGATAATTATAAATCATCAGTGATAATTAAAAATGCAGCAGTGGACTAGGATTAACTCCAAATAGATCAAAAGACCTCAAGGTAAAAGCCAATACACTGAAAACTTTACAAGAAGGAATAACTGGTCGAAACTTTCTTAATAAGAATCAAGAAACACAACAAATCAGACAAAGGCTGGATAAGTGGGACTGCAGAGCTCCTGTATGGCAAAGGACATAGCTAGCAAATTAACTAGAAAGCCTACAGAGTAGGAGAAGATCTTCACTAACCATACAACAGATAAAGGCCTCATATCTAAAATATATCAACAGCTCAAAAAAATTGAATCACTCCAAAACTAATCTCCAAAGAAACAACCATCCCATTAAAAGATGAGCCAAAGATGTAAAGAGAGTCTTCTCTGAAGAAGAAATAAGAATGGCCTATAGACAAATGAAGAAATGCTCGACATCTTGGCCATAAAAGAAATGGAAATCAAAACAACTCTAAGATTCCACCTCACTCCAGTTAGAATGGCCAGAATCAAGAAATCTAATAACAACAGATGCTGGAGGGTATGTGGCCAGGAGGGATCACTAATACACTGTTGGTGGGAGTGCAAACTTTTATCTGATCACAGGGTTAAGTCTTTTAAAACCTTTTTCTATAATGAAAATATATTCAGCAGTCCAAAGGCTTTTAAAGACCATTTATATGCCACAAAGTACAGTATAGTGCATTTAACCACCTTAATAATATCTCACTTCAAAGTAGTATATACATATAAAATATGTTATATATATATGTAAATTCTACTATAGGGAGTGCATACAGATGAAGCTATATATGAAACATGTATATTTTCCAACTTTACTCTCCAAATAAAGGGTAATGGGGATTGAGGCTTATTATGAGTCATATAATATGCCCATGTTTTATATATTATCTCATTTAAGCATTTAACAATGTGTATGAAGTAGAACTAGCATGTAATCACAGATGAGTAAACAAAGGCTTTGAAAGGCTGAGCTAGACAAAAAGCGAATGAATGCTATGATGTGAATCTACATAATCCAGAACTCACACAATATCAAATAGCATTCACATTTGTGATTTAATGTACTGTATCCCTATAATAAATGCAGCAGCAGAAATGAATCTTACATATACCAAAAAAGTTTTAACAAAGATCTATAATCTAATTTCCAAAATTGATACGAAAACTATATTGATAGGACTTCAGTTTAAGGTGCCATTTGGAGCATATTTAACAGTTATCTCTCTCAAGTACTTGCAGTTAGGTTAAAATATAACATAAATTACGTAAAAGAGAAAGTAAAAGTGTTGTGAATGAAAATAGTACAGTGCTAGCCTTGAGCAAAAGGAGCTCAGGGACAACACAGAGGCTTCCTAGTTCAAGCCCTGTGATGGACAGAGAAAAAAAAATGAAGCGCCTTGTCATAACATCAAGCAGGGCTGACACTGATTGTAGAATTCCTCAGCTATAGGATTGGTGGCACTTGGACTGCAAAGAACCAACTGGTTAAAAACTTAGCCATTTTGAGTGCATGCAATCTATACCAAAATGTGATTCCCCAAACATGAAAGTGACTGACCGCTTTTGGAGATAATTTTGCTACAAAAAATAGGAAGACTGAGGAAGGAGCCTGGTTCATAAGAGAAAGGTTTAACGCTCACTGATGAAGTTGAATTACAGGTCTGTTCATAAGGGGGGGGAATCTATTTCTATTTCTTTTTCTTTCCAAAGATGTGAGAAAAACTAAAGCCAAGAAAGTCAACAACCACACTAATTGGAAAGTAGAAAAAAGGAAGAGGAAAAATGAAAGAGAAATAATTTTATAGAACTTTTAGAAAACATCTTTAATTCCAGGCTGGACATAGTAGAAAAGAATGTTAGTAAACTGGAAAAAGAAAGTCTGAGGAATTATTAAGAACGAGAAAACAGAAAAAAAAAAGAATATGAGATAGCTACAAATTACAAAGGGCAAGCCTTAGTGGCCTTTGCCTGAATTCCTCAGTCCTCAGGAGTCTGAGATATGAAGCCAGGAAAATCTGTGATTTTTTTCTAATTTTATTTTATTATCAGCATGATGTATAGAGGAGTTACAGTTACATTTGTAAGGTAGTGCGTATATTACTTCTTGAACATTGTTACCCTTTCCTAAGATTTTCTCCTACTTTCTCTACCCCCACTTCCTCTCAACTTAAAGAGTTCATTTTCAACTTACTGTCTTTGTGAATATCACTGTTACACTGTCTTATCCTTTGTCCTTTGTCTCTTCATCTTGTTTTTCCCGTTTCCTTCCTTGATTCAAATAAACAAACAAATGTATATACAATACAGCAGGTAAAATCTGTGATTTTTATCTCTGATTAACCATTCCAAAAGCTGAAAATGGAGCTATGATAAAGCAACAAGTCTTGAGTGAAAAAGCTAAGAGAGGACCCAGAAAACCTTATGCGAAGCCTGCTAACTAGAATAAAAAACAAAAGGAAGTCACAAAGGATAACATTAGCATACTAAGTTTTAGATATGCAGATGTATGCACAAAAGCTAGTTTGAACAGACATTGGCTGAATTACTTCCAGTGCTAAAGGACAACATGATATCTCAGAAGGGAAGTATCATCATCAAATTCAGAGAAAGATACATAAAATAATTCTAAACCTCAGGTCAGTTTTAATTAAATGAGTCAGTTCTTATACATCCTTCCAATAGACTAAAACCTAAAAAAAGAAAATAAAACAGTAGACTGTATAGACATAAACATTAATGGAGGAAAGTGTAGCATTTGAGTAAGTAATAATCTGTAAGGATTTTTAAAATAGGCCTGGATATACCAAAAACTATACAGATCTCAACAAGAAATTGAAAGCTCCATGAAGACACTAGACTCGTTATATTTATATAACCCAGTCTATCAAACACCAATAGATTGTACAAATACAAATTAATAAAAAAAGGATTTGAGTCACAAATTAATAAGCTTTGTTTTTTGTAACAGCTAGTATGGATTTCTATATATGTGGGCCAATCATCAATACTGATCACATTCAAACCTAAAAATAAGACCAGGAAGAGTTGTGAAAATCAGAATCATATAAACCGAACTCTGATTATAATGGCCCACTGAGTCAC
This sequence comes from Megascapheus bottae, assembly GCF_031878675.1. NCBI lineage: Eukaryota > Metazoa > Chordata > Mammalia > Rodentia > Geomyidae > Megascapheus > Megascapheus bottae. Next base: position 29,833,335 of record NC_143520.1, read on the forward strand.
TTAACAATGTGAATTTCAAATATACTATGATAAGTAAAAGAAGACAAAATCAAAGAGCAACATGTATGATTATATTTATATGACATTTTGGAAAAAGGTAGTGTCGTTAATAAAAAAGAATAGATTTTTGGTTGCTAGAGACTATATGATCTAAAAGTCAAACTTACAATATGAATTGATGTACCACATCTCTGCATTAAATGAAGCAGCAGAATGAATAATATATAAGCCAAGGATGGGTAGTTTAACGAAGATCTATATCTTAATTGGGGACACAGTGCTGACTTTAAAGAAACATGATGAATGATAGATGGTCCATTTCTTTACTGTGGCTGTGATTAAGCAACGGTGTAAACGTGCCCAAAACTAAGAAGACACTTAGGATGATAAAAAATTTACCTTTATGCAAATTATGCAATAAAATCATACTAAAAACCATGTTTGATGAAAATACTAAAAGATGTAACCCTTCTATGCAATAAAATTAAAAAAAACTAAGGAATAAATAAAAATAAAAATAGGTCATGAAAAAGACAGTCAACTTTCTGAGCAAAGAACTCAAGTCATCGGATCTTGAGGATTAATTTGGGACAACGGGAGAATTTGCCTCTTGGAAGCATGGTAGGAATTCTCATTACTGTAAGACTTCCCTTCACCATTCCATGCCCAATGCTACCACCATCTTATTTACTGTGCACCTCAGAACTAGTTTATTACTGTATCACTCAACTTGCTATCCCTACAAGGAGTGACTTGCTTTAGTTTTGTCTTGAAAATAAACTCTACGATATGGAAATAAGAGGTTTATCCTTGTGATCATTGTTCTTTTTTCCATATATTTTTTATTGTAATTAATAGAAGGGTTACATGATATTTGCCAGATAGATGGTGCATTAATTCCCTTACATTGATACCCTTTCACATGTCTTGGTCTCCATTTCCCTCCCCCCCACCCCCCCCCATCTTGTTTTTCCCCGTTCCCTATCCAATTTCAAATAACCAAATACAAATATATCTAATATATCAGGTACAAAGTGAGATACTGTAACAATATGAGATAACCAAGGCACAGCAAAAGAGATGAGAGATAACATAGTACCTTAAGAACAACAATCATTCATTATATGGCTTATGCTTCTATATCCTAGAGATCCTTTCATTTAGCATCCTACTATATGGCCATTTGTATAAAGGTTTTGCTCTATTGCAAATCTCTGCTAGGAGATGTATGTATACTACATTTTCTTGATCCACTCATTAACTAAAATACTTCTAGGTTAGTTTAATATAAAAGAATTGAAGACCCAGAAATGAACCCACAGACCTATGGCCACCTAATCTTTGATAGGGAAGCCAACAAACAAACAAAACAAAACAAAACAGGAATGAAGAAAGGCAGCCGCTTCAACAAAGGAGGCTGGCAGAATTGGCTGTATATATGTATTAAATTGAAATTGGAACCTTATATGTCACGCTGCACCAGAATCAACTCCAAATGGATCCTAGACGTCAATGTAAAATCAGATATCCTGAAAATATCATAGGAAGGAATAGGAAAACACTAGGGCTCCTTGGCACAGGATGAAAAAACCCAGAAGCACAACAAATCAAAGACAAATTTGTAAATAGGTTCTAAGGCATCATATAATGTTAAAATAATACTTTTATAAAACTTAAATAATGTAAATAATATTATTATGAATATAACAGACAATTGTTTTAACAAAAAAGTAGAATGTGTAGCCTTGTATGTATTGCCTGTGTAAGAATGGAAAGAAATAAAATCATTGAACATATGGGAAACTATTATTATTATCATGAACTGGAAAGAGTAATGAGGCACCAGTAGAATAAAAATGTGCTGTAAAACTACCAAACAGGAACTACAATAAAAAGTATCAAGAAAAATTTGATAGTCAGGAAAGTACAAGAAAGGAAAAAGATACTAGAGAATTGTTAAGAAAGATTTGAAATGTTCTCATTACATGCATAAACAGTCATATGTGGAAAATACATAACTTCATGTTTTATATTTTAAAATATTTCATTTGATGTTTATATATTTGTAAATTTTCTTTCTTAACTAAAATAATATAAAGTAACAATTATTTACTTACAGGACTGAAAGGAAAATATATTATAAAATTTAATATATCATATTTTATATTCTATTATATTGTAACATAATAGAAAGGAAAATGAATTAAAATAATTAAAAAGTATATATCAATAATAATGATATATCCTTCATAAAATTTTATAACATAACACAACAACAAAACAAAATGTATATATAATGTAAAGAAAGGGAAAAAATGCAAATAATTATTTTGAGAAAGTAAGTTCTCCTACACAGTTCTTTGTACACTAATTATCCCAAATTCAACTAGGTATTTGACATCAGAGCTATATATATACATGCATACATATATTTATGTACATATATATATAAACATTGCATGTAACAGAAAATGGCATTCTCTTCAAATGTCCTACTTGATTGCATGTCATTCTATAAAGGAAAATTTACAGAATTCTAAACATCCAAAATGTATAGTCTGGACACTAATTATAGGACAATAAAACAACAAACACTGACTAATGGTAAAGAGAAAAAATTAAAGCTACCTATACACTAAAACTCATTCTAAAAAGAAGAAATCAACACATCAATTACAGACTAAAAAACAACCGGTAAAACTCTTAAGAGAGATTTCTAGTATATAATGATAGGTTGAACTTTTTCATATTTCTTCACTCAAGAGCTCATTAAAATATAAACATTTTTTGAAGGGGAAACAACTAGACAAAGGGTAGAGGTGTGGTTATTTGTTGTTAAAAAGGGCGTTCAATAATTTCAGCAGAAACATCTATGGATTTCTCACCAGTTATCATCCCAGAATGCTCACCAAAAAGACAACTTCCACCTGCACATCTAAAAGAAAAGTATACGCACACGCGCGTGCACACGCGCACTTTTTTTTTTTTGTGGATCACGGGGCTTGAAAGCCTGGGTGCTGTCCCTGAGCTACTTCAAGGCTACTGCCCTACCACTGAGCCAAGCCCCACTTCTAATTTTGTAAATGTTAACTGGAGTCTCAGGTCCTTTTGTGCTCGGGCTGGCTTTGAACCTGGATCCTCAGATCTCAACCTCCTGAGTAGCCAGGATTACAGGTGTGAGCCACCATGCATAGTGGATGTGATCTTTTCTATGTTTGTACTTAGGTATCTCCTGTGTATTTGATGTTCTTATGGCGTTCAGAGAAAGTGTATTGAATGGTTCCTAATAGTTCACCTATATTCATCTTATTTGGTCACTAACATGTATCAATTTGTTATTCCTTTTTTGAAATGTTCTTCAGCAAAGTTTTATGATTTTTTTTCAGATAATTTGTGAAATTTCTTCTATGTTTATTATTGAACCTTCATAATTTTATGCTGTAATGGCATCCATATCTTTCTTTGAAAAATTGATTATTCTGATAGATTTACTGATTTTAGATAATTTCAATTATTACTAGTGTATATTATGCCAAATAATGAATTTCATTGGGGTATTTTTCATAATCATTATAAGATACTTTGATTACATTCATCCCTCATTACTTTCATATGGTTCTTTCATATACTTACATCTTCCCTAATAAACCCTTTCTACTTTCATATACCAGCTGATTTTTAATTTAGTAAACTTGTATTTATCTCCAATTTCTTTTCCTATTGGTGCTGGCCCTGAGCCTTTTTGCTCAAGATAATGATTCTATGATAAAGATTCTATGATAATGTTAAAAAAAAAACACAACAACTTTTTCTTGTTCACAGTTTAAAATGACATGGCAGCTGCTTTTAAAACATTTAAATTTTAATGTTTGAAGATACCTTTTAACTTGCTGAAAATTTTCCCCATAATTGCTGTGACATTCTGTTGAATGCTTTTTAATGTATTTTAAAATAATTTTCTGTTCTTTTTGTTGTTCTTTAATTTTCTTGATAAGGTAGATACATTAATAGACAAAAAGCCAAAAATAAAAAAAACCCAAAAAAGAAAAACAACAACTACCTATCTTCCCCAGTAAATCATAGGTGATTTCCTAGGATAAAAAATTTGATTATAAAAACAAAAGTAGAGATTCATTCTCACATTTCTTGATGCGGTTCTCCTTTTCCATTCTAAACTCATCCTCTTAGTCTCATTAGTCCCTTTAAAAATTTTTTACATCTCTTGGTTATCTCATATTATTACAGTATTTCACCTTGTTAACTGATATATTGTATATATGCTTATTTGATTATTTGAAATAAGATAGGGAAGGGGGGAAAACAAGATGAGGGGCAGTGGTGGGGGGAGGGAAATGGGGACTAAGACATGAGAAAGGATATCAATGTTTGTGAAGTAATGCACCTTCTATCTGGTGAATATAATGGAACCCTTCTATTAATAACAATAAAATATATGGAAAAATTTTACATATATATGTATATATATTAGTTAAACAGGAGATGTTTCATCATGATGGTTTACACATACATGCAACCTATCTGAATCAAATTCTTCCCATCCATCTTTCTCCTTCATTTCCCTTTTCCCCTTCTTAAAACAATTGAAAAGATTTCATTATCCTATTGTCATACACACCCATGACAAATATTTTTACCATATTCACCCTCATTCACTCTTTTTGTTGCCCCTTCTCTGGCTTACATTGCTCCCCATAAAGTAAAACTGCCTGTTTTACTTTACTGTGCTTCATTTTTTGTTTTGGTCATAGGGCTTGAACTCTGGGCATGTGTGCTTGTCCTTGAATTCTTCAGCTCAAGCTTAGTGCTCTACGACTTGAGCCACAGTGCCACTTCCAGTTTTCCTTTGGTTAATTTGAGATCAGAGTCTCATAGACTTCTATGCCCCAGCTGGCTTTGAACCAGTATCTTTTCTATATCATTTTTTTTTGCCTGTCCCGGGGCTTGAACTCAGGGCCTGAGCACTGTCCTTGAGCTTTCTCCAGGCTAGAGCTCTACCACTGGAGCTATAGCACCAATTCTGGCCTTTTCTATGTATGTGGTACCAAGGCGTTAAACCTGGGTCTTTGTGCATGGTGAGCAAACATTCTACCACTAGGACAAACTTCTGCTCCTTGTTTTCTATCATTCTTGCTCCTCACATTTCACTTCATTCCTCCAAATCATTCCATTCATGTTCTACTTTAATATATTTTTTTCTAAAGAGTTATTTGAAGCATGTTGTACAACTACTTAATGCTAATTAAAAGTTAATAAAAACAAAATGAGTAATTTGAAGAAAAAAAACTTTAAAATGTGTCAAGCACAATTCTAGCAAGTAATTATTCCAAAAGAAAGCAACACTTTGAAAAAAATGCATAAAAATCTTTAATAAAAGCACTGTTATAGGGCCAGGAGTGTAGCCTAATGGTAAAGCCCTGGGTTGAATTCCTTAGTACCATATACACAGAAAAAGACGGAAGTGGTGCTATTGCTCGTGTGGTACAGCATAGAGCGCTAGCCTTGACAAAGATCAAGGACAGTGCATTGGCCCTTAGTTCAAGCCCCTAGACTGGCAAAAAAAAAAAAAGAAAAGAAAAGAAAATCTAAGTGATTAGTGATCTGTAATTTTTGAACAAATTATACAGTTGAAGAATGTGTACTTCAGCTATAGGAAGATGTTTAGAATATACTGCAAATTTTAAAAGCTGGTTATGGTATGTTTGATGTGTTTGTGGCATCATCTCATTTCAGTTAAAAAGTTCACTTGTATCTACTGAAGAAATTTAAAAGAATAAACAGAAAAGTTTACTGTTATCATCAGGTCCGAAAATAATGTTTTTTTCTCTTTTTCTGTATTTATATTTCTGCCTTTCTAAAAATAACATTTTGATTTTGATAGCAAAACATAAATCTAAAAAGAATTCTAACACTTTGCTGCTACCCATTTAATGGAAAAAAACTGGCACTAGAAGAAATTATCGGACATAACTCTGTGTGTCTGTGTGTGTTCTTTTGCATTACACTCATATGTACATTTGTTATAGTGTGTTAAGGTGCAAATTTAGGGTTGCCAATTATCTGAACACAGATCTCATTCTGAAAAATTATACCTCAAATTAGAGTGTGGGAACATCCTTTACCTACTCAGTACTGATAACAATATATAGAGTAATGTTTCCACCTGTATCTGTGAATTCTATAAGTGAATATAGTATGAAGAAAATTGCCAAAAAAAAATACACATGAAAAGTGCAGTTGAATTGGAACACTGAAATTCAGTGAGGTGCAAAGGCAGCAGAGCTCAATGAAAAACTATACTAGTAGCTTTAAGAGCTCTACTCCTTCCTTCTTCTTTTTTTTTGCCAGTCCTGGGCCTTGAGCTTTCTCAAGGCTAGAACTCTACCACTTAAGGCACTGCCCCATTTTTGGCTTTTTTTCTATGTATGTGGTACTGAGGAATCAAACCCGGGCCTTCGTGCATGCTAGGCAAGCACTCTACCACTAGGCCAAACTCCTGGTCGTCTACTCCTTTCTTAATCTTAGTTTTCCCACTACTCTAGAGAATCTATCAGTTCCTAGGTATTTCCCTGTCTGCTTTAGACAGAACTGGTTTCTATTGCTCAAACTCAACAACTCTGAGTAAAATTGGGTAAAATGCCTAGCAATTTCCACCAATAATAATTTTGCATAAATCAATATTTTCTGAGGTCCTTCAAAAGCCTACTAAAATACAGAATGGGTTTGAAACCAAGACTGATTATATTTGTAGGTCAATGTTACTAATATTTTCTAATTGAGACACTCTAGATAATAAATCAAATTCATCTCCAATTTGATTGTTTTTATCAGTAAACTTTTTACACAGGAGTTGCCATTTAACAAAGCAGCTTACGAACACAATTCATCTTCATCAGTGTCACTTTCTTCCACATTCTCATCCATCCTTCCCATATCTACCCTTTCTTTCAACTTTTCTTAATTTTGTAGGATATATACTAGATTTCTGTCAGCATTCCCCCTATTATCTCCCCTTTATTTGGCCACTTCTTTACTTGGCTCTGCTCCATCTCTGAGTACTTGTTTTCTGATGTTTTATTTTGCTGAACAATAATTTCACCTTTCTAAGGAATTACACTGATTTCTCAGTTAAATCTACTTTATTTCAGTGAATGCATTTGTATAAGGTCACATACCACCCAACTTTACAAGTTTACTGACATATCTAGCTTCTACATATAAGGGAAACTATGTACTCTTTGTCTCTCTGGGCCTAACTTACTTAACATGATTTTTTCCCATGTATTTCCACTTCTTTACAAGTGTACAGTACAGTATCATAATCTCTAATAGATGAATAAAATACGGTTGTGAATATATATCACATTTCCTTGATCTGTTCATTCATTGAGAAGCACCAGCACCAATTCAAAATGTACTGACAACCTCAATGTAAGGTCTAAAACCATGAAACTATTATAGAAAGGAGAAGGGAAAACTTTAGGACTCTGGGGCACATGTAGAAACTTTCTGAGAAAAGATGTAGAAACACAGCAAATCACAGAAAGGTTTGATAAATGGGACTATATCAAATAAAAACCTTCTGCATGGCGGCTGGGAGTTTGTCCTAGTTGTAGAGTGCTTGCCTAACATGCACTGGTTCGATTCCTTGGTACCACACACATAGAAAAAGCTGGAAGTGGTGCTGTGGATCAAGTAGTAGAGCTCGAGTGCTCAGACCCCGAGTTCAAGCCCTAGGACTGGCAAAAAAATAAAACAAAACAAAAAACTTTTGCATGGCAAAGGACATAGCAAACAAGCTAAAAAGACAGTCCACAGAATGGGAAAAAAATGTTTTTGTCAGCTATGCATTGGTAAACTATTTAAGATTTAAAAGTATGTTAAATTTTCACACATTTCATATTAATTTCCAAATCACAAAATCTTTCCTTTATTTCATGATATACATCTGTACTTTGAACCCATGCATACTTCCAGTATATTTTAAATGACTTGCCACTAAAATTATAAAAGTCTATGAATAAATCCAAATGTTTGCTTTCTTTACAATATAGGAATGGCTAGAGTACTTATAGAGAAATAATGGGTAGCTCATGTATGGCCAACTAGCTTTTTTGGTAGTATTTTCATTCATTCTTGCCAAGTAAAAGCAATAAGAACAGGAATTAAGACTGTGTTTTCTAACCTTAGCTTTTAAATTTGCTGCAATCTAGGCTTTACAATTATTATTTCATTCATGCTTCACAAGAACCTAATAAATCAAATATCAACACATTTTATATATAAAGAAACTGGTGTTAAAATATTTACCTAAGGTCACAAAAATAGATACAGAAAAATTCAGCCTATTTCTGAAATAACCATTTTACATATAGTGACAAGTAGTATACCATACAGATTCACAATGCATCTAGACTGCTCTCTAATAACAGCCATGAGAGAATATCCATTCATTCTTTCAAAATGTATTGAATACCTATTATGCTATAAGTACTACAGTAGGTTGCATCATAGAAAACTTGTGATTTCAAAATTATAATTAGAGAGTGCAACATATAAACATTCTTTTCTAGAGTCTTAGGGCTGAGAAATACTCATGAGTAATATTTGTACTTTTATTTGTCCAAACAAATGACAATAATCTTCTGATGCAAGATTAGCACTTTTGGTACCCCTTAGCAATGCCTAGCCTCATACTTTGATCATAATTATGTCTTAATAAAAATTGCCAAAAAAAGTCAGCCACTGTTGGCTCATGTCTGTATTCCTAGCTGAGATGTGAGATTTATGGTTTAAAGTCAGCCTAGGCAGAGAAGATTCTTTATCAGTAAAAACTGGAACTGGGTGAGTAGCTCAAATGATAGAGTGCCAATATGAGTTAGAATCCAAGGCCCTAAGTTCAAGCACTGGTTATCAGTACAAAAATGTTGCCAAAAATTAATAGCATGTATAAACTGAACTAATTTCTGTTAAACAAAAATTTAAAATCTCACCTTTAAGTCAACATCTTATAACTTTTTTTTGCAAAATAAACAAATTGCCCAAATAAGATAGCTCTATAATTTCAAGCATTTTTCTTTCTTGACAAGTTTTAATAAAGTTGTTATATTTCATAGAAACAAATACACAGTCTATGCTGATAAATTTCATTGCTTTATACAAATAGAGCATATTTGTTTTTCAAATATTTTAACCTTAGATAATATTCATTTTGTAATATGGCTTTCTCCTACCATTTTTTTAGTGTCTGTGATTGTACAGTGATTTCATTTCATAATGTATAATTAATAATGCTTCTATTTTCCCTATAACTATTATTATGGCTATAAAGTACATGAATATTTGCCTGTCTAAATATCTAATCTTGATAGGAATTATTTAATTTTTTCATCTGACAGTGAATTTTACTTCTTAGATAAAAATAAAATCAATCTGAAAGGACAAATTTTAATCACAAATGTTATTGAGAATTTTTTTCCACTTTAAGAAAAAGAGTATGTGAAGATTTATGGAATGTGTATAAGACAGAACCTGGCCCCAGGTTTACATGATTGATGGGTTTCTATTTGAACGGGCATAAATGTGAATAGCAACTGTAATAATGCTTACCAGAAAATGGGAGAGAGTTAATGCAACCTCAACCATGTTACCCTTTCATCTTTAGCATTAAATTGCTTTCCACAATAGAAAAATCCTACGCAGAGCCTAAGTGGAACACAAAACAATGTGGGCACATATATTCATAACCCAGTTCTAGTGGATAGGTCAGCCATAGATGTTAACTATACGTAGAAAAGCCCATTAAGTGAGTAATTTTTGAAATTACATGTTTGTCCAAGATACAAATCATTTTTGAGCCGCAAGGAATCTCCAAAAGATAGAATAGCTTATTACATAGTGGTATACTTTTATAACATCATATACTGAACACATATACCAATTCTATTTATTGTACTTTCTAAGCCTGAGTTTTCTCACTGAATATTCCAATTGGCTATAAAGTAAAACACTTCTTAAACTAATTTTTCTTTGGTAGAGGCAAAAGAAAAAGAAATATGGTAGTGTTGTAAGAAGCAATCTATTATGCTTTTGTTGGAACTTGTGAATTAAGTAAAAGCTGTACACTCAGCCTCCCACCCTGCCTTTTGACTGGGACTATTCCAAGCTGCAGTCATTTTGCACTCTCAGTCGTCTAGGAAGAACAGCTTCGGGCATAAGCATGCTGTAGTAGAGGGCAAACTAAGGCTCAAATGATGATACCATGTTCTTAAAATGTTGAAGAAAGCACAAGAAATCTCAGAAGACTACAAACTAACCTTCCAACAAGTATTTCCACGTTCTTATCATCTTAAACAAAACAGCTCAAACTCAAGAGATAACTGGCCGGGCCACTTGTTCCCATTTCCTTCCAATGGAAATGTGGTAAATGAACCCAGAACACCCAGAGACGTAAGAATGAGCTAATAGTTGTAAACCAGGCCATACCCGTGTCTTCAGATTTTTAAAACGACGTATACTTTTCTTATCCCCAGCTCCCAATTCTCCCAATTTAACCTAAGGTCAGTGTCCGTACTACTGAAAAGGTGAACGGTGTCCTGAGTGCTTGCTCCATGGGTGGCACGTGATGATCTCCTCTGTCCTTGGCCCCGTTTCTTTATTTGAAATATGGGGGGCAAGAATCAGATCTTAATCGGGCTCCTGGACTTTGGGCCTGACATCTCAAAACTGGTTTCAGTACCTTCTGGCTGGCTTTTACATCTACCCGGAATACTTGCTACACAGTCTGCAATTAGTCTTTCACTCTTCCATCTGGATTTATAATCAAGCAGTTTCTCCCTCCCTTGAGCGATATTGAAACTGGAATTCTGGGGTGCATCCATTTATCTTACAGCTCCTGGTACCCAGGATTAGGATCTTGGGTAAGTCATTCCATATAGTAGTAAATGACTTATAAATAACTACAATAATAAAGAGAAGTGTCCTTTCATAGAAGCAACTAAATTGTGGACCCTATATTCATGGCTTACATATATACTCAACATCTGAAAGCAATTCTTTGAGGTACTTTTGTTTCTGGGTGACAGTAACACTCAGAAAATGAAAAGTAATACAATAATAAGAAACAGAGTCAGAAATCAACCTAGGTCTCAGTAACTATACTGATGATGAAGTGATATGATGTATATTAGTATGAAGCTGGTTCATGAAGTGAACAGGATCATAACTTGTTAGGGGAAAAAGTGGAAGATAACAAAGTATGAAGTAGCTACAGTCTAACATCTATATCCATGCACAAGAAGAATGTGAAACAATAGGAGAATGGGTCTCAAAGGCAACAGAAAATAAAGCCAATAGAAGACTCTGAAATAATTCACAGAAGCATTTCTAGACAGCTGTTATCAAAACTGTAAAGGAAAGACTACTTAAATTACTGCACAAATTCAATAAAAGATAGAAACAAAAAAGTTAATATAACTTAAAATGGTTAATGGCAAATTTTACATTATGCCTATTTACCACAATAATGCCTTTTAAAGAATCAGAAATTATACAAATGAATAGTATCGCCATAAAAATTTACTTAATGTCAAAAAGATGCTTATATGATCATGTTTACATGTCATATGTATACATGCAAACATTTGTATGTAGCTGGATTTCCCAACTGATAGTTAACACAGGCTATTCATATTTCTAGTAGAAATAGTCAAATTACATATAATGAGTGATTGTTGTCCTTAATGTACTATGTTCTCTCTCATCTCTTTTGCTGTTCCTTGGTTATCTCATATTATTACAGTATTTCACCTTGTTATCTGATATATTGTATGTATGTTTATTTAGTTATTTGAAATAGGATAGGGAAGGGGAGAAAGCAAGATGAGGAGTGGGGGTGAGGGGAGGGAAATAGGGACTAAGACATGAGAAAGGGTATCAATGTTTGTGAAGTAATACACCTTCTATCTGGTGAATATAATGTAACCCTTCTATTAATTACAATAAAAATATATGGAAAAAAGAAATAGTCAAATTATACATTTCTTTTGTATTTTTCCCTAGTATGTTTCTTGTTTTAAAATCATGAACATGTACCCTGACAAATTTCTGCAGAACTAGAGAAGGTAATATGGTGATTGAACCAATGCAGGTTTAATTCTGTGGTTCCCTCCTGTCTTCTCTCAGCATAGGTATTATGTTTAATTCTATTACAGTGCTAAATTCTTTTTTAAAAAAGTAACTTACATAAAGCAGTAAAACTCTGCAGTAATGGAAGTAAAATTTAACAAAGGAAGTACAGTTTTACTTGGATATATATTTTCCTGCTCTTAAACTGCTTTTCAACTACATGGGGGGAAAAGTGAAAAAAAAAAATCATGGTTGATTTCATTTTGCTTTTCTGAAGCCAGGACTAGTTAAGTTTCCTTTAGGAATTTGTTTCTTTCATCCCTCCTGGAACTCTAATCAATAAGGTTCCATCCTCTGAGAGTCATCACACTGAGACGTGCCTAATGGATTTTTTTTTTTAACTCACAGCAGTTTTTCTTCCAGGAAACTAGTACCTGTCTCCTAAGACCTTGGCTTATTAATAAGCAGTAGCTATACTGAAAGCAACTGTGCTCAGTAAAAGAGCCATCTGGTAAGGGAGGACAATAATTAACATTTTGACCTAAGTCTTTAGTTATTCTATCAGATGGTTTCATGTAGTTTTTTAAATCAAAGATGTAAGGTAAGCAAGATACTTTCTCCTGTGTTCACAAGAACAGTTTCCTTCTGAATAGTCTGTACATTGGAAATCCTATATAATACTGCTCAGTTTATAAATGGCACCAGAAATAATAAGGACATGTATAGAAAAAAAACATGTCATTTAATTGTCTATATGATAATATAGGGAATATCCAATATCTAGCTAGTATATAATGCCTTTGTTTAAATCCATGCATTTCTTTAAAAAATAAAGTTTTCAAAATATATAGATGAAGAAACATAAAGGAAAGACTGTCAGTTATTTACAAACACAGCCTATTCGAATTGAAAAGAACCTTAAATGTTCCCTAATCCTTAACAATTCCATAAATAAGCCTTAACTGACCCATAAATGTACTACCAAAATCACTACTGCTGAATTCATGAACATCACTGTCCCATTAGAGCAAATAGTTTTTCAGTTCCACTGAGAAATCCCTGTTCATAAATCTCCTACCTACCAAATTAGTATATTTTAGCTTTACAAATACTTGGCATTAAAATGTACACATTGGAGACCAAAAATATAATGCAACGTTTTCCTCAGTTTTTTTTTTGGTTTGTTTTTTGTTTTAAACCAGCAATAGGGTACTTACTATTGTAAAAACAATACCTTTATTTAAATTTAAAGTAAAATAAGCTCAAGTCTCTATATCTCTTAGAAATTATTGTATTTCTACTTGCTATGAAGCACTTTATTCTTATAAAGATCACTACTCATGTATGACTCATTTCTAAAGATTTTGATTCAGTTGATTAAGTTAGTCATACATACTGTAACATAGACAACTGATAAACAATATAAATAGGAACAAAATATTTGAACATTTAAAAAGCTCCCCAGGCTAGCAGAATTTGGGTAGAGAATCACTGCTCTAGTAGTTTAATATAAGATTTAGATAATCAGCCATCATCCTTACATATACAATCAACTAATATATATTTAAAAATGTGCCCCAAAAGTGCCCTGCTCACAAATTTCAGCTCTCCTTTGGAAGATTTGGTATATAAAAACATAAGCTAAAGATTATCCCCAAGGAAATACTCATTACCTAAATTATGAAACTGTAACCCAGTTGTGTATATAACTTTTATGAAAACAATAAAGAATATAAACTAAAGCTTTAATTTCTATAGAGCACTAAAAAGTCCTCAGAAATAAAGATAACTCCAGTAATTGAGATAACAAACATGCTAGTTCTCATCTTTGCTTAATTTTTATATCAAATATAAGGAAATACTTAACATAATGGGTGCATAAAGGAATTGGCCACTTTTCAAGAGCTCTCCTTCTGAATGCTCTCTCAAGCAAGTGGGCTTCACGTACTATCTTTCTATTGGTTCCTAAGCATTTATTGAATGCCTATTATATACAAAGAACAATTTGAAGCAGGAAAATATGTTTTGGAACTTTTATGTGCTTCATTCAAGAACATAAAATCATAAGGCAGTAGGGTTTTATAGTGCTATTCTCTTCCTTTTCAGAAGTTTAAAGGAAAGAAAATATACATAAAATTATTTTGAAGTACTGAAAGAAGACTGTACATTTGGTGTAAGTTTAGCCATGCAAAAAGAATGAGAAAATTACATGTCTATATGCAAGTTCAACTCCTAACCACCCTGTATCTATGGAAATATTGTATAGTTTTTACAGATGTAATTTATAGAGTTCAGATGATATATGTAATTGTGGCCTTTACACAATGTGACTGTATCTTCACAAGAAGGGAGAGAAGACATATACACATAGAAGAATGAGAATTGCAGAGATTGAAGTGATGTCTATAAATGACAGAAGGCCAAGAAATGCCAACACTGAAATTTAACAGAAAAACTCCTCTCTAATCCGGAAGGACATAGTCTTACTGATAATTCAATTGTAGATATATAGGCTTTAGAACTGTGAAAGAAATTTCTGTTTTAGTTCAAGTTTGTAGTAATCTGTTATAGCCATATAAGAAGACAATAGAGAAAAACCTTCCTTCAAACGTTTTTCTAGTAAAAATACCAAATCAACTATTAAGACTAAATAAGCATCTGATTATTACATATGTAAAAATGTCACTTAAGATTATTCCAATCATTATGCTCTACAAATAATTTTTTCTTTTTCCTTTTTTTTCCCCCATTGGTCATGAGGCTTAAACATGGGGTCTGGGCACTATACCTTCAGTTCAAGGCTAGTGCTCTACCACCTGAGCAACAGCGCCACTTCAGTTTTCTGAAGGACTTAATTGGAGATAAGAGTCTCATGGACTTTCATGCCCAGGCTGGCTTTGAACGATGATCCTCAGATCTCAGCCTCCTGAGCTGGCACAAATAATTATTTTCTAATAATAGTTACAAAATTTAAGTTTCAGCTTTCATAAACTGTGAAACCCCTAAGACTTCTAATAAAATTTGTAATGTACATGGCTTATATGAGACTCAGTTTAACAAAAATAATAATGTGTCTCAATGGCAATGTCTGGACAAGTCACATTTCCTTTGAGTGTGTGAGTGTGTGTGTGTGTGTGTATTCTTTTTGTTGGTCATGGGGCATAAATTCAAGGCCTGTGTGCTATTACTAAGCTCTTCTGTTAAAGGCTAGTGCCCTGCCCCTTTACAGCTCCACTTCAGGCTTTCTGATCCTTAACTCGGAGTTAAGAGGATAGTCCTAGTTGATCTCGGATTGAACTATGATCCTTAGATCTCAGCCTTCTGAGAAGCTAGAATTATAGGAGTGAGCCACTTGTACCCAGCACATTTCTCTATTTTAAACATGAATTTTAAGCTTCTCTTTTTAGACCCTCCAATGTGAACAAAGTTTAGTACAACAGGCATATAATGTACAATACATGGTATTTAGTGTTAATATATAGGATTAATATATCAGAATGGAGTTTACTATGAGGAAATTATTTTCAATGGTTTTACAAAAGTAGGATATAATATCATCTATTGGTTGAATTATGTATTAGGCAAGTGCAAAATACCCAAGATTTTTATTTATACTATCTATCTTTTAAATCTTCATACTATTAACTCTATCTATTTATCTCTCTCGCTCCTTCCCTCCCTATCTGGAGCTCCTTCCCTCCCTATCCAGGACCTACACTCTTGTTTTGCTCAAGGTTCAAGGTTCAATTCTACACTTGATCCATACCTCTATTTCAGGTCTTTTTTTTTTTTTCCCTAGATAACAAGAGAAAATGGTTTGTCTAGGAGGGTTGAAAAGTTATATCCTCAGAGCTTAGGTGCCACAGCAGCTAAGATTATAAGCATGAACCACCAGAACCTAGCAACCCACCCTTTAATGATAACAGGCATGAGATCAAGAAGGGTAAAAAATTTGTCCATGGTGTAACAGAGCTAGGGAATATTATAGTTGCAGTTAATCAGTCTTAATCTATCCCCTGAATTTATATTCTGAGATATTATTTTCTACCTCCTATGTTTTTACTGACAAAATCAGAAACAATACTGTAACTGTAAGACATTAATAAAATCAGTTAGCATTTCTGGTTAGAATTATATCTCTGTGGCTTATTAATTACATAATTAAAGATAAATGATCAGAAATGGAGGGAAAAAAGGGAATAAAAGCAGCAGTGGAACTCATGAGGTGCTTGAAAGTGAATTATAGAAGTTGTGGGTAGAAATGGGAGGGAAAAAGCTGGGAGAGAGCAAGGAAAGGGGTGACACTGTCTAAAATGAATTGTACTCTACCTGATTTGTATAACTGTAACCCCTTTGTACATTACCTTTATAATAACAATAAAAAACCGTTAAAAACTAAAAAAAATGAAGTTAATGAAAACTTTCTTAACAAATATGGAAGAACTATAAATTAAGGTTATTGGATATTGCTATGTTTATTCAGTAATTTATTTCCCAAGTAAGGAATATACCTAGATGACTAAAAAACAAAATATCAGGTTGTGACTGTGGCTTAGTGGTAGAGTACTTGTCTAGCATGCATAAAGCCCTGGGTTCCATACTTCAGTACCACATGAACAAAAAGCACTGGAAATGGCACTGTGGATCAAGTGGTACAGTGCTAGCCTTGAGCAAAAGGAGCTCAGGGACAGTGCTCAGCATCTGAATTCAAGCCCCAGGGCTGGCATAAATAAAATAAAATAAAATATCATAGGCAAAAGTTTGATATTCTGCTGTTTATGGAGCTATTGTTACTTGTTAAGAGTCAAATTTTAGTACTTAAAAATAGCTAAGTGGTTATATCAAACGAATAAAAGACATATATATATATATTTTTTTTTTTTCTTCGATAGTGGGGCTTGAACAATGCACTGGGCATTGTCCCTGAGCTCTTCACCTGAAGGCTACCTCCCTACCCTTGAGTTACAGCACCACTTCCGGTTTAACTGGAGATAAGTCTCTATGTCTTTAGTGCCCGGACTGGCTTTGAACCTAGCCTCCTGAGTGGCTAGCATTACAGGAATGAGCCACCATGCGTAGCCAGATACAATTTCTGTTTTTTTGGCCAATCGTGGGGACCGAACACAGTGCCTGAGCCCTGTCTTTGGGCTTTCTCAAGGCTAGAACTCTTCTACTTGAGCCACAGTACCACTTCCAGCTTTTTTCTATATATGTGGTACCGAGGAATTGAACCCAGGTCTTCATGCATGGTAGGCAAGCACTCTACCACTAGGCCAAATGCTGGCCCAGATATAATTTTTAAAGTAATTCTAGGAAAAGAAGTTTTAGGAACAATTAGTGAATGTATGTAAAAGAAAGACTGTCTTGCTAGAGAGAGTTAATATTCAAAATTGGATCTCTGAAACAAGTGGGATCAATTTCTTTGATGATACAGATTGAAGGCCCACATTACTAGCAGTTCAGAAAGACTGGGGTATGTCTGTGGCAGAAGGCAGCCAGTGAGTAGCTGCTTCAGAAAGTCAGTGACTGCATAACAATATTATTTTTACCACCAGGAGGGAAGCTGCTTTCTTTTGTGTTCAGGACTTGCTGTCCAAAATATTGGAGAATAAATTGAATGTCATTAGATCAAATTTTCCCCACAGAGAAGCAAGAATTAATTTTGGTTACAGAAAGAAAGCCCAGCTTTTTAAACATTTATAGTCTCCTTTACTTACAGAAAAGTATTCCTCTACATATGACTTAAATAGCGGACACATTTGCTGCACGACTTCAGGCCAATGAGTTGAATCGCAGTAGAAAATCTAAGCCTCTCTATCCAACTATTTATCTATTATGTTATTTTAGAGATGCTTAGATTTTATATAATTATAGATATGCTTAGAATATAATATATTTAAAATATATAACCACATATACCTGTATATATACCTATAATTATATCACATCTTTTGAAAAATTCAATTTTATTGTATTTTACTTAAAATTTTAAAAGATTATTCTTATTTTAATTTATCTTCATCTTCTGAAGTCTATTTATGATAAATCTAGAGAAGGTAGCAGATTATGAATTATATAATAAATTTCTTTCTAAGGAGACATTCCCTTTTAAGGGATAATGTAATTCATTTCAATTTTCAGGATGGTACTCTTATTGGCAATGCTTGTCTAACTACAGATTAGGATGCAACAGAAGCTGTCATGAAATTAAACATCAATGAAATCTTTTGATATAGCAGTCTCACAAACATAAAGCTTTATAAAAGATTTTGGAGCAATTAATAATTTTTATTATAGATTTTTGAAAGCTGGAATCACTTAAGCTAAAAATATGGCACGATAAATGGCACAGGTAATCCTAAAATACATATAAAACTAATCTCCCAGTATATTTAATATATGTAAATCTATGGCATAAATGTCCAAGATAGACTGAAAAAGACCTGTTTTCACATATTCACTTAATTTGTTAATAAAGTGCTTATTTTGTATTTTGAATAATGCCTAATTCTGAAAATACTTCAGGTAAGGAAAGAGTAACATAATTTGTGACATTAAGAAGTGCTTAAAAAGACAGAAATAGCTATGCATACATAAATTTCTGTTAAAGATAAGTATCTGTCATTATAATACAAGGCAAATGTACTTATTTTTATAGTTAACAGAGAAGAGGATAGCACAAATATTTCATTGCTTGCCTCCAAAAAATTGTTGACATTCTTTGTGGCCATCTGCCAAGGTGGTCATTCCTCTCTTCTGAGATGTATCAGGATACTGTAAACTGATGAAGCAAAGTATGATGTGCTCCTGGTTTCTGGTATCTATTTCCTTGTTCCTGTTAAAAAGGAAAGAAGGGGAAACTTACTCATTTTGGACAGATACCTCGCGTATTTTAAAATTCATATATAAGGAAAATTTTTTATTTTTATCACCTCAGTTAAATTCTAATACAGTTGCTTACTAATTTTATGTCTGTGAGGATGTCCCATTTTAGGAGAAATGGCACAAGCGCCTGGCCTTAGAATAAAACTTTTTTAACGTGAGAAATTAATAAATATACAATACACAATTATATAAATACACAATCATAATTGCCACCTCTTCAGGTTGCTTCCTAGCTATTCTCAAAAAATAGCCTTCAATGATGATATTTAATCTATATTATTCTATTCCTGAACTCTGGATCATCAATTAAGACATGAATCTGTGATCCAAGCTAGATAAGTAGAATCTTATCTAAATCAAATTGTCTTGTTGTAAACAGAACTTTTTTTTTTTTTTGCCAGTCCGGGGCTTGAACTCAGTACTTGAGTACTGTCCTTGGGCTTTATCAAGGTTAGAGCTCTACCACTTGAGCCACAGCACCACTTTGAGCTCCTTTTCTATGTATGTGGTACCTAGGTATTGAACCTGGGTCTTGGTGCATCCTAGGCAAGCACTCTACCACTAGTCCATGCTCTCAGCCCCCCAGAAAAACTTTTAAGAAAATAAGCTATGAAAGTCTTTTTTTCTGTTATAATTTAATTTTAATTTTTAAGAGAAAAACGCATTTATTGGTCTTTTTTCCTATAGAAGTAAAATTGACGATCATAATTTTGGATCATATATCCCTTGATATTATTGAAAATTATTCTATGTATCAAAAACAGGATCCATGGACCCTCAGGAGAATTGTGGGCAGGTAGTATTTCAGTAAAGTTAAATAAAGTAGATTTCCTTTTAATCCTGCTTATATTATTACTTTATGTATTTAAATATTTTATTTTTAAGGAGGTTTCCATTCTTTTAATAACTCAAGGCAAGAGAAGATATGTGATAATTTCTGCTTAATGACTTGGATGATTTAGCCAATTTATGAGACCAAGCACATTCCAGAGACTGTTTTGGGAGCCACAGATCAACCAGTGACAATGTCTCTGCTTTCAAACAATAGTGATAAGGAAAAATGCATAGTATATTATATGTGAATTAATTATATCAAAATTAAATATGTAATAAAATCGGACAATTTCATAATATTATTAGTAAATAATGTGCCAGAACTACCATATGGAGGCAGAATGTTTGGAGGAAATTATGTATAATAACCTATATTAGTTTTCAAAAGTGATGTTTCAATATGTGTGTGGAGACCTTCCTGATATCTTCTCATAGCATAATAATGTGGTGCAATATCACCACAATGGAAATCAAGGTAGATGTCAGTAGTAATATAAAGGGTTTTTATCTTACCAGTGTGATTTCATATCTATTCTAGTCATCATATATCCTCTTTACATTTTTCATTCTTTTTCAGTTTTACTTTAAATTTTATTCTAAAGGTGACATACAAAGGGCTAATAGTTACATAAGTAAAATAATGAGTACATTTCTTTTTGAACAGTATTACCCTATCCCTCATTTTCCTCCCACTTTCCCCAACCTCCTTCCCTCAAGTTGTAAAGTTCATTTCCAACATTGTGTCTAGTGGGTATCACTGTTGATTGGGTTCACCCTTTGTCCTTCTCCAAATCAGATTCCACTTCCCTTCTCCAAATCAGATAAACTTATATACAAAATCAAGGGTTCAGAAATCAGAAACAGTGACAATTGGGAATAAACCAAAGGGAAAAGGAAGGACGGTAGGAAAGTACAATAGAAAACCTCTTGTTTCCATTTCTTGGAGTTCATTTTCATAGGCATCATTTTATATGGTCATATGCACATAGCTATTGAGCCATTGTGATCCTCTCCTAAGAATATCCTCCTATGTTCTCCCTGTGCCATGCTTCAAGTACAGTTGAATTAGTCATGTCCCATATAACCTCTTAATAGTATTTCTTTTTTATTGTAATGTATAGAGGGGTTATAGTTATATTCGCCAGATAGTAGGTACATTACTTCTCACACATTGATATTCCTCGTGTTTTTGACTACATTTTTCTCCCCCACTCCCTCCCAATCATCTTATTTCCCCTTCCCTTTTCTATTTTAAATGAACAAATAAACACATATACAATATGCCAGGTAACAAAGTCGGATACAGTAACAATTTAATAATGTTTCTTAATTGAGCAAATGAAGAAGAAGTAGAGCCTTAGACATCTGAGAAACTTGACTACTTAAACTAGTGGTAGAATAAGGGCTACACTTTGGAGTCCTTATTTTCTATTCTTTCTTCTATTCTTTCTTCAGTACCATACTACATCATCTCAATCAAAGATAAGTAACAATATAGTAGGCAGTTTTGGAATATCATTTACTTCTGTGAATGACTGAAGTAGGACAAAGAAGCTATGTTAGGGATCATATTGTATCTACTGGTAACAAACTGAATATTGTTGTATTTAGGTATAAGTTACGATAAGGACGAACTTTGAGATGGAAAAAATAACACTTTGGGGTGGTATGACAGATGTGTTACTAGAAGAATTTAAAAATGCATTACTAGCTGAGTGCTGGTAGCTCCTGTCTGTAATCTATTTAAGAGTATGCAACCTTAGGATTCTAGTTCAAAGCCAGCCCTTGAGGGAAAGACTATGAAACTTTTATCTTCAACTAACGACCAACACACAGAAAATGGAACTGTGGTTTAAGTGGCAGAATGTTAGCATTGAGAAAATAATACTCAGGGACAGCATCCAAACCCTGATTTCAAGCCCAGGAACACAAACACACGTATATACACCTACACACAGACACATAGACACACAGGAACAAAGACACACACAAACACATAGACACTGAGACGCATACACACTCAAAATGCATTACTAAAGCAGATTTCTCTAATAAGTGGATTAAACTACCTAGGAGTTGACAAACTTCAGCTAACGAACAAAATCCAGTCTGCCACCTGTTTTTGAATAGCTTGTGAGCCAAGACTTTTATTTTACATCCCTAGATGGCTCAAAAATGTGAAAAGAAAAATATTTCATGACACCTAAAATTATATGAAATTCAAATTTTAATATCCATAAATAAGATTGGAATAGTCAAATTGTTTATTTATGTGTTGCCTATAGTTTCATACACTCCACAAAAGCAGAGCAAAATAGTTCCACATAGGATCTTATGGCTTCAACAACTACATATTTGCTAACTGAATTTTTTTGTGTATGCTGGTCTAGGGGCTAGATTTTAGGGGCTGAGTACTGTTCCTGAGCTCTTACATGATCTAGCCCTGATCACTTGAGTGACAGCTCTATTTCTGGCATTTTGCAGCTTAAAGGAGATAAGAGTCTCACAGAAATTCCTCCTCAGGCTGACTTTGAAAGGATCAGATTTGATCCTCCTCTGTAGTTAAGATTATAGGCATGGGCCACTGCTGTCCAGCTCTAACTGGACTTTTATAGAATTTCTGGAACAGAAATTCATAGAGCAGGGTACAGGTGGCTCATGCCTGTAATCCTAGCTACTCAGGTGGCTGAGACCTGAAGATGATGGTTGAAAGCCAGATCAGGAAGGAAAGTCCCTGAGACTTTTTTTTTCTTTTTCTTTTTTGCCAGTCATGGGGCTTGAACTCAGGGCCTGGGCACTGTCCTTGGATACATTTTGCTCAAGGCTAGTGTTCTACCACTTGAGCCATAGTACCACTACTGGCTTTTTCTGTGTATGTTGTACTGACGAACTGATATTGGGGCTTCGTGCATGCTAAGCAAGCACTCTACCACTAGGCTATGCTCCTGGCTCCCCTGAGACTCTTATCTCCAATTAACCACCAGAAAACTGGAAGTGGTACTGTTGCAAAGTGATAGAGTGAAAAAGCATAGGGAGAGAGCCAAGACCCCAAATCCAAGTCCCATGACTAACAAGGACAACAGAAATGAAGAAAAAAGAAAAGGTCACAGAGTTAAAGGTTAATATAGTAGCAGTGATATCTGTTTAAGGTTGTAATTTGAAAAAAAATGTTAACTTGATAATTATTTAAATATCTCTTCACCTTAAGATGGAATGACTGAGAGTACCCAAGAGAAGAATGAATAACTCTTCTTGGGCCCCAACAATCAGGGTCATACATTAGCCACTATTTTTGTTATTATACAAGTTTAAATATATCTAGTCTTACATTTTAAATTTTACTGTCCTATGTGTTTCTTGATAAAGATCCTGTGTTCACTTCTAGATTATATTTTGTTTCTTTGGTCTTTCTGTATGGATCAATTTTTCTCAGTATGATGCTGCTTTGATTACTATAGATATGTAGGACATATTGAAGTCAGGTAGGTAGTGTTATAACTCCTATGTTGTTCATTTAGGTTAAGACTGCTTTGGCTGTCTTGTGTGTTCCTTGAGCAGTTTATATGGAATGATATAGCATGTTTGAGTATCAGAGAAAAAAATCATCTGTCTTTCATTAATAGTACAACCTTACTATTGAAAGCAGAAAAAAAAAACAAGTAATGTAGCAGTGCATTTGATTTTTTTTAATTTTCTTCATGTAACAAATGTATTTTCATCATGACAGTGCATTTGATTTTGTGTGAAAATCATTCTAAGGGCCTAATTTGGATAGCATAGCCTGACGTAAGTATTAGTGTGGATTTTCTTTTCTTTTGGAAATGAAAGTGAAATAGATTCTACAGTATACTTTGATCAAATAGAATGTCAGGCATCCTAAACATCACATCAGAATTTGATAGAAATGGAAAATTAATGCTTTCCTTTCCTTGGTAGTGGATCAAATATTTGTGGCATTGTCTTCATCTATTCCAGCAACATATGACCTTAGATATGCCATTTATAAATAACAGAAATTTACTGCTCATAGTTGTGGAGGGTGGGAAGTCTAAGGTTCCAGCAGATTCTATTATGGGTGAGGCCCTCAATGAGGGATGCATAGCATAAGTCCTCACAAGAAGAAAGGGGAACAAGTTCCATTGGTCTTTCTACAAGGATACTGATCTTATCAGGAGGCTTTTAACCCCATAATCTAATTACTTCCTCAATATTATGGCATCTGGGTAGGGGGTGCATTTTAATAAGAATTTTGAATGAATTAACATTTAGAGAATACATAGTACATAAACTGAAAAATCTCAAAGAAATATGGTATACACACACATACTAAAATGGTTATATGTAGTAAATTCACATATAGGTTAGTATGGACTACCCTAGTGAGTTTGTGGATATAATTTTAAAATTATGCATTTGTAGTAAATAGCAAATGAAAAAGTTACAATATATTTACACCACTTTGACAAAAATTACACTTGGACTTAGAAAAATTTTATATTAAATATAAAGATGCTTAATAAATCCCATGCAAAATCAAACTGCAGATATTTAATTAAAATTTAACTTTGTCTTATAGAACCAAAGTACTTATGACATTTCTATTACATTCATAATTTTTGGAAATATTTTTGGATTGAAAGTTTAAAGTTTTTAAGCACAATAATAGTTACAATATCTCACTTTGTTATCTGATATATCGGATATATTTATATTTGGATAGGGAAGGGGGAAAACAAGATGAGGAGTGGGGGTTGGGGGGTAGGGAAATGGGGACCAAGACATGAGAAAGGGTATCAATGTATGTGAAGTAATGCACCTTCTATTTGGTGAATATAATGTAACCCGTCTATTAATAACAATAAAAATATATGAAAAAAAGAAAAGCGATAAGTGAAAGAATGAAGAGTCTTTACAATTGTGGTTTGGCATGGTATATGCACTTATAGTCCCAGCATTTAAGAGGATGAGGCAAAATGGTGGCTTGAAGTCATGAGTTTGAGACAAGTGACTAACATAGTAAGAGAAGGTATATATGTATATATGTGTGTATATATATATATATATATATCAAAAAACACTCCCCCAAAATCCAAACCTAGAAACTCCAAACCAACTTCTTTCCAATAAGCCCAAGTAAACAAAAACAAAATAAAAATAAGTCAAATAATGTTTACTGGCAACGTTGTGGGGGAAAGTAACAAATAACTTAATAGGTAAAAAAAAAACATTTTGTATCTAGAAATATCACAAAATTGCTTCTAGTAACACATATCATGAATAGTCATATACTTTTAAGCCCGTTAAAGCAGGCATGTAAGTAAGCAAAAAGAAAGTATACTGCTTTTACTTTATGTTTTTTAGATTGCATGACACAAACTATATAAAATTAATTAGTGAACTAATGTGGCATAAAGGAAAGAGTTCTTTTAATCACAATTTTCAGTTATAAATAGTTCAAATAATGTGCACAAAATTACTATTTATTTATTTATTTATTTTATTGTATTTAATAAAAGGTAACATGATATTTGCCAGATAGAAGGTGCATTAATTCACATACATTGATACCCTTCCACATGTCTTGGTCCCACCCCCCTCTTGGTTTTCCCCCCCTTCCCTGTCCAATTTCAAGTAACCAAATACAAATGTATCCAATATATCAGATAACAAAGTGAGATATTGTGTCAATATATACTATATATTTATACTATATATTTATACAAAAACAGATATGTAGTTATACAAATATCAAGTCCAACCAAAGTGTACATCATATATACTCTCATAATGTCATTTTTCCTCCTGTTATGGTCTTCACTTGCCTTTCCCATTCCCTAAATGTTCTTCATATTTTAAGTGTTATGGAAAACCTTAACGTCTCCATAAAGGGTCACCATATACAGTAACTTATTTATCTACAAATTCATATTTTATTTACTAAAGTTATTCAGTCTATCAACAAAATTCCAGGACCACCAAAGGTATAAAGTAAAAAAAAAAATAAAAGTTCTATCTCTTTTATCTATCAATAAGAACATCAATAACTTTTGGCATGCTTCATTCTACACATTTTATATCCCTATCTTTGAAATTAGTGGCATTTATATTTAGAAATGTGTTTTTTTTGGTATTTTGAAAGGTAATTTGATGCACAATTAACTAACAGCTTTTATAGTGAGTATTTAAGCAAAGAACAGAAACAGCTTTTAGTTCATTATGTCAAGTGAGGTTTTAACACTTTCACTTTAGGTTTTTACACTAAATGAATTGATGGAAGAAGAATTTTTGGATTTCAGAGCTTTCTTTCCTTTAGAATTATAATATAGATCTGTAGAAAGTTTACCAATGGAACCACAGAATGCTATATACAGTTATAATGATAACATTTAATCTTGCATTTAATTCCTTCAGTGAATGAAGCACAATCTTGTTCCCAGTCACAGTGTTCAATGAACTCAATGACTGATAGCTGTAGAAAACTATGTATTAGTTTCTCATTAAATAAAGGCAGTAATTTAGCACCCACCAGTGAAAAGCTTCTTTGTTGAGTTGTTTCTGGATTTGTGTAAATATCCTATAAGCAGCTCTTACAAAGAATTCAGAGTGACTCAAACAAGGATGCTAAGAGAACATGTGGTATATTCATTTGCCGTCTTGACTGCCTCTTCTATTATGCCTGTGGTTGCATTCTGATGCATTCTATTCAGATGTATACTTTGCTATTGATTATAGCTTGCTGACTACTCGCACTTTTATCTTTGATAGTCCTTTAACGTTTTTCAATTTCCTTATTTTTATGTTCTATTCTATTATTAGAATTGCTCTCTAGATATACAATTTTGCTGGTTATGCATCTGACTCTTTCCTAAGTATTTGTTCCATGAAATGTTCACATACTAAAAATTTTAAACTTTTGAAAAAGCTGTAAATGTTCAGAAACATTTATATAGTATACTCAGGATATAATAGTATACTCAGGTTAAAATAAAGAATACGCTTAATTTTAAATGCTCTCATATTTAATGCCTAGAATGTATACATGATACCTATGCTCTCCAGTTTCTAGAAAAAGAAAGAAAATAAGCATATATGTGTTTATAAACATATTATTTCCTTAGGCCCATTTGTTCACTGTAACATCTTTAGCTCTTTTATTTAATAAAGTACATTTCCAGTCATGCCTCATATATATTCAAACTTCATGAGGCCTAAAAAACACAGTGTACATAGCAGGACAAAATCTGTAACTGTCCATGGAACTCAGTCACTTCAAATTCATGGAGAACTCCACTGGGCTCTTCATACTTCCAGGCAGCCACCTATATTGGCCTAGTCCCAGTCAATTGCTCATTTTCCTAGATAGCATGGAATACCTTTTCCTGCCTGAGTCTTCTCCTTCACACATCAGTGTACCAGGGATGTAGCTGATACACTTTAATCCAACACCAACTTTGTCGCATCCTTCAAAACCCTATCTCAGGTCTACAAAATGCTTAACTGTCTTCCTCCAGTTTACCCTGCTCGCTATACCTAATCTTTGTAATAGAGTAGTCAGAATGAGGCTTTTAAATTTCTGTCAGATCATGTCATTCCTATGATAAAACAAACAAATCATTAAGGAAACAAAAAAAGGTCCAGTGGCTATTACTAGCTTTCTACCTTCATCTACTACCAGCGGGCATCTTACTCTGCTCAAACCACACCAATCTTATTCTTTGGTTCAAAGCATCTATTATGCCACATGAGACTAACATAACATAAGCAATATGCATTGGAGCACTGGAAATTAAGTGAAAGTTGTTTTGGTACACAGAATCTTACGTATATGGATATGATAATCATGTGCCTCTCTCGTTCGTTATTTATATGTTAATTTTTATTATTTGTAGTAGCTGCTCAGTTGATTTTTATCTTAGTGCTGAGTTCCAGTACGTAGTTACGTTTTCTAGAGAATATGAAGTTTACCTAGAGAGTATAAAATCCATCTCTTCCATACCTGGATCATTGTCCTTCAGTAGGAGGTTAAATATTAGTACTGACAAGGCTCATCATTGAATGTACCTATTTGTTGTGAAAATTCTTTCACTATTTCCTCTCACTTCCCTTCTAGCAACAACAGACAGATTTGTTAATTGACTGAGAGGAGAATGGATAAATTTTCCAAGCATAGTGGTATTTCTGACTATTTTTAATCAACTCGCATTGTTTCTTTTTTGCAAGTCAACACAACCCTTTTGACGTACAGTTATACATAATCATTTTATTTTCCTTGTGAAGTAACCTTATATTAAAATGAAAGTGTTCCTCTCATTTAATGTGGACTGAATTCCTCATGTCTGATATAAATACTTAACTTGGATTTGCCTACTATTTTATTGTTTTATTTCTTATATGTTTACATTTTAAAAATATTTACTTAGTCGTGTATTTAAATTGAATATCTTGAGGACACAATTTTTCTCTCCAATTCAATCAGAAACCTAGATCTTAAAAACCAACAGGTGATTTAAGCTCAGTTACATTAATTTTTCTCTTGGTTGATTCCTTAACACAGCATTCAATGACAATTGTAGCAGTGGGCATCTGACATTAAATTTTGGTAATAAGTAAGAAAAAGGAATGACTTTTCCCCCATCTTGTCAGTTTTTGATCATTCTTTATAGTCTAACAAGGTTATAAAGATTAGCTGCAGTACTGATAGTTCTAGAACAGTTTTCTTTGTCCTACTGTGTGACTTTTCAATATGAGTCAATTTGTCTTTTATTTTATTTGACCTTTAACTTTAAATATTCATTCTTTTCCATTATTTTGGTTTTCTTTACAATCTCTATATTTATACATGTTATTCTCTTCACAATTTTATTATTTCCATTCTTTTCATTTTAATCCTTCATATGCTTTCCATAATATATAGTCTCTCATACTCCTAGTTTTATCTCTGATATAAATACTTCTCTCTTAAGTTTGGCTGACTTTCACAGACCCTTCCTTGCTGTTTGAATTATTAGTTTTTCTAATAGCAAGGTAATTATTTCATTTATTTTCTCTATTCTTTTCTTCCTCCCTCCTTCCTTACTCCTTCCCTTCCTTGATAGAGAAAATAAAGAGTATATTTTCTTTTTTTTTAAGATATGTTATCTTTTTTTATAAAAAAACTTCATGTTTATGTAAAAGTGATAGACGGAGGTGCTGTAGCTACATAAGTAAGGTAATGAGTACATTTCTAAAACACTGAATTAAAAGTCGATCTTAGCTGCACATGTAACAAGAAACACATTAGATAAGAGCAGCAGTCTTTGGAAAATATTCAGTGGTCAAGGACCCTGTAGAATAGATCCCAAAATTAATTGTGACAGTAAATGTCTTGACATACCTTAAGTTGTCATGGGCCTTGCAAGTAATCACATGTGTAGAAACAGAGCGGAGGTGAGATGTCAGCAGAATGTCATTAGACTCAAATTTAAAGAAACAGAAAAGATAGAACTATATAAAAACTAACATAAGCCTTTGTGTGTGTGTGCGTATGTGTGCCAGCACTACAGCTTGAACTCATATCACTCTTGTTTGGTACTTTTGCTCAAGCTCGAGGTCTACCATTTGAGTCATACCTGAATTTAAAGCTTTTTTCATATATTTTTTATTGTAATTAATAGAAGGGTTACATTATATTCACCAGATAGAAGGTGCATTACTTCACAAACATTGATACCCTTTTGCTGGTAATTTGGAGATAAAGGTCTCTTAGACTTTACTGCCTCAGATGATTCCTAGATCTAAGGCTCCTGAGTAGCTAGACAGGTATGAGCTAGCACCTGTCTAGAAAAGACATTTTTTTTGCCAGTCCTGGGCTTGAGCTCAGAGCCTGAGCATTGTCCTTGGGATTTCTCAAGGCTAGAGCTCTACCACTTGAGCCTCAGCACCACTTCCAGGTTCTTTTTTCTATGTATGTGGTACCAAGGAATCGAACCTGGGTTTTCATGCATGCTAGGCAAGCAATCTACCACTAGGCCAAACTCTCAGCCCCTAGATAAGCCATTTTTATAGGAATCCTTTTATGGTCATCCTTTTTGGGAAGATGAACAAAACTAGAATAATTCTCTGGATCCCCCGTTCTCTCTCTGTCTGTCTGTCTCTCCCTCTGTCTCTTTCTGTCTGTCTCGCTCTCTTTTTAAAATAGCTAGCCATGTAAATCATTCATCACTAATAAAAAAAGAAAGTAGTATGTATAGTATGATAACAAATATATTCTAGGAAAAAAGAAAAAAAATGTCATCAACAAAGAAACATAGGTTCCATGGTTTCCCTCATTTGTAATATCAGTATATGTCTAGGATTTTCCTAGCAGAAACTCACAATAGCTCAATAGCTATGTGCACATGACCATATAGGATAATGCCAAGTGAAGATGGGAACAAGAGGTTTATCTTTGTGGTTGTTGTTCTTAATGTACTATGTGAAGTTATGTTTTTCCTTTCTCTCCCCCCACCAGCCCTTGTTGTTACTGTATTTGACTTTGGTACCTGGCATATTGTTTGGTTTATTTAAATTAGAGAAGGGAAGGGGAACAATAAGAGGATGAGACAAAGGAGAAAGGAAGAAGCAATGTAACCACAATATTCACAAGACAATATGTTGGAAATGAACTTGGGAGGGGGTGGGGAAGGAAAGGGGGAGAAAAACATGGGAAGGGGTAACAATGTTTGAGAATTAATGTACTCACTACCTTATGAATGTAACTGTAACCCCTCTATGCATCATCCTGACAATAAAATTAAGCCAAAAAAAAAGAAGAAAGAAAAAGTCATCAAGTCTGCGGTGTGGTCTATTGGTGAAGTGCTTACTTCTGTAATGCCAGTGGGAAGTGAAGGTAGAAGGATGGTTTTAGGCTGAGAAGCTGTTTGAAAAATAAATGAAGCAAATGGGCTGGAGTTGTGTTTCAAGTGGTTCAGTGTTTTCCTAGTGAGTGAAAGGTCTTGAATTCAGTCCACAGCGTCACTGATAAAAAGTTAAATCACCTTGCCTTTTTATGTATTTTTGTATGTTGAATATGATACACACTTTTGAGAAGATAACTCACAGAAAATACTTTATAGAAAACTGATAATAAAGAATTTCAGGGAAGTCTGTACTGATAAACATTTCTCCTTTTAGTAATTTATCCATTAGCCTTTCTTTGTTTTTTTTTTTTGTTTTTGTTTTTTTTGTTTTTTTTTTTGCCAGTCCTGGGGCTTGAACTCAGCTCCTGGGCCTTGAGCTCTCTCAAGGCTAGCACTCTACCACTTGAGCCATAGCACCACTTCAGGCTTTCATTGTATATGTGGTACTAAGGAATTGAACCCATAGCTTCATGCATGCTAGGTAAGCAGTAGAACACTAAGCCACACTCGCAGCCCCCATTTGTCTGTTTTGAATGCCACAACTAATGATATGAGATAATACTGAAATGTAGAAATATATTAATATTAAAATTACCACCAAAAGCCTGCCACACTATTTGTCTTTGTGATTTTTAATTTTTCAGTGTCATTTTGGATAAGATAGATAGATGATAGATAGATGGATAGATGGATAGATACAGATAGATAAATTCCCAGTTGTGCAATTAAATCCAATTTCAATGCTGCAGTGGCACTTTACCTACTGTTTAATTTTTCTAAAAGATATTTTTGTTTTCTTCCACAAAGTCTTGTATTGAGGACTGACTTTTATTTTATTTTATTATTGGGGGAATATTTGGAGGGATTACAGTGACATTTATCAGGTAGTGGGTGCATTACTTCTTACACATTGCTAACCCTTCTCAAGTTTTTGTACCCATTTTTCACTCCCCCATTGAAATCATCTTGTTTTCCCCCCTTCCCTTCTCTATTTCAAATGAACAAATGAAAATGCACACAGGTAACAAAGTTAGATATAATAACCACGTGAGATGAACCATAGGGGAATAAAAGAGAAAAGAAATAACATAGCACATTAAGAACAGAAATCACAGATAAAGCTCTTGTTTGCATATCCTAGCATTCATTTTGTTTAGTCTCATCCTGTATGACCCTGTGTATACTGAGGACTGACTTTCAACAGACTGAAGCAAGGGAACTGGTCTGAGGGATATGACACCCTGAACAGGAGCAGGTCATCTCCAAACAGGCTGGTGCCATGTTCCTCATAAATGTGCATTATGTGATGGGCAAGGAGGAGGCCCTTGCTTTTGTGAATATATTTTAGATAACATTCACATCTACAATCTGCTGATTTTTAAGAGATCATTTTGCACAATCCAGGTGAGCCTCATCCAGTTGAAAGGCCTTAAGAATAAAGTAGAGTTTTTTCTAAACTGAGATGTCATTCAGTGGTAGATCATTTCCCTACGATATGAAATGCCCTGAGTCCCATCTCCAGTAATACACACACACACACACACACACACACACACACACACACACACACACACACACACACAGAAATCCTGCTTTGCATTGGCAGCATCAGCTCCTGCCTCAGTGTTTTAATCCTGCTAGATCATCCTACAATGTCATTCTTCTAGCTCTTTCATTCAGGCAGTAGCCCTTCAAGAGAGGAGAACAAGACTAGAAGTAAATTATTATGGGGTTCTGCTTTTGATTTTTCTCTTTTGATTCTGACCTGAAACAAAAGTGAACTCACATTTGCAGGGACTCAGCACTGTATAAACATCCCCACAAGGAAAGAGCATGTTTGAAAAACAGATCGGAAATAACTAAGGCTGGGTAGTAATTTTTCTGCCCTTTCTTATCAAATCACAGAGGTGGCGAGTTATAATTACCATCTTTGGGTGCTGCTTCACCCTTCTGGAGGGGGAGTAGGGGCAAGATGGTGAACCACAGGCTTAAAGTATCATTTTGTTAACTGGATAAATTTTCAGGTGGCCTGAGGCTTTCATAGCTACCTTCTATCTTATGAGCTCAGGGGGAATGAAACAGATTATATATTCTTATATGTGATACTAGAGTACATCATGTTCCCAGGGGGAAAAATAATCTTATAGATCAAACTATCAAGAAATTAAGGAGTACAAACATTTTCAAAGAAAAAATAACATGCTGGTATACAGATCTGAGGAGAACCAGACATGTCAGAAGCAATGGCAGAAGAATTTAAAATTAGCCTATTAAGTATATAAAGAGCCACTCAAACCCAATATTGGCAAAGAAATTCAAATTAAATAAACCAAGTATAGAATTATACACATTAGAATGAGCACATGAGAAAATTAGATAATATTTAGGGTTGTTAAGGATGAAGAGGCTCTGGGAATATATATTGACCAAAATGTTTATCTGCCAGAACTTGGTCAAATTAAGCATAAATTTACTTGTATCTAAATTACTCAGCAACTCTCTTCCTGAGCATATATCTTGAAGAAATGGTTACAAAGCTCCATGAGAGACAAAATATTAACATGATTTAATAGTGTTCTTTGTGGTAAGAAGGAACTGGAACCAATCTGGGTGGTATACATTGGGCAAAATGGATAGTTTACCTACAGTGGCTCATGAAACCAGAAAATACTATGAAGCAATTAGAGGCAATGTGAACATGGCAACACAAACAAATATTAAATCAAAATGTTAAGCAAAATCAAACAGTAGGAAACATGAAATACATTGTATAATACCATTTATGAACATTTCAATTCAGTAGCTACATTTAGTTGGGAGGGTAGGCATAGGTAAAAATGAAACAAACCAACCAAAGGAGCAAACAAATTTCAACCATGATTGGTAATTACTGAAACTGAGAGACCAGCAGAGTGTAATTTCTATCATTATTCTCCCTTCTCTCTTTAATTTATTTGAAAATTTCTGAGTAAGAAATTTAATACCTGTAAATGTAACAGGATTTACATAAAAATACAAGCAAAAAGAACAGTTCAGTAGACACAGTTTTAGAATATCATGTGAGAATAGTTTTCTGTGGGTCAAAGCCAGAAGTATAGGAATAGGAAATATATAAACAAATAGGAAAAGAAGGGACAGGAAGTGATTTTTATGGATCAGTGATGAACATATGCAATGAACTGAGCATGATTAACTACATTTTCTTGCTATGAAAACAAAAAATATTTCTAGACTTAGACTAAGAAGACAAAGGCATTACAAAAATAATTAGATGATCATTATAATCCAAAAAGTAATTAGATGGCTAATCTTAGTAACCAAACTATACAAGTATGGAAATAAACTAGAAATATGGAATATCATTTATGGTTTCAACAGAAGTTACTTGTGATAATAATACTCATCACAAAAACTGGTAAAATCACTAAGATGATAACCATATATGAAGGAGAAAGGAGACTAAGTTAAGAAGAATAAATGAAAATAGAACCAAAAAAAGAATTTCTGTAACTGTCTATAAAATATTTTGGTCCTACTGGTTTATACAGCAGCAAAGTAGATCTATTATTATTATTATTATTATTATTATTATTATTATTATTTTGGTTGGTCATGGGGCTCGAACTTTAGGCCTGGGTGCTGTCTCTGAGCTCTTCAGCTCAAGGCCATCACCCTAACCCTTGAGCCACAGCACCACTTCCAGTTTTCTAGTGGTTAATTGGAGATAAAGAGTCTCATAGGTTGGCTTTGAACTGAGATCCTCAGATCTCAGCCTGCTGAGTTGCTAGGATTACACCCCCAGCTAAACTAGATCATTTTCAAAGACTATACGTAATGTGCCTATTGAAATATTTATTTTTTTCAAATTGAAAAAACAGAAATTTCTGTTTTCTTTTATTATTATAAGTTAAAGTATTTGCCAAGTTAGGAGAAATCTTTACAAAATTATGAAATACCAAAACAAGGCTTGATATTCAGAGGTAATAATCCTATGGATACAAAAAAATAGAACTGGGCTTTTTGGAGTCAGTAAGGAACAAGCTTTTAATATGCTTAAAAGAACAGATCAGGGGCTGGGAGTTCGGCCTAGTGGTAAAAGTGCTTGCCTAGCATGCATGAAGACCCAGGTTCGATTCCTTGGTACCACATACATAGAAAAAAAAAAAAAAGCTAGCAGTGGTGCTGAGACTCAAGTGGTAGAGCTCTAGACTTGAGAAAGTCCAAGGACAGTGCTCAAGCCCTGAGCTCAAGCCCAGGATTGGCAAAAAAAACCCAAAAAAACAGATCCAATTTATTAAAAAGAAAATGATGATAGTAGCTGTTTTTTATATCTTCAAATTATATTTCATTAAGTTCTACCCACCAGAACACTTTCACTTCTTCTTTATTTGCTTAATTGGTTGTCTCCATCTAGAATATTATTATTTTGAAAGTGGTAAAGCCAGGAGTTTAAAGAGACAGAAAGAGAATGTAAGAATGGCTTTTAAAGATGCTTAAAAGTGAAGTTAATAGGAGATAAAATAGGGAGAAAGTGAAACATTTTCTGTTCCTACTTAGGAAATGGGAATGAAAGACTCCCATAACATTACTTTGAAAGCCATTGCTTGTTGTTCACTAAATATGATACTTCTGATTCAGAAAGTGTGAAGGAACAAAAGTTTTATCTGAGTATAAACAAATATAGCTGCAAAAGGTAGTGATAAAAATGAGTAATTTTAGTAAATCAAATGAAATTGGGTCACCATATCCATTTAAATGAAATTGTTTATGAGGATATAGTTATTACTTACCTTGAGGATCTAACTTCTAAAGCTCTTGTCTGTATACCACAAAGCCTTCAGTATCTATTTCATACATGCAGTAATAGACATCGCCAATGTTCATCTAAAAAAAGCATTAGGAAATATGAATACTTTTATACTATTGTATCCTTTATTTTAAAAATAAAAGGAAATCTTGAATTTGTGATTCCATACTAAAGAAGCCATGGATTTATTTATATCAAGGAGTTGTAGCTAAGGATAGTACACATTTATACAAAATGTTCCATGTCAGTGATATGCTCCTTTTAGAAGAATCAGAAAGATCTATCAAGTACAGATTTTATCCAGGTCATTAGACAATCACATTTTATTTGGATGTACAGTTTCTATGAAATATATTTAATAAATATTGTTTAAGAAACTGTTGTGCCTATCCTGTGGCTTGAAATGAAGGCCTGGCAACTGTCCCTGAACTTTTTGCTCAATATTAGTACTTGTCCACTTGAGCCACAGCTCAAGTTCCAGCTTTTTTGGTGTTTAATTGAAAACATGAGTCTCAGGGTCTTTCATGCCTGGGCTTGTTTCCAACCTCAATCCTTAGATCTCAGTCTCCTGTGTAGCCAGGATTACAGGTGTGAGACACTACCATCTGACACAAATACAGTTTTACAGCTAGGGGCCGGTGATATCATATCTATAATCTTATCTACATAAGAGGCTATGATATAGGGAACTCAGTTCAAAAACAGCTCCAGTAGACAAAATAAAACGTATTTCCAATTAGCCAACAAATAACAGCAGAGAATTTTAGTTCAAATCCCAGTTCTGGCACAAAAAAGCAGAAGATAGACACAGACAGACAGACAGATCAGATTGATACAGATAAATATACAAATAGAATATAGTTTTATGCATGTCGATTCCTGTGTCCTATATAAAGAAAGCCACTACCCTAAAAATACACCAACCTATGAAAATTTAGCAGAAAAGGCTGGTTTAGGCATAATAGTGGAACAAATAGGACTATCCAGGGAGAATTTGATTTTTCCTAAAGAACTTGAATCTAATTGTCTGACAATGTAGTTGGGAAAACAGGATTTCCTGTTTCTGGATTAAAGGTGTCATTGTTTCTTCAGGTCCTTAGTGTGGATTCTTGTTTCTTAGTTGTAGCCATGCACCAAAAACACTTGAGATATTTTAGAAATCCATAAAACTTCAATTTTTTTTCTGGATACTGTTTTAATTATTAGGAAGTATGGCTAATGCTTAGATAATTTTTAAAACATTTTAAGGAAGAATACTTTTGATTGAGAAACAATCTAATGGCAAACTATTTAAATTGTTTAGTTTCTCCACATTAATAGGATATTAACTTCCCAAAAGTACCACTTACAGCTGGTTATGAAAAATACTTAGATGTTTGTTAATTTGGCTAGCAAACATATACAATGATTTCATAAACTTCACAATACACATAAACATACCTCAACAACCATCCGGTATTTTAGATTACACAGATCCAAGTATGGGTAATGTGGTAGTTGCAGGGAATCTTAAAACTCAAAATGCACTTAAGTATTGAAGACAGTGCTTTCAAATTTGAACTCCTCATGCTATGTACAAAGATTGTGAATCAGAAGAAAGAGGCGAAGATCACAGATTCTCTGTTTTACCAGCATTACCAGTGATTATATTTATTACTAATTGCTGAACTTACTAAAAATGTCCCCTGAACACTGATGAATATTATTACTACACTTTCATCTACGAGCCTTTACAAATCATTTATGTATTTATTTATTCATTTATTTAGTCAGTCAAGGACTTGAATGCTAGGCCTGGGCACTGTCCCTAAGCTCTTCAACTCAAGGGTAGCACTCTATCACTTGAGCCACAATACCACTTCCAATTGTTTGGTGGTTAATTTGAGATAAGAGTCTTAGGGACTTGTGTGCCTGGGCTGACTTTGAACCACATTTCTCAGTTCTCAGCTTTCTGAGTAGCTAGGATTACAGGAATGAGTTACTGGCACCAGGCCTTCATTTCCTTTTTATGCTAAGAATATATTTCAAATCTTAAAGATAATCCAGAGATCACAGGATTTATGATTCATTTTTTAAATTAATAGGACTTATACAATATGTCAATACAAAAACCCTAAAATATTACTTGTGGGTTATATATTTTCTAAGATTTGCTATCCTTGCAAGTGACCTGTATAGTTAGATAAGGAAATACTTGGGGTGAAAAAGATTTAAAAAAAACCTAGGTTATGTCCTATAAAAATTTTTACTTAGAAAACCTCATATTTAATAAGAAACATACCCGAGATGTCTGGAGATTAACATTTATCATTAACTAGTGGGGTGGAAAGTGGGGAGGAATTTCCATAGCATCATTTTCTTTTCATGAATACAGACTCAAAATTTATATAAAAAAATCCTTAAATCACTTCCCATAGAAACACATACACACATAACTACTAAAGGACCATCAGATAGGCTGTTAACATTTTCTTTTTTTATATAAAACAGATTCAGAAATACTTTGCAATAAAAATAATATATTCAGACACACATACCATTTAAGACTGCTTCTCAAACAGGTTTCTAATAAACAGAGCTATCTAACACTTGGCTATACATAGTAAGAATAGTGACTGCAGTAAGTGAATCTATAAGAAAGAAAAAGATTTCAGGTTTCTGAAAGTGAAACTCAATCTACTGCATCTCCTCCTATATTTTAATAGGAATTAATATCCACAATATAGAAGATCTCTGTTACTTATGTTTATTTTCAGTTATATCTAATCATCAAGAATACTATTTCCAAAAAGGATTAAGTATTGCCAATGCTTGTCAAATAAGTTCCTAAAATTTTTGACTAGCTAATACTTACTGAGTTCTAGATTCTAAACAAGGTTTTTAGTGTAATCCTCATAGGTAATGAATCTAAAAAGTGTTACTACCTGCTATACTTCACAGATAAGAAAACTGAGAAGAAAAATGACCAAGTAATTTGCCTAGACATCCATAGCAAATAACTGGCAGAACAAAATTTTAGACTCAAGTAGTCAATTAAAATACTTTTGGAAGCCTCAAACAGTAATTTAAAATCTACAACAGTGCTAAAAGCCTCTCTAACAAAGATGTTTATATTAATTTGTGTCTTAGACCATGGCCATTCTGCCATGTTTAACAAAGAGAATCTGCAAAGAAAACACCAGAAAGTTACACATTCAACTTTCCTTTTCCTTACAAAAAAAAGTGAATTCTTTCTCCATTTAGCATTACATACTTTCTATTTATTCCTGTACAATTTAAATAACAAAGCCTTTGTGAGAAAGGTATATCATAAAAACCTACTTCCTGCTTCTGAATGAAGCCCATTCCTGCTTCTGAATGAGACCCATTAAGGTTCAATATTAAAATATGAATTTGTAGCTTTAGCATGTTTTAAAATTACTTACAAAAATATGACTCCTTAAAATATTACTGAAATATCTCAATTTTAAAGTATGGTAATTTGTAGAGGAAGAAGTCATGTTACCTTCCCTGAGCTATTGGACTATAGCCAAGTAAAGTTATATAGCTGACTGTTTTCCCAGCATTAAATGTGCAACTTTCACTACTCTTAAGATTCCACTCATTCTGATCTGATAAGCTACTTAAAAATATTCTGTTTTGAGTAGAAACAGATCATAGCAAGAAAATTATAGAATAAAACTTCATGGTCTCTTATATCAACAGAAATAAAACATACTAAGAATTGTAACTATTTTTAGGTTATGTCTACTTAAAAAATTCCAAATTTCTTTAACATATCAACAGCTCTCATCAGGTAATCCATAGATTTGTTTTCCCAACTGATTTTTATAATAGATAATAATTTAGTCTGGGCATAGTCAAGCCATTGCTTAGTACTACCATTAATATGCTTATTCCAATTCACTCTTTTAATGGAGCAGCAGTTACTTTTTATGGTATTAATGCATGTTCTATATTTTTTATGGCAAAGAACCAAATACTCCATTAGTAAGTTACCTAATACACTTCAAAACTGAAATAGTTGATGTGTTAGTGTCTCACTTTGTTAACCCTAGATACTTAGGAGGTTGAGATCTGAAGACTGAAGTTTTAAAACAGCACAGGCAGGAAAGGTCATGAGACTTCAATGAACTATCAAAAACCTGGAAGTGAAGCTGTGGCTTAAGTGGTAGAGCATAAGTCTGGAGTACATAACACGTACAAACAGGACTTGAGTTCAAGCCCAGGCCTAAAACAAAACCCAAACCAACCAAACAAAAAAAAGTGAAATTAATTTTAATCCCAGTCTACCAAACAAAGCCTTTTTTTTGCTTTTCTTCATATATTTTTATTGTAATTAATAGAAGGGTTACATTATATTCACCAGATAGAAGGTCCATTACTTCACATGCAATCTCGTGTCTTGGTCCAAATAAAGCCTTTTTTGTACATCTTACAACATATCCAGATGATCTGACGTCAGAATAATGGATATTTAAAGAATAAAGAGATAGAAGCTTCCTCTATGAATGTTGGTTAACACCCAGGGTATTCAGAATAAAGAAAATATATTTAATAAGCAATAATTCTTTTTTTCTTATAATAATCTTTGTTCTTATTAGCAAAACATTGTCTTGATATCTCAATATGTCTTGATATAGATTTTTTTATAATTTTTTTATTGTAATTAATAAAAGGGTTACATGATATTTGCCAGATAGAAGGTGACAATTCTTTTAATCTTTATTCCCTCCATCAATCATTTTCTAAAAATGTTCATGTTTAGATGGAATAATCAGTTTGGTTTCTAATGTCCTACCCTCTCTAACCCTTTTCTTTCTTCCTTCCTTCCTTCTTTCCTTCCTTCTTTCCTTCCTTCCTTCCTTCCTTTTTTTCTTCCTTCCTTCCTTCCTTCCTTTTCTTCTTTCCTTTGTGTGTATGTATGCCTCTCTCTCTCTCTCTCTCTCTCTCTCTCTCTCTCTCTCTCTCTCTCTCTCTCTCTCTCTCTCTCTCTCTCTCTCTCTCTCTCTCTCTTTCTCTCTCTCTCTCTGTCTCTGGAATAAAAGAGCCTGGCTATAAAGCCTAGTCTGGCTTCAATCTTAAGACACTGTTCATCGCTGTCTATAGGGCTGAGATTTCAGTCATATGTCACCATACACAGATCTGATAGTACACTTTTGTTATATTCATTACTTGGGGTATGCTAATGATTTGTGTATTTTTTTTTTTTTGCCAGTCCTGGGC
The DNA here is from genome assembly GCF_031878675.1 of Megascapheus bottae. NCBI lineage: Eukaryota > Metazoa > Chordata > Mammalia > Rodentia > Geomyidae > Megascapheus > Megascapheus bottae. The sequence goes on from NC_143520.1 coordinate 29,874,108, forward strand.
TTGAGCTCAGGGCCTGAGCACTGTCCTTGGGCTTTCTCAAGGCTAGAGCTCTACCACTTGAGCCTCAGCACCACTTCTGGCTTTTTTCTATATGTGGTACCGAGGAATCGAACCCAGGTCTTCATGCATGCTAGGCAAGCACTTTAACCACTAGGCCCCGATTTGTGTATATTTTTAAGCAAACATTTTTACAACTTCTTAAAAAATAATGGGCAATATTGAATGGAAATCTCATTGTACCTATTATTTAAGGATAATAATAAAAATACAAAGTATACAATATTTTGCCAAATATAGTAGCAATAACATGCTTACCAACATTCTGGCAAAAATAAACTCAACTTTAGCCTGTTTGTCTTACAGAGCTTGTTGACAGGAAGACAATTTAATGAGCTAATATGGGAAAAACTCAATGAATCAGCTGATACCACATTCATTTCTTTATTTCTGTAAAATCTTTCACTGACTTCAAAATAAGGTTTGAAAAATCAGCATTATTTAAGAATTTAAGGCTAAGAAATAAAGATGAACAGAGAAATCAATTTTGAAAATATACGAAAACAAATGTCTCTATTACCAAGTTTATAATCACAACAACTACACATCCTCAGCAATCCCTCAACTTATGAATTTATTTATTTATAGGTCTCACTAACTTTGTGCACATTGTCTTTGAACTTGTGATCTTCTTGTTTCTGCTTAAGTGTGATTGTAAGTGTGCATCATTTTGTCCACTATCTTCATTTTCTTTAATCAAATATATTCTTCTTTTTCTCAATATGATCATAAATTGTATTTCTTTACATTTCCAGAATGTTTAACATAGAATTAATAAATACAAACATACACCGATAAATACTTAAATATAGCTATAGATATCTGGAAAGTTTAGGGGTTTTGTTTGTTTGTTTTTTTGCCAGTCCTGGGCTTGAGCTCAGGGCCTGAGCATTGTCCTTGGACGTTCTCAAGGCTAGAGCTCTACCACTTGAGCCTCAGCATCACTTCTGGATTTTTCCTATGTATGTGGTATCGAGGAATCGAACCCAGGTCTTTTTGCATGCTAGACATGCACTCTACCACTAGGGTCAAACTTCAGGCCCCATCTGGAAAGTTTTATAGAGAAAAAAGAACAGGAAAAGAAGTACATCAACAATGATGACTGCTGATAATTTTATTAGGTTATACTGAAAACATAAACAGAGTTGGTAAATAGGTCATGAGTATCAACAGAAAAATTTAAGCATCAGAGAGTACATTGAAACTCCCTGAATAAATTTGTGAATTTATAATGCTAATCACTAGAAATTGTATGAGGAAATAATACACTTTAAAAAATCTATAACCCCAAAAGTTATACTGCCCTCTTTAGGAAATACACAAAGAAAATATAAACATTTTATAGGGCATCACAATTAAAAACTCTGAAGCAACCAAACCAAGTATAAACATAATTATAATATATAGTTATTACATTATCTAATACACCTATTCCCAAAGTCTAAACAAACAAGGTCATGCTTACTATCCTAGATACATGGGCAATAGAAACCTGGTAAAATATCAGAGACCTCAGGTCAAAAGTGATTTGAACTAAAGCCAAATACTAGGTATTATAGAAAAGTAAAGGAGCAAATACTGAATCAGAACTTAGAAAAGGTCTTTTTTTTAAAGCAAAACCATGAAATTAAAAAAATAATAGGATATGGTTGATTCTTTAATTAATGAGTAGTCAGAGGCAAGACTAATTTGAGCGAAACTAATTAGAAGATCTATTTGAATTCACATATAGAAAACTTAAATAAATAAAATATTAAAGTATGCACCAATGGCTAAACATTATTCTCTTGGAGATATTTTTTAAAGTTTCAAAATGAAGATAGAAATTCTTAAAATTAGTATATAAACTTCATATATACAGACAAAATGTATGCTAACAGATTTTAATATGAACTATAATAGATAAACTATAATGGGTAAATAGAGTATTATAGGTAAAAATAAAACTAGTATAACAGCGATAACATAGTACCAAATATGTATTTTTATATGATACATTCTTCTATTAAAGTGATTTTTTTTATTGGTTCTGGGGCTTGAACTCTGGTCCTGACCACTGTCCCTGAGCTCAAGGCTTTTGTCTATTCCCGGTGCCTCAGGGCCACTTCTTCAAAGTGATTTCTCAAGCACTCAAAAACCAAAAACAAATTTCCCAAGTGAAGGCTCTTTATTAGTGAAAATAAACCTTCAGAGACAAGACAGTAGCCATTTAATAAATAAACAAGTAACTGCATTTTGAGAAAACATTATTACAAAAAAGCAATGATAAAAAATGAGAGAAAAAGCATTTCCTATACAAGAAAAACAAGGGTACTGTAATTTATAATATGCATACAAAATGGTATGGAGAATTATTATTATTCATTTTTAGGAGAGACATACAGACACAGGAATACATAGAAAAAATAAGAAGGGAAAGAGAAATATTGCAAACACATAGAACAAAGTATCAGATGGTCATTAGTGAAGGTAGCTTAACATAAGGATAGCTTCAAACAGCCTGCTCTTGGATAAAACTAGGCTTTGACTTTCTGCACCATTTTGGTGTAGAACTTACAAAGCTCAAAAAAAATATCATCATTATGTGAGAATTAAGCAAGTCAGCAATAATACTTGATCTTAGCATTCCCAGAAATGGCTAACTTTTTCACCAAAATGTAACAGTACTTTGAATACTACTAAGAGTTACTCAACCTTATGACAACTTAACAGAAAATCAAGTTAACATAGAAAAAAATATACATTTTTGTAGGAGGAAAATTCTTACAAATAAAAATGATGTCTAGCTACATAAATGATCTACAGGATATTTGAGCACTCAAAAACCTAAATATGAATATAAGTAAGCACAATTAAATCAACTACATATTCAGCAGCTGGGACTTTGGCTTAGTGGTAGAGTGCCTGGTTAGCATGCATGAAGACCTGTGCTCAGTTCCTCAGTACCACATACATAGAAAATCCAGAAGTGGCTCAAGTGGTAGGGCTCTAGCCTTGAAAAAGCCCAAGAGCAGGGCTCAGGCCCTGAGTTCAAACCTCTGGCCTGGCAAAAGAAAGTACTCTAATGTTTTTGTACTTATATGAATGACTTAGTCTAATAGCATTTCATATAAATAGCTTCAAACGCTACTTAAAATTAACTCAATAATAAATGTTCCCTCTGTTGTTGTCATTTGTAATGCCATGAATTTTCCAATGATTTCCTAACTGACAATATAGCTGTTGGTAAATACAGTTACTATAGAAAATAGATCCTATATAAATACCATAACATAGAAATTCAGTTATTATAGAAAATAGTGAATCAACATATGGATATAAAACAGCATGGTAGGTTTATTTTTAGTAAACAAAACTGAATATAAAATGTCTAAGAATATCTAATGATTAATTGCAACAGAAAATACCTAATCACTAGGAACTATAGCAAAAATAAGATATTCAGCTCTTACATAGACAAATTATACAACTGAATTACCTCAAAGAAATTTGAGCCATTATTTTAGCAATTCATGTCATTATATTGGGCTGAACCAACTGAGATAAATCTTTTTAAATAAAAAAGTCAAATATTCATAATTTCACATGGCTCAAATTTAAAAATACTGAACCTGTCATGTATAATTAAATACCATGAGGTAATGTAATATAAATTAACATATAATACATTATCTAAAATATGTTCAATAGTAATAATTTTTTGCATGATTTTAAAGGCAAATAAATGTAATCAGTGACTTCTATTGTTTCAAATTATGAAGAGATGTTTTTCTTTTGTGGCTGATTCTAGGGCTTGAACTCAGAGCCTGGTGTTATCCCTCTTTGTGCTCAAGGCTAGTACTCTACCACTTGAGCCACAGTGAAAATTTAAATCAAATTTGAGTATATAATTACATTAAGTAAAACTCATGTTTATATTCATTTTGGCACTGGACAAAAATGAGTAACAATAGGAAAAATATAAATGTGAGCAAACACACATTTGGTAAAAAAGTCTTTTACAGTATTTATAATTGATTGCTTAATGTACGGCTTATCTAAAGTAGAGTAACAGTGAGGTTCATCCTATACTTAAGTTTTTAAAAATGTAAAATATACAAGTAATCTATGTTAACTGGTGAACAATCAAACAACCAGTATAAATGAGCCAGGAGTATAGTTCAGAAGAAATCATAAGGAAGAAATTCTTAGTTTACTTCTGATCTTCTAAAATTAATGCGAAATAAAAAATTCTTACACACTTGTAATCCTAGCTACTCAAGAGGCTGAGAATTAAGGATCACGGTTCAAAGGCAGTATAGGCAAGGAAGTCCCTGAGACTCTTATCTCTGATTAACTACCAGAAAACCAGAACTCAAGTAGTAGAGTGCTACTCAGGGACAACATTCAGACCCTGAGTTCAAGCCCTACGACTGACAAAAAACAAACTAACAAACAAACACAAAAACAACTTAAAATATTAAGTACCATGTTGTTGGAAAAAGGGCCAGTGCTCTAAGTCTTAAACATATCTCCCATAACTTGTTCATGCTTTCCAGGGAGGATAACACCTGGCATAGCAGGAGTTGTCCATGACTCTATTATCCCCACTTTGAGATAACTGGTGCCTGTGCCATCCCAGTTACAGTGTTGTAATTTCTCTCTTATTAGCAAGACAAGGATAGCAGAAGTTTTGAGCTTAGTGTCAGTCAAGCTATACTACAATAGCTGTCCTAAAGGGCAAGCCATTTTACTTCCTTTGAATTTCATCTTACTCTTCTAAAATGCAGTTATTATTCTATCTAGAAGGACTATTTGTGGCTTACACAGACAGGCATAGGGTGCTTATTACCACACTAGAAGCATAACATTCATTTTCTTTTTTTTTTTTTTACCTTACAAGAAGTATAGTAGCTAGTATGTGGAGTAAAAATTGTGATCTTCTTCTCAGTAAGTTATGTTTCAAGCATTCATTTTTGAAGTTAGTAGCCTGGTAAGTAGAATACGTTTCTTTGTAATAATAATAATTACAATTATTATATAAAAGGTTCCCATAATTATATAAAATGGTCGCATTCTGCAACAATTTGGCAAATTGCAATTTCACCCAGAATGTACTGTTGTCACATATGAAAAAAAAGGCACACACTGAGCACTGGTATTTACAGTGGAGTACTCTAAACATCATCTATTTATGTTAATCTTCAAAACGACATTTTGGGATGGTTTGCTCTGACAATCTCCACTTAACAGATGAGGAAATCAAGAGAAGTGAAATAAAAACCATGTTGGTTGTACAGTTAATAAATGTAAAGCCAGGATGGAAAATAGACAATTCGGTTCTAAGACCTATGTTCCTAATTAATATACTATATTGGCTGTAGGATTACTTGAGTCATAGCCCATTACATTTTTTTGCTTTTTATTTTATTTTATTATTGTACATTATTGTTGGGGTGAAGTACAGAGGGGTTACGGTCACATTTGCCAGGTAGTGTATACATTAGTACCTGAACATTGATACCCCTTCCCATGCTTTTTTTCCCCACTTTTCTCCCCTCAATCATTGTGCTTTCTCCCTTCCCTTACTTATTTCAAATAAATAAATTAATGAATATACAGTATATCAGGTATCAAAGTCAGATAAAAAAACATGGTATTTCTCACATTGTGATACAGATAAAACTGTTCAAAGACAGCAAAAGGAAAAAAGGCTACACTGAATTTATCTTACACATACATATGGTTTGAAGAAAAGGAGGTTGAGAAAGATTAGACTTACAAAAATATAAAGGGAACTGCCAAAGTTTTTTCTTTAATTTTATTGTAAAGGTGATGAACAGAGGGGTTACAGTTACTTGAGTTAGGTAATGACTCCATTTCCTTTGGAACAATGTCACCTACCTCATTCTCTTCCAGTTTTAACCCTCTCACCTTTCCTCTCCCTGAAGTTGGATAGTTCATTTCCAAGACAGTACCTAGCGGGCTTCACTCCTGAGGTGGTTCACCTTTTGTCTCATAGTCTGTGCTTCCGCTTCCCCTCCCCAAATCAGGTAAAATTATATATAAGACAAATGGTACAGAAACCAAAAACAGCCACAGAAGGGAATAAACCAAAGAAAAAAGGAAAGAAGAAAAAAAGAATCAGAAATAGTATAATGCTTTCATCAGAAAATGGCATTCCCCTATTCATAAGGAAATGGAAACACTTGGAAAAAATTTTACTAGGCAAAGTTGTCAAAGGTTTTAAAAGCAGGTAGGTTCTTCAGCAGATAATGCCCTTGAGAGTTTCCCTTTCCTTTTCTTATACATGCTCCCATCATCAACTTTTACAAATAGATACATAAAGCATGAGCAATCAATCAGTCTCCTTGGGAAGGGACTGATTTCTCCCTATGATTACAGAGCAAGTTAATATTTTTCTTTTTCTCTTTTTGCCGGTCATGGGGCTTAAACTCAGGGCCTGAGCATTGTCCTTAGGCTTTCTCAAGGGTAGCAGTCTATCACCTGAACCACAGCACCATTCTGGCTTTTTCTGTCGGTGTGGTGCAGAGGAACTGAACCGGAGTCTTCAGGCATACTAGGCAAGCACACAATCACTAGGCCAAACTCCGGAACCTTCTTTTTCTTTTTTTAAAGATACCTTGCAAGAAAGCCAGAGCATAACAGGTCTTATCTTGGTACTTGCTTGGAATGACGATACTGAACTTTCACTAAGGACCAAATTCCTTTCTGTCACTTCCAGAGATGAAGAGAAAGGGCCTATTTGTCTCCAGGGGTTAAGCTCTCAGTGACATACTTAGGACTAGAACCACATCCACAGGTACTCTAAGAGTTTGAGTTCTCTATGACCATTACTAGCTTTGAAAGACTGCTTTCTTAAATTTAGTTCTTGGTGTGCTGACATATATTTCATTCTAATGCTTATAGTATATTTAGATTGCTCTTAATCCTTTCATTTGACCATTTTATAGCATCTTCTGTCAGTATCAAGTTTGCTGTTAAGTATTTTATTAATTTGACACATTATATCCTTTTGTATTCGTTTTTTTTGGGGGGGCATGGGGGGATTATTGGGCTTATACTCTGCCTGGGCACTGTCCCTGAACTCTTCAGCTCAAGGCTACCACCTTACCCTTGAGCCAAGCCCCACTTCCCAGTTTTCTAGAGTTTAATCAGAGATAAGAGGCTCACATCCTTTTGTGGCTGGGCTGGCTTTGAATCTTGATCCTCAGATCTCAGACTCCTGAGTAACTAGGATTACAGGCATGAGCCCCTGCACCTCTAGGCCAAATTCCCAGCCCCAGATCTGTTCTTTTAAGCATATTAAAAGCTTGTTCCTTACTGACTCCAAAAAGCCCAGTTCTATTTTTTTGTATCCATAGGATTATTACCTCTGAATATCAATATTTTATATGATATTTTTATGAATATTTTTAATATATGTAAATTAAGGTCTTTGGAAGAAAGGTAAAAATTGACATTGAACTATATTACCCAAACCATCCTATAGTTGTCAATTGACTCTCTAAACAACTCATAGCAGTATGAAAATAAATATTACCTCCACTCTTAGTTGAAATCCCCCCAGCCCCCCCGCAAGAACTGATATGGAGACAAAGTAAAGATAATTTATTTGGCATGTAATTGGCAGGGGAGTGAAGAATATGATAAGAGACACACAAGCAATTCATATAAGCTAGTTATCAGATGAAACTTGATCCTATAGAGAAAATGCTAGCCTTAGAGATGCCTAGGCCAGAGCCAAGGAAACTAGAGTATTCTATATGCCAAACTTGTTACTAATTACTTTAGATCTCACAGTAGCTTCCAGTAACTCAGAGGTAATTTTACAACTTAGGAGCAGAGGCCAGGCTTTGATAGGCTGGTATACACGAAACAGCAAGAGGCTCCACAAAGGTATGGGCAGAACAGTTCTGTATTTTTTTTTTTTTCTTTTGTGCCAGTCCTGGGGCTTGAGCTCAGGGCCTGAGCACTGTCCTCGGGCTTTTTCACAGAGCTCTACCACTTGAACCACAGCACCACTTCTGGCTTTTTTCTACATATGTGGTACCCAGGAATCAAACACGGATCTTCGTGTATGCTAGGCAAGCACTCTACCACTAGGCCAAACTCCTGGCCTATTAGTAAAATCATAAGAAAAAGTTCAGTGATCATTCTAAGTAGCCCTGAATCATAAAATTTTGGTATATTAGTTTTGTCTGGAAGCTGAAGGAATGCTAATATTAGTAGTATGGTAGATACCAAAATCCTAATGGAACAGAAATGTTTTACTAGGTCACTAGGAAATATACATGAATGTGAGTAAAATCAGCCTATGACCTCTTCTAAGAAATAATCCTTACAGATCCTTGTAGTGGTCGAGCAAAGATACATTATCTCCAAATAATTATTTGGCAGTTCTTTAGTAAATGGCTACATTGTTTTTACAACTTGAAGGTAGACTGGAATAAGACCATTTGGAAAATTCCTAAGTGCTTTGCTTGAACTGACCATACTTTCTTAACCTAAGTAAAATTCCTTAGTTTTGAATGATTACAGATCTAGGAAACCCTGCAATGGCCTGCTATTAAGAGGGATTGTACCAACCATTTATGTCAAAAGATTGGTGCTGGTAAACAGGGCTCAGGTCTAAGTGTCAACATCAACATCATGCTCAAGCCTCTTTGGTCAATGACATTTCATGTCTGACAAATTATTTCTGTAACTTTACTCTGCACAATGTTTCACCCTGGGTTAGAGTTGCTAGCTGATTTTTTGGCTAAAAAAACTGGATGGCTAAGCTTTGAGTCATGTGGTGAGATACTCCCACTAATTGTTGTGGTTTTTTTTTTTTTTAATTAAAACTACTTTCAAAACCTAAATGTACCAGTAAAAATCTAAGTGAATATAAACTAACATCAGTGCCAAGAGCATTAGTATAGCCAGTTGTAAATTTTGGAGCTACTTTATTAAGATGACCTTTTGAAAACAACATAGGTAAGAGAAGGCAGAAAGTAGGTTAAAGACATGTCATTTAAACTGTGTTATGATACAAATTATACACTTTGGGTAAATTATGCATACCTTTACTTCTTCCTAATTATATATTCACACCACAATAGTAAGGTATCTAATCTATTACTACTGTGGAATGGTGAACCAGAAATTCTCTGGGCATCTCTGCTATTCCTCAGTGACTTTCTGTGGTTGCCAAGATCACTACTAAATTATAAGTGGAGTTTGGGTGGGAAAATGGAGGTGAATACTGCGGTAAGAGAGTGAGGATGGACGAGAGGTAGTGGGGACAAGAAAAAATGGTAGACTTAACTAAGAAAAGTACTTTCTTTCCCCAAATGATGAAGTCTGGAAAACAAATATTGTACATTAAGCTGGAGATATTTAAGAAAAAGTTGAATTTATGTAATATTCTAAAAAATCACTGAAATATAAAACAGTTAACTTCAAAGTAAAATAATAATTTTATGTAGCATATTCCTAATGTCTTATTGTCTTATACTTCAACAGTAATAACAGAAATTTACAGCTGGGAAGAACTGTTATAATTATTGAGATTTTTGTCTTTCAAGATAAAGTGAACACAGAGCTTGAAGTATAACTTGCCATAGTAACAGAAGATAAGCTAGTCCCCTCATATCCTCTTGAGTGTTCTTTCCACCAGTAAATTTAAGTATCATCAGGATGAGTATTTATTATTACTTTGTAGAACTTTTTATATAATCCCTATACCACAATACTTTCAATATACTTCATGAAATATACCCTCCCAAAATAACCATATCTAAAATTTGCATATTTCTCATTTTAATTTTTTACTAAGAATACTTGAGTAAAGATATTTGGATACCATGTGTATTAAAACTTGGCCTAAGCTGTATGTATCATTCACAGTATTAATACAAAATAATTATCTTTCCCTTCTGCAAGACTATAGTTTTATTTTTTTTCTGTTTGTTTGCCAATCTTGGGGTTGGAACTCAGGGCCTGAGTAATGTCCTTGAGCTTTCTCAAGGCTAGTGCTCTATCATTTGAGACACGGCCCTACTTCCAGTTTTTTCTGTGTTATGTGGTTCCAAGGAATTGAACTCAGGGCTTCATGTATGCTAGGCAAGCACTCTACCACTAGGTCACGCTCTTGGCCCCAGGACTACAATTTTAAGCAGATCTTTGTATGCACTAAGGACGCACTTATCAGCTCAATCATAACTCAGTATCCCTCAAACTATAGTAATTGTTTGTACAGTACTCTAGCATATGAGAAAATTTTTATAAGTACTTTCTATCCACTAAACATTTAGCAAACAGGAGGTCCTGAATTCCAAATGCCAATATATGTATATTTTTGTGTATACATGTATATACATATGTATATGTATACAAACATAGTTTGTTCATTTGTTTCTATTAATATAAATTACACATGAATTTTCTAGAGAAAATAAAGTTTGTCACTGTAATATCCTATACTTACATATAAACAATTTATACAATTAAATAATTTTAATCTTTTACTTTATATTATTATAAATTATCTATTGGTTTTTTATGATCTTGAGTAATTATGAGGTAGTTAGAGCTTTCACTTTGATAATTATTGGGTTTTCCACATCTATATGTCTATTTTTCTTATTTTTCAGTCTATGAACTAGAACTGTGATACTATAAATATGTCATCTCAGGAATGTTATCACTTCTAAGTTAAATTTACATTAAAGAAATAAGATGGGCAAATGTTTTATACAACCAGTCCATCATGGTACAGTCAGTAGTAGCAGAAGTTCTATGTCTCTGAGCAACCAAACCAGAACTTGCTTATTCTTGAATCTAAACAACTTTCCATACTAGTTTTCCTAACAAGACCTTACCAACTTGAGAAACAGTCCAGATTTCCAGATGAGTAACTGAAGGAAATGAACTCAGTGATTAAATACTCAAAATTTAAAGTACATTTTTTAAAGTGAACATTTTAGAATTTTGGACAAATTCTACTTGAGAGAAAAAAAGGAAGTATACAGCATATTAAATGTATCTGTTCAATGTATGTGAACATAGTAATCTTGATTAATTCTGAGTGTGCTAAACAAGTAGTTTACATACTCTGAACATACATTCATTACCTATTCCCTGGCCAAATTATCACAAACTTAATGACTTAAAATAATATAATTTATTATCTTATTATTCTGTAGGTTAGAACTTTTCCAAGGAAATCAGTTTGCAGACCAAAGGAGAACTTTTTGTTGTTGTCTTGTATTTTGCAGTTTTTAGGGGACATTTTTTGCTCACATGTCTGTCTCTTCTTATACTTTCAAAGGCCACAAGGCCAAAAGCAATCCCTCTCCCCCATTCCCTCTCTTCTAGTGCTGATCTTAGGACTTGAACTCAGGGCCTGGGCCCTGTCCTTAAGCTTTTGTTTTGCTAAAGGCTAGTACTCTACCACTTGAGCCACAGCTCCATTTCTGACTTTTTGCTATTTAATTGGAGATAAGACTCTCTTGAACTTGCCTGCTGGAGCTAGCTTCTAACCAAGATCCTTATATTTCAGACTCCTTATTATAAGGATGCTTGGATTATAAGCATGAGCCCACCTATGTCCAGCCATATTTCTTGCATAAACCACTGGGGTCTCTTCCTCCTCCTCTTTTTTTTTTTTTTTTTGGCCAGTTGTGGTCCTTGAACTCTAAGCCTGGGCATTGTCCCTGAGCTCTTCAGTTCAAAGTTAGCATTCTACTACTTGAGCCACAGCACCACTTCCATTCTTTATTTCTTAAGAATCCAGGTGATTACAGAGAGCTATGTGGATAAAGACAGGCTGACCTTTTAAGATTAGCTATTCAGAAACTTTAATACATATGAAACAGTAACTTCCTTTTGCCAGAGAAGAATGTGGCAATCTTCAGTAAACATGATTTCACATATTACTAGCATGATGTGATCCCACTAGTAAAGAAGGGTCTTGAGATATGTATTCTCCATTTCATTTGTCTTTTCTCTTACTGATGTGAATAGGAAGGGATATTCAGTTACATGAGTTTTACTTCCTAGGTAGGGGCTCTATCTCTTGAGACATATTCCCAGCCTCTCTTTTCTTTTCTTTTTCCTTTTCTTTTTCTTTCTTTCTTTCTTTCTTTCTTTCTTTCTTTCTTTCTTTCTTTCTTTCTTTCTCTCTCTCTCTCTCTTTCCCTCCCTCCCTCACTTCTTCCCTCCCTCCCCCCTCTCTTTCTTACTTTTTTTTCTTTCTTTTTTTGCATTGATTATGTTTTAGATACGATACATGCTTTCTGCCTTGGGCCACAATCCATCCTCCTGCCCAAGTCTCTCATGTAGGGAATTATAGGCATACATCATCATAACCACACTTTTCCTGAAATGGGCTCTGGCTGTTGGCCTTGTTTTACTTTAAACCTTGATATTCCTAACCCATCTCCCAAAAAACTGGAACTACAGGTCTGCACCACCATTCCTGGCTCAGAACTGTACTTTTGTCTTTGCTCATTCTTCAGCCTTCATATCATGCATAGGTAATTTATAAAAACATTTATTCTGTCTAGGAATGCCCTTTGGACTCTATATTTATATACACAATAAAAACTCAAGCAGTCTGAACAAAAAGTATCAACATATTTGGAAATCATTTTGAATAGTGAATGAGGCCAATGCTTTTTGGAGCTTTTACTCTGTTTACAAGCTATTACCCCAACTCTTCTAGTAGTAGAAATATAAGAAGGGACCACTGTTAAATGGTGAGTAAGAGATGTTTTCTTATTATGTGCTTTTCATAGCTCACCTTCCTCTCTTTCACCTCAAACAATTCATCCAATCTATCATAGAGGAACTTAATACAATTCCACTATTTTAAAAGCAATAACAAACAAGAATTGTTAATCATTAATAATTAAGGCAATAATGCATGAACTGCCAAATAAGAGGTGATATTAAATAGCAATTGTAACATGATTTATTATAACAACAAAATAGTCTATTAGCATAAGCTCAAATATCATAAAATGAAGAAAATAAGATAAATGGTACAATGTACCTTATTAAAATTATAATAAAATTGAAAAGTGACACTTATCCCAAAATTAATATATATTTATAGGCATATGTCATGTAAAAATACATGTGCTTGCATGTATAAATCATCTCAGGTAATCCTCAGACTATATGAATATTTATGTAATAGGTATATATGGATCTATCTATCTATTTATTTATTTATTTATTTTGGATCTATATATTTAATATGCATGAAATGAATATCAAAGTACAATGCTTCACTTCAGCATCATAACAATACTCTGGGCCAGGACTTTGGCCTAGTGGTAGAGTGCTTGCCTAGCATGCACGAAGGCCTGGGTTTGATTCCTTGGTACCACATACATAGGGGGAAAAAAGCCAGAAGTGGTGCTGAGGCTCAAGGAGTACAGCTCTAGCTTTGAGAAAGCCCAAGGACAGTGCTCAGGCCCTGACTTCAAGCCCGAGACTGGCAAAAAAAAAAAAAAGTTAAAAACAATACTCTTAGAATTCATAACACATGTTAATCTTCAGGCCCCAAACCAAATACAAAGAATAAGAAATTGTGAACTTGAGGCACAGCCAATTATGTTTTGACCAGTCTAGAATAATATGAATTAATGTATGAGCAAAAATAAAACAAAGATTTTTCCTCAAGAGGAAAGGAGAAGTAGACAAAGTAATTATAAAGGTCAAATGGAAAACTAAGCATTAAAACTTTGGAACTAGATATGGAACAGATTGGCAGAGTCATTAATGGAAAAGAATCAAGAATTCAGAAATATTCTTTCTATATAAAGGAATTTAGTGCACAACAAGAATTGCATTTTAAATCAGAAGAGAATTTTAGAAACAATTGGTTATCACTCATAATCAAGCAATGAAATAACAAAGCAAAATATATAAATAAATGGAACAGTAAGTTATTGCAAGCAATCAGGAGCAAATTTTTATGAACTAAAAAGAATCAGAGACATAAAGTCAAAGGAGAAAATGAATTAGAAAAAGGAATGCTTAGAAGAAGACATTAAAACAGATAAAATGATTTATCCCAACACATAAAGAACTATTCAGAATTAAATATTTAATTTAAAAACTGTGTACAAGATATGGAGACAAAAGCTGTTGTGTATGTGGTGGGAGGAAACAAGTTTTATATGCATAAGAAAATATTCATGTTTAATTTAAGACTAAAGACAGAAGTGGCTATTTAGCATCTATGAAATAGAAAAGATAGGTTGATAATTCAGGATGGAAGGGATAAAGTTTACCAACACTCTCCTGAACACAAATGAATATAAACAAATGAGTTCTCATTAGACATGCAATTTAGCAATATTTATAAAAATTAAAAAGAAATACAAAACTCACAAAACACCAACCAACGAAAAACAACTAAGATTATCCTTTTTTTTTTGTCAATATGGATCAGTCTCTAAGATAAATTTTTGAGTCATGCACAGGTAAAATATTGATGTAGTATTCTTCTGTATGCATACAAATACAGATATCATCTCTCCATACACACATGTTTCTCGGCATAATTATACCCAACACTACTTACTAGCTGGTTGGTATTAGAGAGATGAGGGGTAAAAATGAGTAAAAATTACTCATGATACCTTTGTTATATTTATATTACTTGAATTACTTAAAAATGTAGCTGAGATCTTGGAATAGTAAAGATTTCTAAAAATCCTCATCTATAAGATGATCAAACACTGTCAAAAATCACCTTTTTCAGATCTCTAGAAATTAACTAGTGTTCATTAAGTAGTGTTCATTCAAGTGTCTCTGTCAGAAAACAGTAAAACAAAATTTTAAAAAGGAATACATCACAAACAACCATGAATATTGTGGCATTTAAATTTTCCCCAATCATAACAGTGATGAGATTGCCTGAAGTACATTGTAAATGGATTTCAATGTGGAAATTGGCATTTTCAAGGCCTGTCTTCATTGCAGTTCAAAAACCTCTTACCAAATAAATGGTCTGCCCCAATGCCTGAGCAATTAGCAATATTTTTAAAAATAATGTAGGCATTGAAGATGACTTTAACAGCTAGCCCTGATTTAAAAAAAAATCCAAAAATACTACAAGAAAAAACTTGGCAATGAAAATTGCCTTACGGGGCTTAGAAAAAGCTTAAACATAGTCCTTGGAATTTAGAGAGCCACTTAAGATGCATTCCTTTGTGAATGACCATGAAAGACCAGAGAAAACTCTTAACTCTCACTTCTGACCAACTATCAGATTCTATGAAAGCAAAAGTGAAGGCAAAGTCAGACAGAATTGTAAACTGCTGCCACACTGATGTTACTGCTAAATACTCAGTCTCTTAGCAAATAGCTGGTTGATAGTTTCATCTCCTATTCTGTAACTGAGGCTAGCATCTAACACATGATCCTACAGGCATAGAGGTTTCTTGAATACTGTAAATATAGACACAACCATCTTAACTAGCTCCAGAGACAGGTATACTTTAGATAATATTGTTCTCACTCAGAAACAATTATTAAAATGCTTTTTTATATTGATCTTGTTTATATTTATGTTACCTTCAGAAGATCATGCAAATATATTAAGAGAGTTCTAATGTGATAGAGTGTAATTCTTTGTCTCTTTACAATATGACTAGTTTTTTTTTATCATAGCTGAATGAGATTATATGAAAGATTTACTTTCTTTCCTTCCAACCAAGATTCACAACCTTGGAGTTTATACTTATTCTTATAATCATAGCTAAGTCTTTGTTTTTAATATTTGTGTAGCTACTTTTAAGAAGATCACATTACTCTTTAGACACTGAAAAGAAATACAAGTATGATTCAATTGCAGTGTATACACATTTTCTTTAGTTTTTATTGTTGAGACTAAATAGTTTCTGTTAGGTCTGACTGGAAGAAATGACTTCTTTCCTTGGCGCTCTCCTCCTGCACCCTGGAAATCCCCACTCAGCACCTGTAACCTTGGCAACTGGCATGCCTGGGGCAGTGGGAGGTCTCCATTGAGGTATTTCCCATCCTCAGAGATAACATCCACTACTGCTGTGTCTACACCCCTCCCCCTATATAATCTCTCACTTCCTGCCCTAAGCTCTCTTGCTCGCCCAGCTCCATCTTGGGTGGCTGGTGTCTGCAGGTGTCTGCTCATGCAATAAACCCTCTTCTCCTGCGTGGAGTTTCCTTTCTGCAGACAGTTACATTTGGTGCCATGCCTCCCACACATGGGGAGGAGCCCAACTTCTCCAAAATACTCAACTTGGCAATGGAAGTGTGATGGTGCCCAGGGTTTGTCTCCAGGTTGCAGGCAAGCTACTTGTATCCTTTCTTTTGGATATGGGAGCCAGTTATTCATTGTTACCTGAGTGTTCCAGCCTGTCTTTTCCTTCCCAGATCTCAGTGGTGGATGTAGATGGCCTTCTTACTTGCTCTGCAACTACCCATGTAGAATAGATAACTTTCCTTTTTTACATTCCTTTCTAATTTTACCCGACTGTCCCATATCCAAGGCTCCCTCAGCCCCTTAACGCCCTTTTCCTTCTCCCCCAATTTTGCCTGAGGATCGAGTCCTTCATAAGACCCATAATCTGAATGGTTTACATCCTAAGTGGACAGGCCCTCATCAGGTCCTGATGACCACTTTCATTGCAGTTTAGCTCAATGGACAGCCACAGTGATTTCCTTTGTAAAGAGTGAAAAAGGCTCCTGTTCTTTCCCCTTCTATGACTCTAAGGTGTCTCACATCACTGAAGAAGATGGCACCCCTGCCTCTTAAGACTTCTTTTGAATTTCATCCAAGGACACATATGCACGTTCCCTACCATGGAACTCTTACTGCTCCTTCTGGACAGACAGCATCCCTGCCTTACAACCTCAATGTCGATGCCCCTTGTGAGCAGGAAGTAGCCAGAAAGAGTCGGCGCCCCTTTACAACTATCAGAGGGTAGAATGTTAGGTCCACCTGGAAGAAATGACTTCTTCCCTTGGCTCTCTCCCCCTGCACCCTGGAAATCCCCACCCAGTACCTGTAACCCTGGCAACTGGCATGCGTGGGGGCAGTGGGAGGTCCCCACTGAGGTATTTCGCCGTCCTCTGGAAAAATTATTTTCTGCTTCCGCATTAATTATTAGCATCAATTACGTGTACAAGAGGTTTTCAGTTTGACATGTTCATATATAGCTTACCTTGATAAGATTCACCAACTCTGTCATCTTACTCGTTCATCTCTCCTTTCCTATATACATTCAATAAGCTATATTCCATTTTCATCCATACACATAAAGTATTTCAACCACATTTATTTTCCACAATCCTGGAAAAATTCTTTAATATCTTTTTGGGCTTCAGCTTTCTTTGGCATTCAATAGAACATCAGCTAACTTCTCTGTCTCTCTATCACTCTGATTCTTTGTCTGTCTCTGTCTGTGTGTGTCTCTCTTTCCCTCCACAGTGTTAGGGACTTAGTTGTGCTATGCTAGGTAAATACTACGACTAGATACATACTTGGCCCATTAAGGAATTTTATTACACTAAAATTTTGATTACTTGGATACTGTTTTCACAAGAAGAATAATGTTTGTTTTCTAACTAGTAATTAAAGGAAAGGAGTTAGTTTTATCATTATAACTATTTTTATTACTATCCTTCAACCATTACTGAGTAACACCTTGAACTCAAAGACTGAGAAGTTGACAGGATATATTGGGGTCCATCAAGTCAGGACAGGATAGGAACTTCGGTTCAGAGGTACACAGATACACATGGCAGCCTATGAGGTGGACAAGGTTTGAATGTCAGGTACAGTTTTAACTGGTAAAATAGAAAAGGAAGATGCCAATGGAAAAAGGAAGAAAATCACAAATGGAACAAAAAAGGGGATGTGTGAAGAAAGGGTGGCAGAGGACTATAGCCTAATCTAGAAACAATACAGCTAAATCAGAGGAATAGTGGTCAATAAAGATAGGTTTCAAATTAGCTGGAGGAATATGGTTAAGTAATTGGAAAAGCTAGTATAGAGTAATATTATAAAAGGAAGTTTCAAGAAGACTAAGTCTTTTATGACATGCACATGTTTGGTTTTAAGCTAGAAATTCAGGAAAAATTGATCTGTTAGCTACAAACAAGAAGGTTAAATAAATTGGAACAATGAGTTTAGAAAATTAAGATGTATAATTCAAAGAACTGGACAGATGCTTGTATTTTTAATTTTCTAAGAGTTCTTCTTAAAGCTAGCTTCTCCAGTTTTAGCTCCCATTTTCACTGCCAAATGGTGAAACCTTACATTTTGCTTATTTATTGACTTAATATCTTCTTGCTACTATTAATGCTGCTGCTGCTCTGGTATACTCTGTTTTTCTGTCTCTTTCTCTATCTACCTCTGCTGCTCTTATAGTTAGAAAAATTTATAGAAATAGTTACAGGATCAAAGTCTTTGTCTGTGGCCCCAACAAATACTGTACACTCAGAAAGAGGCTACTATCTCAATGGACCCCATTTAATTCCATTTGTGAAGGCTGTCAGCAGATCTCCTGATATTTCTTCTTATGGAAGAGAGATTTCCATTTATTTTACACCATGTAGATTACCTATAGTAATGGAGTCTTTCCATTTACCATGCTGGAGAAATGGGCAATTGACAGTGTGTACCCGATGCCATGCTCCATCTCCCAGTATTGGTAATCGTCTCTCTAATGAGCCCCAAGTGGGCAGGTGGCTCAGAAAATGTGCAAGAGTATGAAATGTGCTAGGATGCAAGAAAGAAGGTTCAACTATCCAATTCTGTTCCTTTTTGAGATAACCATATCACCAACAATTATAGGGGCTTCAGAGGTCTTAGTCTTTGCTGAAAGCATCTGCCCTGTAAGTGGAGTCCTGTCAGTGCACAAGACAGAACTGATCAGGGGACATTATATGTACCTATGGAAATATCACTATCAGTCCACTTGTACATGTATATAACAGAAACGAGAAAGTACTCAAATTAATAAATATAGATAAAAATATATCTTAATTTCAGATAAAGATGAGATAGGCACTAGCAGTTCATGCTTATAATTTTATCTAGATAGAAGACTAAGATCTGGAAAATTGCAGATGAAAGGTACCTTAGAAAGGAAAATCTAGGAGACTCCATCTCCAAAATAACCAGCAAGACTCTGGTCTAGAGGCATGGTTCAAGTGGTTGGGAATATTCCATGAATAAGAAACAGTGCAAGGAACTGACTTCAAGCCTCAGAACTGGCATTAGAAAAAAAGATGATAGAAGAAGATGAATAAAAAATAATCTAAAGGCCTTGGAAGTACACATGTTAAAACTAAATGGATATTGATTGTCTAACTAGGTTCTTGTAATACAATGTTTAAGTAAGGAATATAAATTTAGAAGAGACATGTGATAGGGAAATAAATATACAAATAAATCTAGAATTAAAAGTATTAAACTCAGCAAAACTGTAGAGTTCAAAGAAAGAAAAGTAAAAGAACCCTGAGGGTATCACTTGGGAGAGAGAATGGAATAGGGAATTACAACATTCCCAAGGTTTCATCTAGGCAAGGAATCAGTTCACTGATGAGGGATTCATGGTTTGGGGTTTTGATATAATTGTGGCAAAATGAATTAGGTAATAAATATCAGAATAAAAAAGAATTTTCTACATATCTTCTCTATCTGAAATGAAGATAAATTAAGAGCTGGTCATCATCACTAGTAAGTAAATCAAGTTTGATTAAAAGACTGGAAGACACACTGTGTTTAGCACCCTCCCTATATTCTAGAGAAATATTTTCTTTTGAAATATTTGTAAGATTCAGGTCAAAAGACTGGATACCTGCTCTCATTACCCCTGCCTGCTCTGCAGAAATTTTCCTTACTGTAGTGTTAGTTTTCACACAGTAAATATTCCTTTCAAAGTACATTAAAAATGACTTGCTTTGCTGTGAAAATAGTATGGGTTTATTTAAATATACTATTTTCTATATTTGAAAAACAAAATGAAAAGAAAAACAAAGACAAAAAAGTCAAGGCACAGAAACATTAAAATAAAAAAAAAGTTTATACAAATAGAAATCATACCTCAAAAATCCACTGAGAATAATTTAGCTGACATGGTATAATTTGTAAACCCTATTATGGTTACAAGGTAAATAGCAATACAGTCTTTGGAAATGCCTTAATGTCATTCAATAATCCCTAGAGAAACTCATACAAAGAATGTCCTAAAAATATGTGCAAGGCATTTTGAGAGACTAGCAAACAAATGGAATTACTACTGAATTTAAATAATAGAGATAAACAGTTTGGTTTCCTCTATAAGTGATTTCATAATTCTTTTAAATTTATGTTCTTAAAGATCAACAATGAACTCTTTTTTAAAAGTAACATTCTTCTACTATAGTCTCCATATCCCACTTTCTAGTATAAGTGATATTGATAATACAGACCATGTAAAAATACAAATGTAAGCTATATCATTACATTGTCCTTTAGACATAGGTAAACTATTCCATATATTCTATGCAAATGGACAAAGACTGCCCATAAAGGAAAAAAATAGCAAGTAATCAGAGCCCACAATAATAAGCTTTGGTTTAAAAGAAATCATATTAGTTTTTAATATCTCACCGAAGTCCAAGGGATCTGGAAAAATATATGATTAACTGATTTAAAAAAAATTACTAGCTACTCTCCTGAAATAACCTCTCAGAGAAGGAGACTGATTATAGCAGAAATATTACTTTCCCTTGGCATAACTTTCTCAAAAATCTGAAAATTGTTTTATGCTTAGTCATCCTCCAAACATGATTTTTTATTAGCAAGGTACTTAGCTATTTTTACATTATACAAGATGAGGAAAATGTATGAATATTTCTTTTTAATAAACATAAACTGAGTTTCATGCTTATTCGATATTAAAAAAACCAGTTCCTTTATTTTTTATTTATTTTTATTTTTTACTAGTTCCCTTTGATATTTAAGAATTGCCATATGGATATAGTTCATTGAAGAATAATTATTACTAAAAACCTGAGTTTTTGTTTATAATAAGAGATGAAAACAACAGGAGGTTAATTATATCCATCTCTGCAGTTTTTGAGTAGTAGATAGGAATCTAGAAAAATAAATGCATAAAGAAAATCCTAAATAATAAACTAAAATTTTCTTTCTGTTATCTTCTAATATTAGTTTTGAATATTTATTGAACAGTTTTAATATACTAACTGTTGGTATACTAACAGATCAATAGATTTCATGTAATCCTAGTAATAGGGCTACCTAGCCAGCATAAGTACTGCCAGTGAGGAAAAAGCCTAGAGAAACTGAATGGGCAAAAGTGTAGCACAAGTTAGACCTCACCCTCTCAGCTCTGAAATACTGGAAGTGCCTTGGCACTCTCCTCAAGCCTTCTCAAGGCTAGCGCTCTGCCATTTGAGCTGTGACACAACTCAGCTTTGTCTGTGGATGTGGTACGGAGCTATTGAACTCTACCACTAGGTTACTCTCCAATCCACTGGCGCTTAATTGTAAAATGACAATGTACATGCAAAATAGTCATTAGTGAGGACTAATTCAAAGACTCACACATGGCAAACATATAGTCCTAGGTGAAGTGGCCATCAAGATAAAAAGTAACATTTGCAAAAAAATTTAAGTTATTCACACATTAAATTAAAATATTTAAAATAGCTTCTAAATGCACATGTGAATTTATTTTCTTAACAGAATTCACTCAGTTTTTATTTAAAAATTCATATTAGTTCTTATGAAAACTAGCAACTCTTTTGGTTAGCAAATTCAATGTGAGACCTTGGTCAGCCTATTGCAATTTGCTGACAGCAAATGATCATTCATTCAATTTTTCAAATCTTTGTTAATATTTTCCAATTTTTAATTATTAATTGATGACTCTTCATTTCTTAGTGTGCTCTATTACTCTCAAAACAAACAAAAAGCCCTAAACTATTTTAAGGTAATGAAGATAAACAAATGTATAATTCAGCCTTCCTATTTTCCTTCTTCTCTTGACTCATGTAATAGATACTTTTTGATTATTTGTGTGCCAGGCGCTGGGCTTGATGCTGATTATAATTAGGTTTCATTTTAAAACCACTATGAAAATGATAAAGGAAATTTCTCTGAAACATCAAATGCTGTCACTATTATCACATAGTACTACAGATATGGAGGGTATTCTTATACTACCTGAGCAGTTACTAGACCTCATGAATCTATAATTTCCACTTAATAAGTCTGCACTTTTTATAGTGTTCCATGAGTGTTCCATGCAGAGCTTAGCATGTGTGAGGCTATGGGTTCAGTCCACAACACCAAAACCACACAATAAACAAAAACAACATAAAAGAAAGTCATAGAACAACCATTATAGGTAATAGTATGCATAGATATTGGTAGTACAAGATGCCCAACAGATATTTCCTGACCCCTAATGACCCGCAACTTGTCAAATAATTGTAAGGTTAGTACAACAGTCTTTTAAATTAATAAGCTCTGATTAAATTAATTTAGAATATAAGAAAGTGACTGAGACAGTAAGGTGATAACTTGGTCTAAACATCTTCGTTATGAATGCTGAAACAACATGAGATCTCTTGAATAATGTCTCTACTGCATTTATGACAAGGAACTCATTCATCTCTCATTACCAGGCAGGGAGATGTTATGGATGAATGCAGTTTTTAGGTAAGTAAATCTTTCTGCATTAAATATCCTAACTATGATTCTAATCACCTTTGGTGTTTTTTTTTTCCTGAAATTCATTACATATTACCTGGGATCCCCAAACTTGCCCTGGAGAATCATTAATGATAATTAAGTGAGTAAATTCTTTCTGCTACTCCCTCTATAGTGTGCTACAGAGAAAGAACCAGCCACAAGTCAAATGGTGTAATTTGACAGGGACTTTTGACTGGAGCCTCCTATTTTAAAAGCACAGTGGCCTTTTACTACAGTAAAACATACGTATGTCTCTCTGAATCAATAGTCCTACCAACTTCAGTAGCATAATTTTACTGCCATGTAAGATAGGTCCCTCTGGACACCACAGTAAAATTTGTTTATAAAACTATCTAAAATGAAAGTTTCAAATTTGGCGAGAATTTCCTACATGTTGATTTTTATATATGTATACAGAAATGCCATTGTCATAGTAAATAAAAGAAAAAGTTGAGACAATTTTGCATGGTTTGATTGACCTAGGTCATCAGTTAGGTGAATCTATAAGGAATGCTTTTTAGCTATCTGTCATACACAGGGTCACTGTTATACTGTGACTGCTACCACAGATTTGAGGATTCTGAAGTACTAAAACTGCAGCCTAGTAGAAAGGCATAGGATGAAGTTTATTCTATTAAACTAAGATTTATACAAACATTTTTTTTTTCAAATCGCTGGCATCTTCCTCAGTTGTAGAAAAAAACAGCATTGATGCTGTTATTATATTTAACTTTTCAGAGACAACTTCTTTTTGTAATTGTATTTTATTGACAGGATAATGTTTAAAGGGGTTAGAGTTACATTCATTAGGTGCATTACTTCTTGTACTTTCATAAAGACAACTTCTAAGTTCATGCCTCTGTAAGAGTTATGCAAAGGTCTACAGAAGCCAGCAAAATATATGTTACACAGGAGAAAGACTAGAATTGGACAGGGATGCCCATTCTCTACAATTTTCTTCAATATAGTGCTGGAACCCTTAGCCAGAGCAATAAGGCAAGAGGAGGACACCAAAGGGATACACATAGGGAAAGAAGAAATTAAACTATCCCTATTCACAGAAGACAAGATCCTATACCTGAACGACTGAATAATTTCCACTCCCAAACTCCTAGAACTAATATATCACTTTGGCAAAGTAGTAGAATACAAAATTAACCCTCAAAAGTCAGTAGCCTTTCTGTACGCCAACAAATACAAACAGAATGAGAAATCAAGAAAATGATCCCATTTGCAATAGTCCCTCAAAGAGTTAAATATTTAGGAATTAATCTAACCAAGGAATGTAAAGGAATTATTTAATGAAAACTACAAAAGCCTAACGAAAGAAATCAAAGAGGATGCTAGGAAATGGAAAGACATCCCATGCCCATGGATAGGGAGAACCAACATACCATACTGTCAAAACTGACACAATTTCAATGCAATCCCCATCAAAATCCCAAAGACATTCTTTACTAAAATGGAAGGTACAATCCAAAGGTTCATATGGAACAACAAAGCAATTCTACGCAAAAAGAGCAATGCAGGCAGTATTACAATATTAGACTTCAAACTCTACTATAGAGCCATAATAACAACAACATCATGGCATTGGCACAATAATAGACTACAAGATTAATTGAACAAAATAGAAGATCCAGAAGTAAACCACATATCATAGTCAACTTATAGGCAACAAAGAAGGCAGAGATATACAGTGAAATAAACACAGCCTCTTCAGTTCCTGGTGGTGGGAAAACTGAGAAGCTATATGCAGGAAACTAAAAATTGATCCCAGCCTATCACCATGAACAAGCATTAACTCAAAATTGATCAGACCTTAATATCAGACCTGAAACCATGAAACTGCTACAGGATAAGAGTAGGAGAGACACTGGAACTCATAGGCACAGGCAAAAACTTCTTGAAGAGAATCCCAGGGTCACAACAGACTAGAGAGAGACTTGACAAATGAGACTGCCTAAAAATAAAAACTTTCCGCACAGACAGAGGCATAACTACTAGTAGAAAGACAGCCAAAAAATGGGAAAAGATATTTACCAATAATACATCAGACAAATGCTTAATATTCAGTATCTACAGGGAACTCAAGAAACTAACCCCCCAAAATATAACAAAAAATCACTAAATAGGCAAGGGAGCTAAAGAGAGACATCAAAAGAAGAGGTTAAAATGGCCAAAAAAAAAAAGGAGAAAATGCTCATCATCCACAGTCATAAAGGAATTTCAAATAAAAACAACCTATGATATCACCTAACCCCAATTAGAATGGCCAATATTCTGAACTCAAACAACAACAAATGCTGGCAGGGTTGTTGAGAAAGAGGAACCCTACTGCACTGTTGGTGGGAATGTCAACTAGTACAGCCACTAAGGTAGGCAGTTTGGAGATTTCTTAAAAAATTAAAAATAGGGGCCAGGAATTTGGCCTAGTGGTAGCATGCACAAAGACCTAGGTTCAATTCCTCGGTACCACATACATAGAAAAAAAGCTAGAAGTGGTGCTGAGCTCCAGTGGTAGAACTCTAGCCTTGAGAAAGTCCAAAGTCAGTACTCAGGCCCTGAGCCCAAGTCCAGGACTGGCAAAACAAAACAAAACAAAAAAACAAAACAAAAAAACTAAAAATAGACCTCCCCTACAATCCAACCATACCACTCCTGGACATCTACCCTGAGCATCATAAATCAGGATATGATAAGGACACCTGCACAGCTATGTTCATTGCTGCACTATTCACAATAGCCAAGTGATATAAACAACTCAGATGCCACACTAGAGATGAATGGATACAAAAAAAAATGTGGTACATATATACAATGGAATTCTACATAAACAACATACAAGATAAAATAATGGCATTCACTGGGAAGTGGATGAAACTAGAGCAAATCATGTTGAGTGTGGTAAGTCAAGACCAAAGGAACAAATATGTGGATATTAGATCCAAACAGAACAAGAGTGATGAGTTAAGATTCAGGTACCCAAGTTTATTGACAAAGTATTGGAGATATAAATATAACTACATAGACATAAAAATCTCTGATGGGATATATACTCTATAGATATGTTATATAGATTGACATATATCTATGACATACAAAAATCTAAGCTTAATTTTAATTACGTTCTAAATTTTATCTGCCAGAGATTGCATATAGAGATTCCTTTCTTGAATACTTCTTTGTTAAACATGACACAAGAGCTTTATCTTGTGTGACTGTTATTCTTGATGTACTATTTCTCTTTTCTTTTTTGCCCATTGGTTAATCTCATATTGTTACTGTATCTGACTTTGTTACCTGGTACATTGTATATACATTTGTTTATTTGAAATAGGAAATGGAAGGGGGTAAACAAGATGATTGGAAGTCGGTGGGAGGGAGACAAAAGGGGACAAAAACATGAGAAGAGCTATCAATGTATGGGAAGTAATGCACCGACTACCTGGCGAATGTAACTGTAACCCCTTTATACGTTACCCCAACAATAAAAAATTTAAAAAAGAAGTGTGGTGAATGAGAGGAAAAAAGTCAGTGTTAATAAAATCTTTCAATTAAAACCTTTTTTTTGAGATGTTACAGAAGCAGTCCAAATTTCAGAATACTTTTAAATTAGGTTTACTTAGTCTATAAGTGGAAGTAAACACAGAAAGCTAAAATGAAACAATTATTATATAAGAAATAATTGAATCTGCATTGCCTATGTACATATGGATTATATGCATGTAAAGTATTTTAAATACAAGATATGTTGGTTAAACTTTTTCAACTCAGGATATTACAGTAATTTGTTACCAATGATAAAATATTAGTTTATGGAAATTTTTAAAATTTACTTTACCAAAAAAGTAACAATGACCTTATATTGCAAATTATACATTTTTTATTCTCTCCCCCTCCATTTTTTTCTAGCATGCTTTCTCAAATAGAGTTTGCAATATATGAGATTACTTTACATTATATAGTCATGGTAGATAACAGATTGTCAACTGCTAGGAAGTATAAAGAGCTAAGGAAAGAACAGGGAAAAACAAGGGAGGGGATAACAATGCTGGACAAGAAATGTACTCACTGTACTCACTACCTCATGTATGTAACTGTAACCCCTTTGTACATCACTTTGACAATAAAATTAATTTTTTAAAAGATGGAATAATATTATTGTTCATATTAATAAAAATCTTTCAGGTTAGAGACTTCCTCTTAAAACGGTAATGCATTTACCTTTTCCAGAGAAAGTTACCTTAAAAGATTGGTTTGTTTTTTCCCACTGGAGTATGTGGGGATGTGAGAGGAAAACACCTGGGAGAAAGCACTCACTATATATAGCAAGAGCTCGCATGAACACTGCTGAGGTAATAATTAGCCATCTAATAACTACAATTATGTATTTTTTCATCCAAAATCTGTAGTGATTTCACTTTTTTAAAGTTATCTTCTTCTTGACTTACACTTTTGATTGTCCTGGCTGGCTAGCCAACATATTTCCTGAATATGTCTTTGGGTTTCAAAAAGGTTGGCTTTTGGTTTTTTTGCTAGTCCTAGGGCTTGAACTCTGAGCCTATGCACGGTTCTTGGGCTTTTCTCGGTGCTATAGCTCTCTCTGCATGTAATTGGGCTCTGAATGTATTTTTTTTTTTTTTGGTTGATTGTACCCAGGCTTGAACTCTGAGCCTGGACACTCTACCTGAGCTTTTCAGCTCAAGGCTACCCCGAAACCTTGTAGCTACTTGAGCCGCAATACCACTTCCAGCTTTTTCTGTGTATGTGGTAACGAGGAATCAAACCCAAGTCTTCATGAATGCTAGACAAACACTCTACCACTAGGCCAAACTCTCAACCCCAAAATGTTGACTTTTATTAAGATTTTTTATTTTATTTCTAAAATTGATTGATTGGTTATGGGACTTGAACTCAGCCTGGGCACTGTCCCTGAGCTCTTCAGCACAAGGCTACCGCCCTACTCTTGAGCCAAGCCCCACTTCCTGCTTTCTAGAGGTTAATTGGAGATAAGAGTCTCAGGTCTTTTTGTGCCCAGGCTGGCTTTGAATCTTGATTCTTAGATCCCAGCCTCCTGAGTGATTAGGATTACAGGAGTGAGCCCCCAAAAGCCCGAGCCTGGCTTTAGTTTTATTATCAGGATCATGTATAGAGTTACAGTTACATTCATCAAGTAATGGGTACATTATTTCTAGAACCTTGATAACCCTTCTCATGGTTTTGTCCTCCTTTCCCTCTCACCTATCCCTCCCAGTCATCTTGTTTTCCCCAATCCCTTCCATGTTTCAAATAAACAAGTAAACATATATACCAGGTAACAAAATCAGATACAGTAACCACATGAGATTAACTATAAGTGGAAAAATGATATAAGAAATAACTTCACATCATATATTAAAAGTCACAAAAATAAACCTCTTGTTTCCCTGACCTAGAGTTCATTTCATTTAACATCATTTTAACATTCAGTGACCTGTTAGCAATGGCTATAGAGTCCAAGAATTTTAAGATGCCTAATAAGAAAGAATAATAAATAAGAAACAGTGCAAAGATGTAGGTATTACAAAGAGTTAAGCATGGTGGCCATCAGGCTATGCTGGGGAGTCTGAGAATGAAGACAGTTTTTCAAGGTGATACACCCTTGAATGTAAAACAATAAGGAAAGATATCTGATGATATATTTAGCAAAAGAGATGTCATAGAATGTATATACTAAATTACATGCTTATTATAATTATATTTTTCTTTAAGATGACTAAGTTTACAATATGGATAATACATGAATAAAGAGAGAATACAAGTTTAATCACTATTCCATTTTCACAATTTCATACATATATGTACATATGTATGGCAAAAATAGTTTAATAAGCCAAATGGAAACAAAAAGCTAAAAACAGAAAAAGAGAATATTATCCACCAAAACTAGGAGTGGACTTGTAGCTCAAGTGATGGAGTTCAAGTTCTCAAAAGAGCTAACCAACGAAATAAAAAGTTCAGATAAATCTACTTTTAAGCACAGGCAAAAGATTCCTGAACAGAATCCCAGGGTCACAACAGATAGGAGAGAGACTCAATAAATGGGACTACCTAAAAATAAAAAGTTTCTGTACCGATAAAAACATAGTCGTAAAAGTAGAGAAACAGCCAACCAATTGGGAAAAGATATTCACCAATAATACATCTGACAAATGCTTAATATCCAGTATCTACAGGGAACTCAAGAAAATAATCCCCCCCAAACCCAATAAGCCATTCACTAAATGGGCAAAGGAACTAAAGAGAGACTTATCAGAAGAAGAGATTAAAATGGCAGAAAAGCATATGAGAAAATGTTCATCATCTATGGTCATAAAGAAAATGTAAATAAAAACAACCCTAAGATACCACCTTACCCCAACAAGAATGGCCAAGATTTTGAACTCAGACAATGACAGTTGCTGTTGGGGTTGTGGAGAAAAAGGAACCCTACTACACGGCTGGTGGGAATGTAAACTAGTTCAGCCACTCTGGAAAGCAGTGTGGAGGTTTCTTAAAGAACTGAAAATAGACCTTCCCTATGATCCCGCCATACCCTTTCTGGGCATCTACCCTGAACATCATAACCCAAGATATGATAAGGACACCTGCTCAGCTATGTTCATCTCTGCACTATTCACAATAGCCAGGCAATGGAAACAACCCAGATGCCCTATTGCAGATGAATGGAGACAGAAAATGTGGTATATATACACAATGGAATTCTACATAGCCAACAGACAAGATAAAATAATGACATTCGCAGGGAAGTGGATGAATCTAGAGCGAATCATGTTGAGTGAGACAAGTCAAGACCTAAGGAACAAAAGGTGCATGGTATCCTTAATATGTGGCTATTAAATCCAAAGAGTACAAGAGTGAGGACTCAATATCTGCATACCCAATGCTATGGACATGGTAATGGAAATATAAACATAACTATATAGATATAAAAACCTATGACTCTATAGACATAATGTTTTATTTTCTATAATTAATATGTTTCTATGAGATACAAACCTTTAGCCTAATTTGATTAAGTTCTAAATACTAAGTCCCAGTGATTGTAAATAGAGATTCCCTTCTTGAACACTTGTTTGTTAAACCTGTCATTTAAAATATGATGTAAAAATCAAGGTTAATAAAGAAAAAAATGACTTAAAATAGTATCTGAGTTATATTAGATGACAGTAAATTATATGCAGTGTTTTTCCATAATGCAAAAGAAACTTAATGTACTGAAGCCTAAATAATTTCATGTCTAAACTTCTGAAATCTCCAACTTAAAACAAGATGATATAAATTTTTATCTATTCCAGATTTCTCTTTCAATTCTTGGTCATGGGAACTACCAGAACACAAAATGACTTCTTATTCTGGGATAAAAATCTTGTAAAGGTACTCGTGTAAGTTTTGGAATATCCCTAATGAATCTTGCCTCTTGTGGTAAGATGAGTTATATTTCATAGCTATTCATTCAAGTTCTCTAAGGAAGGGGTGTGGCTAATCATGAACCAAAACTACAATGATCCCTCTTCACGTTTTTTTCTAGGCATATTAAATGCATTCAAAAGAAGCTTGAAGCTAGGAGTGGTGGTACACACTTGCTATTCTATCTACTCAGTGGAGAGCAAGACAAACTCACAGTTTGAGGCTAAGTAAGGCAAAAATTTAGAGACTTTTTCTGAACAAATAAGCCACGCAATGGCGGTATGCAACTGTAATCCTAGCTATGAGGACAAAGAAGAATAAGTAGTAGAAGGCTCACAGTAGTAGAGTGACCCAAGAAAAACCTCAGAGCCCCTATGTGAGAAAGAACTAAAAGCAAAAAATGGTCTGAACTGGCTTGGCTAGTGAGACAACAAACAGCCCAAGTTCAAAAGCAAGGGACCAGGAGTTTAGCCTAGTGGTGAGTGCTTACTTACCACATTAATAGAAAAAAGCCGGAAGTGGTGCTGTGGCTCAAGAAGTAGAGCTCTAGCCTTGAGAAAATCTAAGGACATCTCGCATCTCTTTTGCTGTCCTTTGGTTATCTCAAATTGTTACAGTATTTTACCTTGTTATCTGATATATTGTATATATGCTTATTTGGTTATTTGAAATAGGATAGGGAAGGGGGGAAAACAAAATAAGGGTCGGGGTTGGGGGAGGGAAATGGGGACCAAGACATGAGAAAGTGTATAATAATGTTTGTGAAGTAATGCACCTTCTGTCTGGTGAATATAATGTAACCCTTCTATTAACTACAATAAAAAATATATTTAACAGAAAAAGTTTAAGGACAGTGCTTAGGCCCTGAGTTCAAGCTCAGGACTTGCAAAAACAAAACAAAACAAAACAAATACTGTCTCTCCCTAAAACCAAATAAATAATACCATGTAAAATACCAGGTAAGGAAAAATGGCTTCTGAGTGTTATATTCCTTGACTTTAATGGTCTTAGTTATGTAGCGGTAGACAATTTTACTTGAATATACTACTCTATGAGAAACACATGTCATTGTAAAATGACAAAGCAAAAACCAGAAAACTTACATGAATAAAGCTTCAAATAAAAAAATAAAATTTAAGGTAGTAACAGTGTTTGAACTCAGGGCCTTGAGCTTGCTACATGGGCATTATGCATCTTGAGCGACACCATACCCATGTTTGCTTTAGGCATTTTTCAGAAAAGGCTTTTAAATTTTTGCATGGGGTTATCCTTAGGCTGTGATTCTACTTCAGCCTCTGCTGAGCTCTAGGATCACAGGTACAAACAGATATGCCAGGAATGCTCTTTGTGGTATATATGGTATCACTAACTTTCAGCCCTAGGCTTCCTGAAACTGTGGTATTTTCTCTATCTCTCAATGATCTAGATTACAGGTATGTATACAATAGAATGCTTGACCTAAATATGATTTTCTTTTAAAAAAAGTGCCATGCAAACAATATATTGGAACTAATTCATGCATAAATGATAAATACTCTTAGTACACCTAAATTGCATAAGTGCTTATAAAAGTTTTGTATTCTTATGTTTCACTTGAATACTTTAATCTTTAAAAAGCCCTTTGAAGGCCAGGAGTTTAACCTAGTGGTAGAGTGCTTGCCTAGCATGGACGAAGACCTGGGTTCAATTCCTTGGTACCACATACATAGAAAAAAGCCAGAAGTGGTGCTGAGGCTCAGGTGGTAGAGCTCTAGCCTTGAGAAAGTCCAAGGACAGTGCTCAAGTCCTGAGTTCAAGCCCAGGACTGGCAAAAAAAAAAAGCCCTTTGAAGTAGTCACTAAAACCAAATTTACTTTTGCACATGATGAAAATTCAGATGCACACATATTAAGGTTGTCTAAATTCACTGAGTTTTACTGTGGTGTTAGTGCAACTCTAGGATATTTGGGTTATTTCCAAATTTACTTTTGCACATGATGAAAATTCAGATGCACACATATTAAAGTTGTCCAAATTCACCGAGCTGACTATGGTCTTACTGAAGGATATTTGGGTTATTTCCTATCTATAAGATATGGAGCAAAGTATACAAAATATTGAGTCAGTGTAAGAATATTGGCATGATTAAATAACTCAAAGATAACACTTATACTAAAGACAGAAGAGAATATCCCACTTGATAAAAGCCACAGGTGAATAGATACTCTATGCTTTCCCAATAATACCAAGCCTTTTGCCATTTGTACTCAACATTATATTGAATAATGAGACAAAAAATATAAACAAAATTAACCAGATTGTTCAAGAATTTAAAAATCACATGAAGAAAACAAGATTTATACATAGACATCCATAAAGAATTTACTAAAAAAAATTAGAAATAATGAATAAGTTTAGTAAGGGAGTAGAATATAAGACAGGTCAGTCAGGGGTTGGGGATTTAGCTCAGTGGAAGAGCCCTTGCCTGGCAAGTGCAAGGCCTTGAGTTCAGGGGGAAAAAAAAAAAAAGCTATAAAAGACCAAAAAAAAAAAAGTCAGTCATACATTGATTAGGGCTATATATAGAAATGCAGAAAAAAGTCATGATGAAGAAATATAAGAAAAGATAAAGAGTTAGAAAATTTGTTTTTAAAACTTACATAACAAGTAACAAGTGGTACCCACTAGAAACTATGTTAAAAATGAACTATTAAGCTGGGTGCTGGTGGCTCATACCTGTAATCCTAGCTACTCAGGAGGCCTTGATCTGAGGATCATGTTTCAAGACCAGATAGGACAGGAAAGTATATGAGAGACTCTTATCTCCGATTAACCACCAGAAAACCAGAAGTAGCACTGTAGCTTAAAGTGTTAGAGCACTAGCCTTGATCTGAAGAGCTTAGGGATAGCACTCAAATCCCACAACTGACAGAAAACTAAACAACTTGTAGGTGGGTAAAGAAAAAATGGGAGAATATGAGGGAAGGGGCGGCACTGTCCCAAAAGAAATGCACTCTTTACCTGACAAATGGAACTGTAACCCTTCTGTACAGCAACTCTATAATAGTAATGACAAAACCCTTTCCTAATAAGAAAATAGAGAAGTCAATAATAAAGGTGGTATTTGGAATAAAGTATAAGACATTTATATTTGTGGAACGGTACAGAGAACTTAAGAAATAAATCCTCGCATTTATAGACAGTTTTTTTGTTTGTTTGTTCTTTTCCCTGTCCTGGGGCTTAAATTAAGGGCCTGAGCACTGCCCCTGAACTTTTTTGCTCAAGGCTAGCTAGCACTCTACTACTTGAGCCACATCATCATTTCCAGCTTTTTCTGTTCATGTGGTACTGAGGAATAAAACCCAAGGCTTCATGTATACCACTAAGCCACATTCCCAGCCCTAGAGTTGCCTTTTGACAGGGGTTACTAAGACTATTTAATAGAAAGAACTAAATGGAAACCTTTTTGAGAAATAATTACCCTGAAACCAGTACTTACACAGTACTGAAAACTTTACTCCAAATGGTTCATAGACCTCAAATGAAACACAACAACAACAACAACAAAACAAACATAGAAATAAATCTCATGAGTCTGGGATAGGTAAAAATCTGAAAAACCATTTAAGTTGGATTTAACCCAAATCGGGAAGTTCTGTACTTTATTATGTGCTACTGAGAACGTCAAAGGATAGCCCAAGTAATGGGATTACTAACCACAATAAGTATAATGAATAATTATAAATTGAATAATGAGAAAGTATTTTATTCAAAATATATAAAGAATTCCTAAATCATGTAATGAAGACAATAAAATGTAAAAAGAAAAAGTATTTAAAAATAACCTCCCAAAGATGTCATAAAATTAGCACAGATAAATAGGAAGGAAAGCTCAACATCTTTAGTCACTAGGGGAAATGTAAATTACAATTATGACACCACTTTATTTGCACCTCATAAATTGCTCTTGGAAATGAAGAATGTTGCAGCTCCTTCTACTACTGGGTTTATGATCAAAAGACGTAAAAAAAAAAAAGAAAAGTTCATTAAGTTGGTAACAAATTAAGATGGCTACCATAACAAGTTAATATTACAAGATAGTTTATTATTTTAATTGGGGCAGATATTTTAAAACAAATTTTTACCTGAATAAGTCACTCATAACTTAGTCAGTCCATGCATGAGAACATAATTGCAGAGGATCACTCGTTGTCTGTGAATGTTTCTACACATAAGCATTGCAGTGATCAGTGCTGGGTTTACTACAGTAATCATTCTGTGGGGGCAATAATGGTATGCTAGCAACACCTACTCTGGTAATATGTAAAAGCAGATGTTTTATGAGAAAGACACATCAGGAATTGGCCTACATATATTATAAATTACATATCTTACTGTGTATTAAAGAAGGTAAAAACTTTCTTTTACAGATATCAAAATACGTTGTAAAAGAGAAATTTTAATTCAGTCAGTATGATTTTAATTCTAGCCCCGAAGCTTTGAATAAGTCACCGAATTTTTATTGCCTAAGTTTCCACATCTGCAAAGTAAGAATATTATCCATTTGATTGACTACCAATGAGAATTCAAATGAGACAATTCACTTAAAGTCCATAGATTATTGCTTGCCACTCTAGCAATGGTGGCTATGTATAGTGATGATGATAACAGCATGAGATGAACACCTGGTTTGCACATAGGTATTCCTTTATGTGTAAAGACAAATTATTTCTTTTTGTAGATGTGTACCAGTGTATTTTTAAAGTATGTTAACTTATTCCTTTATTCATTTCACTTAAAAATGGATATATTTGGAACTGGCAACCATGCATAATGCTTTATATCCAGTTTCTATATAAAGTCTAGTTGAGAAAACTGCTAAGTGAAAATTACTTAAAATAATATATTCTTCTGTTCATTATTATAATAATGTATGTTCCACTCTTAAACTAAAAACATGATTTGTAAAATGCTACAAACCACATATTTATCTTAGACCAAGTAGCAAGTCTATCTTTTTTTGTATTATTTTTTTTCTTTTTTATTGTAATTAATAAAAGGTTTACATGATATTTGCCAGATAGAAGGTGCATTAATTCACGTACATTGATACCCTTTCACATGTCTTGGTACCCATTACCCTCCCCCCCACCCCCCACTTTGTTTTCCCCTCTTCCCTATCAAATTTCAAATAGCCAAATACAAATAAATTCAATATATCAGATAACAAAGTGAAATGCTATAACAATATTTTTTCTTAATTGAGAAAGAAATGAAAAAAAAAGAGTAAGAGCTATTTCCGCGTTTGTTTCAAATTTAGTATAAGCTATACCTATCTAGCTTTTCATCACAATCTCCAAACATACTTTCAAATTCTAGAAATGCCTTCATCATCTTCCTTAAAAACAGACGAATATGGGAGAAAGACATGGGAAAGGATATTAACATTCAAGAAGTAATGTACCTAGTACCTGATGAATGTAACTGTAACCCCTTAATACATCACTCCAACAATAAATACAATAACAAAATTTAAAAAAGACAAAAATATTGAGAAATATGTTTAGGAATGCGTAATCTATATATTTATCAACCTTTTAGATACTGTTGTTAATAAACCTTTACCACCAAAGGTTATAAACTTATACTGTGTTATCATAATCACATTAAAAATTATAACAAGAAATGACACTTGATTATTGTAATTTATACAACAGAACTTAAATCTGATTCAACCAATTTATCATACTTAGTAGTTAGATTCATTCCTTCCAAGCCCTCTACGTTAGGAAACTTTTATGGCCAGATGCATCTGCATCTGATGCTGTGCTGCAGAAGTATAAGAGATCAACAGCAGTATTATTGAAAATCTCTATGAATGAGGATTAACGGATGTAAGAATAAGTATTACAAAAGATTTTTTTTTGCCAGTCCTGGACTTGAACTCAGGCAGTGAGCACTGTCCTTGGGCTTTCTTAAGGCTACACTCTACTACTTGAGCCACCTTACCAATTTTGGCTTTTTCTATGTATGTGGTACCAAAGAATTGAACTGGGTCCTCATGCATGCTAGGCAAGCATTCTACCACTATGCCAAACTCCTGGCCCCTTCAAAAGATTAAAATAAAACAAAACAACAACAACAAAAAAAAAACAGAAAAAAAGAAAAAAACTAATTTGAACAAATGATACCTAAGGAAGAGAGATATAGCAAACGAAAGGGAAACAATTAAGATTTTCTAATTTCACTCTAGTTATATTTGAGAAATATACAACTATATATATTGGTATATACAGTATATTTGAGAATATACAACTCAGGAAAGAGGCCGTCAACAACAAATAAGAAAATTTGTAGCAATCTGTACTTTTAACCTGGTACATGAAATTTAGAATTTTGTAAAAACTTGGACATTATAACTTATAAACAAACTCAATTACTTTGAGAAGTAATAAATTCTAATCTTATTTTATTTATAAGCCTCTGTTAATTACTTTTCCTATGTTTGTTGCTGGCAGAGAGCAATAGTAAGGTTCTGAGGTCTGGCAGAACATTTCAAAGTCAAGCAGGACTCAGGAATTCTTTGCTGAGGGATGAGTCTGGCAGACATCCCTGGCTCATGACCATGGCATACCAGTAGTGCCTTCTTAATCATGGCGATAACCTAAAAAGGAAACTATAACTTCTAATATCTTATGTGGGGGTAGAGGGAGAAGGACTAGTCACATTAAGAAACATGAACATGAATATTTAAATGTACAAAATAAAAATGACAACATTTCCTGCAGAGGAAATTTTCTTCTTATATGAGACAAAGGACAGAATACATAAAAAAAAGTCTCACATTTGAGTAAGAAAAATCTGTAAAAATCAGATGTAGCAAGAAACATCAGGGCAGTAAAGGACATGATAAATTAGGAAACAACTTACAACTTACAAATGAGGAGAAATATTTCTAACATAAAAAACTTCATATCCATTGAAAAGGAAAGCTAATCAAAAGAAAAATTAGCAATTGATTTAAAATTTTCATAACTATAGAAAATTTGTTAGCACTTACTATATGTCAGGTACAACTATCACATTCCAATTACAAAAGAAGATAAAAGTCTGAAAAATACTAAACAGCAGGTTCTAGGAACCTATTTGTTTTATTACAAGCATATACAGTATGCTGGTGGGGAAACTGGATTCAAGGTTAGTTTTGATATTATTTACCAACAACAAAGAATTCTACTACTGCAGGAAAAAGAAAGAAAAGGAAAAGAAAAGGAAGGAAAAAAGTAAAAGAAAAGGAGAAAGAACCACAGGAGAAGGGGCAGAAAGACTAAAAGGGGGGAAAAGTTCATTTATGGCAGAACCTCAGAAAATCCTACTCAATTTAGGGATACAGGGAACGGCTATAAGTAGAAGGATGTGACAATATCTTGTACCAGTAATCTTAGCTATTCTAAGGAGCCAGGGAATCAGTTTTACAGATAAAAGAAGTTTTATTCTCTAGAATGTGGAATCCAAGTGGGTTTGGACTAAGAGACAACAAGAAGCACTCAGAGAAAAGTAAGGTATAGGGGCCTGGAGTGTGGCTCAGTGGTAAAATGCTTGCCTAGCACTCTAGGGGTTCAATTCCTCAGTACCACATACACAGAAAGTCAGAACTGGTATTGTGGCTGAAGTTGTAGAGTTCTAGCCTTCAAAATGCTGAAGGACATAAGGACACATGCTCAGCTATGTTTATCTCTGCACTATTCACAATAGCCAGGCTATGGAAAACAATCCAGATGCCCTACTGCAGATGAATGGATACAGAAAATGTGGTACATAAATATACAATGGAATTCTACATAGCCAACAGACAAGATAAACTAATGCATTTGCAGGGAAGTGGATGAATCTAGAGCAAATCATGTTGAGTGAGACAAGTCAAGACCAAAGGAACAAAAGGAGCATGGTATCCTTAATATGTGGCTATTTGATCCAAACAGTGCAAGAGCGAGGACTCAATAGTTGCATACGCAATGATATGGACATAGTACGGGAAATATAAACACAACTACATAGACATAAAAACTTATGATTCTATAGACATGTTTTATTACATTAATACATATCTATGATATACAAACCCTTAGCCTAATTTTGATTATGCTCTAAAAATTAAGAGCCTGTGATTGTTTATAAAGATTCCCTTCTTGAATATTTGTTTGTTAAACATGTCATTTGAAACACGATGTAAAAATCAATGTTAATAAATTCTTTAATAAAAATTTTTCTAAAAAGCTGAAGTACAGTACTCAGGACTGTCAAAAAAAGAAAAAATAAGGTATAAATTAAATTTACACTTTATTTCTATTCTGCCAAAAAAAAACCCTCTCAGAAAACAACAAAAGATTCACCAGAAATGATTTACTATGTATAAATTTAGTAAATGAAGGTTAAATTTCAAAGTTAAAGAAACACCTCATATGACATATATGAGTTGAAGCCCCAGTACACTCTCATGCTCTTTCTCACTCTCTCTCTCAAACATAAACACACACACACACACACACACACACACACACACACACACACACATTATCATTGTTTACTGTCTCCATTTAAGAATTCAATGAGGGCCGGAATTAAAGGCTGGTGTTAAGATTCTTGTCTAGCATGCATAAAACACCGTGTTCAATTCCCTAGTTTTACATACACAAAGAAAAAGCCAAGAGTGCTAATGTAGCTCAAATGGTAGAGCACTAGCCTTGAGAAAGCTTAAAGACACTGCACAAGCTCTGAGTTCATGCTCTAGGACTGGCAAAAATAAAAATAAAAAAGAATTTAATGACATGTTATCAACTTTAAAAAATTGTTATTGGCATGTATTAAATTGTACATAATGTTTTATCATAATTTTCATGCATATGATATACTTTGATTATATTGATCTATGTACTAAAATAATATTTGGGTCATTATTCAAATTATAGGGTAAATAAAAAATACATTAGCAAGGGACACTTATTTTCCAAGACATTGTTTTGCTTGTTTATTTTTTTTTTCCTTTACTGGGACTCGAACTGAGGGCATGGGTGCTTCTTCCCTTAGCTTCTTCCTTTAAGGCTCAGGCCAATGTTTTCTTGTGAGGCAAATACAACACACTGATTTTCTATGGGTCAATGCAATGCCTAGTCAATGACCA
This sequence comes from Megascapheus bottae, assembly GCF_031878675.1. Lineage (NCBI taxonomy): Eukaryota > Metazoa > Chordata > Mammalia > Rodentia > Geomyidae > Megascapheus > Megascapheus bottae. Next base: position 29,913,527 of record NC_143520.1, read on the forward strand.
AATCACTTTCTTCATTTTAAAATCTTCTTGGAATTCTATGCTTCTGTCAGAAAGAATGACATCGCCCCATTTGTTAGGAAATGGAAAGACAGAAAAAATCATATTAAGTGAAGTAAGCCAGACTCAAAGGAACATTGGCTCAATGGTTTCCCACATTTGTCATAATCAGTAGAAACCTTGGGCTCTCATAGCAGAGCTTTGCAATAGAGCAAAACCTAGATACATAAGGCCATATAGTATGATGCTAAATGAAAGGACCTCTAGGATATAGAAATAAAAGCCATATAATGAGTGACTGTTGTCCTTAATGTACTATGTTATCTCTCATCTCTTTTGCTGTCCCTTGGTTATCTCATATTGTTATAGTATCTCACTTTGTTATCTGATGTATTGGATATATTTGTATTTGGTTATTTGAAAATTGATAGGGAAGGGGGGAAAACAAGATGAGGAGTAGGGGTGGGGGGGAGGGAAATGGGGACCAAGACATGAGAAAGGGTATCAATGTATGTGAAGTAATGCACCTTCTATCTGGCAAATATAATGTAACCCTTCTACTAATTACAATAAAAAATATATGGAAAAAATCTTCTATAAACTTTCAGAAGTGAAATTTGTTTCACAAATATAAATATTTTAACAATAATTTACTGTTAAAATACTTTGTATAAGAGTTGTTGTGATTATCATTCTTACCAGTAAAATATATAACTATATACTTTATGATATTCATTTTCCAAATTCCTTCCTTCCTTTTCATCTTCTTTCAGTTTCACAAGGAAAATGATGTTTTTTTTCTGAGAAATTTTGAATAGGATTGTCCTATGATATATTTCTTCCTTCAGCAGTGTGTGTTTATATTCTTTGCTCAGGTACTCAAAGCTCATGCTCAGAATCAATCTGGGCCTTGGCCATGGCTTTGGCAATTAAAACCATATAATGGATTTCTATTTCCTGTAACATGAGTACTACCTAACAATAACTAACACACCAGAAAATGTATTGAAACATATTCCAAATATGCCCATGAGCTAAGAAAACAAGGAAGGAATATCAAGATTAACACTAATCTTATAGACAGTATTTGTGATTTTCTTTTTTAAATCTTGAGACTATGTACTAAAATCAATTCAACTCAGGTGAGTTTTTTATTTTATTTTATTTTATTTGCCCAATCATGGGGCTTGTTCTCAGGACCTGAGCATTTTCTTTGGGTTTTCTCAAGGCCAGAGCTCTACTACTTGAGCCATAGCTAGGCAAGCATTCTACCAGTAGGCTAAACTCCTGGCCCTGTGATGAGTTTGGATGCCTCAGAAAAAGAACATTCAAGAGAAAACCCTCCATATTGCTGGAACCAAAGTGTTTATCTACTTACTGTAATAAAATTGACATAAGGATGCTGGTCATTATAATGACAATAGCTACATAATTTATTATACTATGTACTTTAGAAATACTATTACAATATTCATTTTAGGAGATAGATTAGGAAAGTTTTAGAGTCAAAATCCAGATTCAGCAGTTTGTCTGTAAAGGCTACACTTTTCACTTTATTTTGGGGTGGGGAGGAGTTCTAATCTTGCACTTGAATTCTGAGCCTGGGCACTGCCCCTCACTATTTTTATTCAAAATTAGCACATTACCATTTGAGCACAGTACCACTCCTCCCATTTTGGTGGTTAATTGGAAATAAGCATTTCACAGGCTTTCTTACCTAGGCTGGTTTCAAACCATAATCTTCAATTCTCTGCTTCCTGAGTAGCTAGGATTACTGGAATTAGCCATCAATGTACAACACAAGAATACACTTTCAAGGACTACACTGGCCTTCCAAAACAATCTCAAGCCCCTGCCTGGCCTTTGCTTTTATAGGAAATGTGAAGGAAATTGTCTATATAGAACTCTGACACTGAGTGAACAAGGAAAATAAATACTCTGAGAATTTATGCTACAGGCTAAGCACCACTAAAGTCCATACTTGGAATCCTTGTTTGTTGCAGGGGACAAAACCCTCAAGTCAGAAATTACAAGTGATTTTATATTAGTAGTATACTTATACTGTTCTCAAGAATATAATAAAAAGAAGAATGAAAATTTTCTGAGAAACTGATATTCATTCTAAGTTATCAAAGTATTTATATGTACTTTTAGAGAAAAATGAGTAGCTCAAGATAGAAAAAAAATCATGTTTACTCAAAAAACATTACGTGTAATAAATATATAGCAGAATCTATCCTAAGACATCAGCAAGTTAGAATTACTATACTATACGTATACCAGAGGCAAAACATGAACATTTAATATAACGAAATAGAAATTAGGAACAGAAATATGAACTCTTGGGAAAGAAGAAAATTTCTAAAGATGCATACGAATGACCATCAAAGCAAAAAAAGAAAATCAGTGGATTTACTGAATAGTTTCTCAAATATACCTTAAGAAAAAATTATGAAAACTGGAATGGAGAAGTAAATAAATTACGCAAAAAGTAGTCTTGAAATGAAAACTGGCCAGAAAATAATGTCAAAGAAAAATGTAACCTGAATCAGCATAAAGATTTTCAATGTAGCATAAAGAAAAGAAGGCAACAGTTGGAAGACATGTTGACTGCAAAATTTTAGTATCTTACGAACAGTCTCAACTCCAACATTCAAGATCTCAATGAGCCAACTAAGATTAAATAAAAAGAACTCAATTCTCTATCATCTATCTATTTATCTATCTATTTATCTATCTATCTATCTATCTATCTATCTATCTATCTGTCACATAGTACAGTAAAGAAAAAGACAATGTCAAAAGCAAATATTCAGAAAATTGACAGCATGCATTGAAAGGACTGAAAAATACCTTTATTTCTGAAAGAAACAGTAAAATCTAGAAGACAGTGAAATTAATATCTTCAATAAATAAAAAAATTTATTCAAACTCTAGAACTTTATAATCATAAAATGGCTTCCAAGAACAGTGAAAAAGGACTACTCAGAGATGAACAAAAACACAGAGAAATGACTTCTCAAATGTCCTCACTGAATATACTTGCAAGCAAAACAACTACAAAAACCAGATAGATCTGAAACGCTCGAAGAATGAGAAAAATGGTAAATATATGAGTAAATGTAAGTGAAATTAACATTTCACAAGACACAATTATTGTTTATACAGCTAAAATAACAGAATTACCTGAACAGAAAGAGAAAGAAAGAAAGAAAGAAAGAAGGAAGGAAGGAAGGAAGGAAGGAAGGAAGGAAGGAAGGAAAGAAAGAAAGAAAGAAAGAAAGAAAGAAAGAAAGAAAGAAGGAAAGAAAAAGAAAAACTGGTCACTTAAAGATTCAGTATTGAGGTTGCTGTTTTGTTAGGCATAAAAGTATGCACATATAAGATGAAAAGGATATACGATAAAAATCTCAGGCTTATCATTTTTAAAATGGTAAATATCAAACTGGCAGAACTTAAAACCATTAATTAAAAAGGAAAAGAATAATATATGACAAAAAGACCAATTAAAAGGACAACAAAAAAGTAACTGACAGGGAAATAAAACAAAACAAAATGCTAGGCAGAACCAAAATATGAGAATAATAACAGAACAGGAAGATACATGAGTTAGAAAAATATGGCAATTGTCAGACTGCTTTCAAAGTATAACAAAGGCACCTGAGTCAGTGTTCCACAAATAATGAACTTGTGATTTCTGACTCCTGAAATTCAATTTTGTATGTGTGGATGCTCTACGTAACACCTGTAAATCAATTCACATTCATTTTTATGCATGCATTTCACTCAACAAAAATTTTAGTACCTACCGAGTAGGTATCTGGCACAAGATTAGTTACTGATATACCGAAATGAAAAACATGCTTATAACAATCTTTCAGTTCAGCTGAGGAAGAGACAGATAATGAAACAGAAGCATCATGACAGATGTTTGCACAGGACAACTCAGATAGAGTCGCTGAGTAGGTCTTAACCCAAAAGAAACAGTATGTGAAGTGCTAAATTCTAAGCCGAAATTTAAAGAAATTAGAGTTAGGTGAAAGGGAACAAGAAAATGGCCATTTCAGGAGTAGGGAGCTTCAACAGTAGGAACAGCTTTCTAATGTCTTTATTCTCTCCTTATAACCTCCAAAGGTGTATATGTGCTTTATTAAATCAGTTAAACATAATACTTAGCATGAAAACGATTTTATAGGGATCAGGATTTTAAAGTTACTACCAAGTGATGCTGAAAATGAATTTTAATGATGATTACTAATACCTTTTCCCATTATTTCCCAAATTTGGCAAGGATACCTTAATTTATTTTGAAATCAAATCCCAGAGATTCATGTTTTACTAAAACAAAATTAAACATTTAAAATAAATGCCCATTTTGCTTCAGTTTTCCATGCACTGGCATAGCTGCAAATTATAAGAAGCCAGGGAATCTTTGATAGAATGTGCGGGCATATTGAGCCTTTGATCCAGGACAAAGAAAAGGCACTTCATTAATTTCTGCGGCTGAGTTACTAAAACAATGGTTCCACATAAATAATATCTTGCCACCTTATCAAGTAACGTGTCAAAACAATTGGCATTCTGAACTCCTGAAAAGACTCCTTTTCTCAAGTCTAAGTCATACCTCTTCTTATATGAGGGATAGGCTTTTGGAGAGCCTTTTTAATACCATAGTTCCATCCTTTCTATGATTCTAGAAACATGTAGCCAAGAGGCACTAAAATAATAAACAGTGAAGCTTTGAAAAAGCTTTGAAAAAGCTGTACTGTTTTTAATTACACTAATTTTGGTCTCTGTGAGAAGTCTGACCTTACTGTTACAGATATATGTTACTCTAAAAAAGAAGAAAAAAACCTGATGAAAAGCAAAGTAGTCTAAGCAGTAGTTAGTGGGAGCTGTTTGGCTTAGGCACAATAAGAAAAAAAAGTAACACAAGGGGATAATGTACTTTGTTTTCTTCATGTTGCTTACATGGGTATCTGAGGAATTTATTCTAAGGAATACTTTGATTTCTTACAGGGTTGGTTATATTTTCTTGCAGGCGACTTTTATTCTGATTAAATTTTTCCATTTATCTTTTCTTGGTGAGTTGGAATGTTCTAGTCTTGTACAGAGTATAATAAATTATGCTTTTTATAGTTTCATTTGCCTACGTTTTTGGTCATAACAGATCTAAAAAAGTACAAAACATTTAATCTGCCTTTGAAGACTGTGAGTTCCCAGTAAAACTAATGCTTGGCTTTCTTAAGGTATCTACTATTTTTGCAAATGGCTTTCAAAACAATCCAGAATGAGTATATATCTAGCTGATTAAGCAGTCTCACACTGACCATTGAAAATTTTATTCATAAATTCATAAATAAAAATCAAAATAGATGAAGACTATCATAAAAATCTATAATATAGTTAAAAAGAACACAGTATTTGGATTTAGCAAGATTTATCCTGTAATACCCCTGTACACACTGTCACAGGTATTTAACATATAGACTATTCCTTTTATCTGGCCTTAGCTTTTTTTCTGTTAGAGAACATATATACACTGAATATCAGAAGATTCAATGAGATAAAAAAAATTATAAAACACTTGAAAAAATAGTGAGTCTTACTACCTTCTCAGCCCAGGTTTTGATCAATGTACTTCAAAGGGTTTCTTTCTGGGATAGAAACCATATCTTGTTTAACTTTCAGTACAGTTCAACCGTTTTCCTCTAATATTTTTGAGACAAAAGAGAATAGATAGTAGGTAGTAGAGGTTTGGTTCAAATAGTGGTACATGTGCCTATCAAGTGTGAGGCTGTGAGGCAACTTGCCATATACAGTCTTCCTAAAATTGATTGTAAGCAGTGCTGCTTTTCCATACTCTCACTGCTATGGTGAAATGAAATCTCAGGAACTATGAGTCCAAACAAATTCTTTCTCCTTTTAAACTCTTTCAGGTATTTACCACAGTGATAAAAGATAACTTGAGTTGTATTTAATCAAGATGACTGACTCTCAGAGAGCTCTGTGGCCCTTTTCCTTGAGTATTAGTATGGAGTTATACCTTTTCCAAGCAATAACATATAGCAAAAGTGATCCGATGTGACGTTTGGAACTAAGTCAAAAAGGGGATATAAATTCTCTCTCATTTATTTGCAGCACTTCCTCTGAGGACCTGGCCATCATGCCATGGGGAGGCATAAGCTAGACTATGAGAAGACATTATAGAAAGTCAGCCGCTTTTCTACTAAGAATTGAACTCCCAGTCAAGTTAATAAAAACAACTGCTACCAATGTGAATGAACAATGCTGCCAATAGTTTGGCTTCACAGCTTTTTCAAGTTGGAACTACGAACATTATGCAACTTAGCAAGCCATTCCTAATTTGTTGTGAGTTCCTCACTCAGAGTTTGTAAATGAAATGTATTCACTATTGTGGGCAGGGAAGGGGGGTAGAATCATGTGGTAGGCAGAATTAGATAGGGTGGACAAGAGATTTTGAGACTTTGAAGTTTGTAGCTATAGATCTCAGTATAGTTCTGGTAAGATAGTTGGGGAAGTCAAGGAAAATCAGTTTCCTCAGTCAATAAATGGCTCTTTGCTCTCTCTTGCATTAACAACAATATGTACCTACAGGTACTTCCAAGGGCCTAGACCATTTATTGTTCCCAATATCCCAAAATTAATCTTTCACTTTCACTTAGCAAATTCTCTCTTGAGATGCTCAGGACTTGCTTGAAATGTAACTTTCTCCTCAAAGTCTCTTGACAATTACATTTTAGTGAATTTGCAACATTGCATTCCAGTTGTATGCTTCACTAGCCTGTAAGCTTCCTGTGGCTATGAATTCCATTTATCATTGCATATATATCTCAAAATAGTAACTAATAAATATTAATTGGATAGATGGGTATATTAGTCAATAAATGTTTTTTACCTTTACCCCTCTGAAAGAACACAATTTGGAAAACTGGGGGAAAAGGATTTTCAGAAATTACAGAATAATGAGTACCTTGTCAGAAGATTCAGATTTCACTTTCAGCCATTTCACTCAGTAGCGAAATGGCCATAAATCTATCACTTTGTAGTAGTACTATATTTAAAATGACAGATATGCATCTTTGTCTGGGGGGAGGGCTTTTCTTACATTATTGGCATTTTGGAGTCCATAGTTCTTTAGTATAAGGAGCTGTCCTGCCTTCTATGGATTCTTAGCAGCATTCTTCACCTCTACCCATGCAGATGCAATACCCTGACTCCCTCAGGTCTATTTAGTCAAAACTATCTGTACACATTGTCCAATATTCCCTGAGGCAACCAGCATCTAAGAATTGCTGCTTAAAGGTAAGGAAGATCATGTTGGTGCTTGTGTCTCACTCCTAAGAGGCTGAGCTGTGAGGATCATAGTCTGAAACTAGTCCTGGAAGACAAATCCTCAGAGACTAGAAAAAGTATTGCTTCCAATAAGTAATTAATAATTATTATACTATAACACATACTCCAGAAAGCAGTAATTAAATGTTCTTACTTGAAGTTGTCAAAATATACCCAAACTTACTATAGAAGTTTAATGTTAACAAAATCAAGTAAAATTTTTACTTACATACAGACTATATGTGCATTAAGGACATTACTAATACCAACATGAATATTGTAAGTAATTCCCTGAGCAAATAGGTTTTTATTTTGTGCTTCTTTTAAGATTTGATGTAGAAAAACACCACGAAGTAGAATTTTTTTCTGGCAGTGCTGGGGTTTGAACTCAGGGACTTGTTATGTGCTAGACAGGTTGTCTTCCCCATGGCCCAAGCTCCTAACTGAAATGGTATTTAAGAGAGGAAAAAATGGTTCACTCTGAAGTTCTTTTTAAAACGCTATCTTAATATTCAATGTGTTCATTTAGGAATTTGAAAATGAATATTTTTGTACAAACAACATTTTCAACCTGTTAAGAAGGATTTGTTGAATTTGGATTTCTTAACTGTGAGCCAACATTCTCAAGAGATTAGGCCTGTGCTAGGAAATAACATCAACCTTGTAATGACATTCAGTGAGCAAAATGCAATAACTTACCACAATTCTCCTTATTCATTTATTATTTATATGATGCTAGCTTCCAATAATTTAAGATGATTCACCTGGCCTTTAAACACTGGAATTATAGGGTAGTATTGAATGTAGGAAAAGCGTAAGATTTTGGAAGCAGACACATGGAAGTTTGGATCATATCTCTTCAGTATAGTAACGATAGAACCTTTGTTCATACCAGTAACTTGAATGACTCCTTACATCTAGCTGTAGATGGATCTCCCTTAGCTACTTTTCTTTTACTGCCATAAAGTTTAATTAGACTTTTATAAAATAAAACTCCTGCTTTTTCAACATTTCTTTTCAAGGTTTCTTAAACAGAGAAGAAAAAATGAAACAGCTTTTAGAAACTCCCTCTTATGTGGCATATCACTAAACATAATTAAATACTAAGTTCCCTATGAAAATGGTTTTTCTGAAATCTATGAAGTTTTTGGAGGTGTTACTATGAAACTAATACATGGCTAACAGGATACAGCCAACCAATGACTTAATGAAATAATATTCTAAGTAGAGATAACAACTTGTAAAGTTTGGTATGTTAAACAGTGAAAGGTAAACGTAGATTATCAAGGGTACCCAAATCTATCATCAAGGGTACCCAAATCTATCATGTTTGAGGGGCCAGGGCAAATAATTTAGAAAGGTTTAAGAAATGAATATACTTTTAATATAACATAAGTTACAATGCTTTGTCAGTACAGTAAACATAGTGAACACTACAATTAATTTATTGATATTCTATAGAAAGCAGTCTCACCATACAAATATACTATATACATATATAATTTCTACTTATAATTAGTTAAAATGATAGTGTCAGAAGCAAACAAGAGGTGTGGCCTAAGAAATTCTAGATAGTTGGTGTAAAGTCATAGAAGTCTCTGTCACTTATAATTATGTAATTGAATGCATGTCTCTTAGGATCCCTGGACCTTGGGCTCCACACCAATGAAAAGGAATAGAGCAAGAATTATTATGAAGATTAAGAAGGGTGATCAATATACAGAATCTAGAAGTTGCTGTATGATTGCAATGGTTTCAACTTCCAAATGCTCCTCTATTATATGTATGAATAGATGAATATATGAATGTTTATACATTTACACAGTATCACTTTCAAATTTATAGATCTATATTTTAAGCCAATATAAAAGAACCTGTAACTATAAACATTTTCCATTTAAAGTGTAAGATTCATATAGCTATAGTTGTTCAAAATGGCACTGAACTTTCTCTTCCAAATCTATTGTAAAGATTAATTTTAAAGCTCTACAAAAAGTTGTCTTTAAATTTTTATTAAAAAATGAAGCAAACTGGGGCTGGGAGTTTGGCCTAGTGGTAGAGTGCTTGCCTAGCATGCACAAAGGCCCGTGTTCGAGAGTGCTCAGGGACTGGCAAAAACAAAAACAAAAACAAAAAACAACAAAAAAAAAACAAAGCAAACTACACATCACATGTTACTCAAGAAAGATAGTTGTCTATCTGGGAATGGTGGCTCATGCCTGTAATCCTAGCTGGGCACTCATCTCTTAACTAAGACTCTTACTTATTAACCACTAGAAAATGGCCATGGCTCAAGGGGTAGGAAAAAAAAAAAAGACAGCTGTGTGTAAAAATAAAAATAACCACATCCATATGAATACAGGTAACAATAAAAATAATTATGTTCATTTAGCATGAAGTTCTGAATGCTGCTTTTCTTCATAATTGGCAGTAAATAATTATTAGTATTCTCATAAAAACAAGATTGAGAGATCTAGAGGAGGCTTCAATGAGTGACTAAAAATAAATGGTAAGGTAGAAAGAAAAATAGGAATCTAATCTTGTACAACTGGTAGTAGGCAGTTCCCAGGATCTTAAAAATAAAGAATAATAGTAATGCTGCTAGAAGGGTAAAAAAGAACTGTATCTACTGAGGGGCAAGGTGGTAAATGAAACTCCAGCATTTGGGATGCTAAGACAGGCAGATTTCAAGGTCAGCCTAAACTAAATAGTGAATTGGCCAAAAGTATATACTGAAACTATATTTCAGAAAGAAGAAAAACAAAAGCCCCGAAATGCCCATCCTTTTGGGCCCTTGGGTCACATCCACTTTTTGGGCCTTGAACAAGATGGGAAAAAGTATTCTTAGATATCGTACGAAGACTATGACAGTGGTATGTTTCTGTGTAGGTGCTTGCTGGGTCAAGGTGATGGTGATGGATGGGTACAGTTTGACACTAGTCATTTGGGAGTGATGACTCCAGAGTCATTTGACTATATCATTAATGGCCCACAATTATTCTCACTAGAAAGAGACCCTTTGGTTGAGTTAAGTTTTCACAAAATACATCTATACATCTATTGATCTATCTATCTATCTATCTATCTATCTATCTATCTACCCATCTATCTATTCAGTACATACATTGCATGTGATATGACAGTCACAAAAATGACTAGGACAATATCTACAAATTATACACATTGATATTTCTGCACTGAAATAAAAGAACATTCATATATGAAAAATACAAAGTGTACAGAAGCATTCCATGAGTTTAGCTCTAGATTTCCCACCAAATACAGTTAGTTTAAGTCAGGATTTGATGCCTCAAAACTCAATAATAATTTTTCTTTGTTATAAAAATGTAGTTAATTTTATCCTAGAACATTCTGAAGTTTAGAATTTTAGATAAGGGGCAATGGACAGTTATTTGTAGATATGATTCGATTCTCTCAAACTCATCTTATAGATGATTCATGGTTCAATTTAAAAAGAGGCTTGGCTGGGACTTTGGCCTAGTGGTTAAAGTGCTTGCCTAGCATGCACGAAAGCCCAGGTTCTATTCCTTGGTACCACCTACATAGAAAAAAGCCGGAAGTGGTGCTGAGGCTCAAGTGGTAGAGCTCTAACCTTGAGAAAGTCCAAGGACAGTGCTCAGGCCCTGAGTTCAAGCCCAGGACTGGCAAAAATAAATAAATAAATATAAATAAATAAATAAATAAATAAATAAATAAAAGAGGCTTGTTAACTTGTCAGAGACTAAGGTAAAACAATGTACACATTTTTTAAATCCTGGCAATCAGTAACTACTCAAGTGCAAAAGATTCCTGTACAAATCTCAGTGTCTGAGTAATGGGGGGAAAAGTTATTTTGGACTTGGTAGAAAATGCCATTACTTATGCTCACTTAGGCAGCACGTATACTAAAATTGGAACAACACAGAGAAGATTAGCAGGAGGATGACCTGCAAATTTTCATGGAGCACACGGGACATTGATGAAGAAAGTGAACAATGCAACTCACGGGTGGAGATGGGAGGGAGGGAATGGGAGAGAATGAGGGAACAAATGACACTATGTAAAAGGAAATGGACATATAAAAAGTAACACTGCTGAGTATCTCCTCTAAAACAACAATAGAGTTTATGAGGAAGAAAAAAAATGAAAGAAAATGCCATTATTAACAATATGGAAATTAAACTGGTCTTTCTGTTAACATTCAAAAATTATTACCAATAATAACAGTAATTTGATCATGTGTACACTAAACACCAAAAAGTAAGCCCACCAATCTTTGTTTCCTCATAAACAAACAAAATGCCCAAACTCTGACCCTTTGACCCTCTTTTCAGTGATCATGATTGGCAACACAATTATGTGACACAATGGATGTTATCATGGCCCAAGTCAATCTATCTACAAGTGTCCTTGCTTTTCCTTCCTTACCACATATTGCTCACATATTGATGCAGCTGTAAAAAACTTACATCTGCTTTCACAGATATACCTGACTCCAAATTAGATCTCATTCTGTGTTGTATAAAATATAAGGAAAAATGAATGAGTATAAGAAAATACTATTAGTGAAAAATACACAGCAGGAACCTAGAATGTTTAAGAATGTTGGGGTAGGATCTGAAATGCAAAACCATTCACCAAAAAATTAAAATGGGAATAGATTTTATAAATTATACCAAAATATTTATTTAAATAATGGCGTTTCCCCCAAAGATTTCATGGTGAAATACTTCTTTAAGTCAAGAAAATTATAAAAAGCAAAAAAGGTATAATAACTCAAAAATACATGAAAATCACATACTGAAGATTAATTAGTTTCAAAACATGAAGCCAATTAAAAATAGGTTTGCGTCTAAGAAAAATGGCTTCACTGTTTGGTTGTTTTTGTTTTGTTTTGCATACTGGGGAAGTTCAGGGAATTTGACTAAACATTCTACCAATGGGTTATGCCCACTCCTTTTTTGTTTTAGTTATTTGTCAGGTAGAATTTCAAGTTTTTGCACATGTGGCTTGGACCAAGAATCTCCGTACTACAGGCTTCCACATGTAGCTGATTCACAAGAACATATCATGAAGCCTACTTTATTGACTAAGATGAGATTTCATGTACTTTCTGATCTGCCTGGCCTTGAACCATGATTCTTACAATCTCTGTCTTCTGAGTACCTGAGAAATGGGTCAGTTAGCATGAGGCAAAGATTTCAATAGGCCAAGTTTCTACTTAAAGATTAATGTCTTCACGCTCAAAGTCTATTACAAATAATGACTTAGAAATCAATGAGTATTGTGCTAAAGAATTTAAAAAACTCTTTCAAGAAGCAGCAAATTAAGGTAGCTATTTCTTAGATCTTTCATCAATATTATGTACCTTTATCATTATTATAAAACCATCCCTTTATATATTTTTGCTTTTAGAATATTTCAAATTCTAGCCAGACAAAATTCTCTAATTTTAATGTAAAGATGAATGTTCTAGTTATTTGTGCCACAAGGAGTTGGTAATATTTTTATGTAAGAATAAGAATGCGGCCAGGCTCCATTGGTGAAGGTCTTCATGACTAACTACTCAGGAGATTAAGATCTGCAAACTATGGCTAAAAGCAAACCACACAAAAAAGAATGGAGACAATATGTCCAATTAACCAGCAAAAATGCTGCACTGGAGGCATGGTTCAAATTGAGGAACACCAACTATAAATGAAGAGGCTGATTAAAAGGAGAACACCAGGAAAATGAGAGAATATTTGTATTAGTACTCTATACCACTTGAGTGCTAATAAAAACATCCCCTCACTTTCCATTGTTTACATAGTTCATTTAAAAATATTTTTATATCAATATACTTGGTGCCAGGATACATTTCCCTACTTCCTTATATTTTTTTGTAAATATATATATATATATATGTATGTATGTATTTTTTTTTTGCCAGTCCTGGGCTTGAGCTCAGGGCCTGAGCACTGTCCTTGGACTTTCTCAAGGCTAGAGCTCTACCACCTGAGCCTCAGCACCACTTCCGGCTTTTTTTCTGTGTATGTGGTACTGAGGAATTGAACCCAGGTCTTCGTGCAAGCTAGACAAGCACTCTACCACTAGGCCAAACTCCCAGCCCCTTTTGTGTATATTTTTAAAAAGTCATGAAGCATAATCCCTAACATGGTGGTTATAATTTTGAATAAACTTTTATAGAGGATAACCTATTCATTTTTTTGGAAACATATCAAGTGGTCTTGAAATTGTACTAAGACCAGCAAAAAAAAAAAAAAAAAAAAAACAACCAACAAAAGACTTAAAGAGAGACTTTTCTGAAGAGGATGTAAGAATGGCCTATAGTCACATGAAGAAATGCTTGACATCTCTGGACATAAAAGAAATGCAAATCAAAACTCTGAGATCCCACCTCACTCCAGTTAGAATGGCCATGATCAAATGCTGGAGGGGATGTGGCCAGGAAGGATCACTACTACACTGTTGGTGGGAGTGCAAACTCGTTCAACCACTATGGAAAGCAGTATGGCAGTACCTCAAAAGACTAAACATAGAGCTCCCCTATGACCCAGCAATTCCACTCCTTGGCATTTACCAAATTGTCCAGGAACAAGGACATACTAAAGTTACCAGCACAACAATGTTCACTACAGCACTATTTACCATAGCAAAGATATGGAATAAACCAGATGACCCTCACCAGATGATTGGATCAAGATGTGGTAATTATACACAATGGAATTCTATGCTGCTGTCAGAAAGAACGATATTGCCCCATTTGTAAGGAAATTGAAAGACTTGGAAAAAAAATCATATTAAGTGAAGCAAGCCAGACCCAAAGGAACATAGGCTCCATGGCTTCCCTCATTTGTAATAATTAGTAGACACCTAGGACTTTCCTAGCAGAGGACTACAATAGCGCAAAACCTAGGTATATAAGGTTATATAGGATGAGACTAAATGAAAGGATCTCTAGGATATGGAAACAAGAATTTATCTTGTGTGATTGTTGTTCTTAATGTACTATGTTATTTCTCTTCTCTTTTTTTGCCCTTGTGGTTAATCTCATATTGTTATTGTATCTAACTTTGTTACCTGGTATATTATATATATATATATGTTTATTTATTTATTTGAAATAGTAAAGGGAACAGGGAAAACAAGATGATTGGGAGGGTATGGGGGAAGGAAATGGGGAGAAAAACATGATAAGTAATGAGAATAATGCACCTACTATCTGGTGAATGTACCTGTAATCCCTCTATGCATTACCCCAACAATAAAACATTTTTTAAATAACATTTATTTTACATACCTTTGAGTGGCAAATATAAAAATGAGTTCTTGAATCCAAATATCCATACCTTGAAATCACTTGAAAATTAAAGTACCACTGAATTGTGGGTGCTTTATGCTTTAGTTGAATAGCAAACTTCACAAGGACTTGGACAATGTTTGTTTTAACACAAATCATAACATAACACTGCTCAGGTATTTGGTACAATTATCTGATGAAAGAGCATAAACAGGTGAATAAAGAAGTTTGGGTCAGGGCCAGTCTTTTGGTAGAGTGCTGGCCTAGCCTGCATGCTGCCCTGCCTTGTATTCCTACTGTACCACATACACAGAAAAAACTGGCAGTATCTCTGAGAAATATGGAAGGACACAGTAAGCAAAAAGGATGAAGCTTCAGAATTTAAAATAAAGTAGAAGCTGGGCATGTTGGCTCATGCCTGTAATCCTAGCTACTTAGGAGGCTCAGGTCTGAGGATAAAGGTTCCAAGCCATCCTGGGCACAAAAGGACCTGAGACTCTTATCTCCAAGTAACTTCTAGAAAACCGGAAGTGGGGCATGGCTCAAGAGTGGGATAGTAGCCTTGAGCTAAAGAACTCAGGGACAGTGCCCAGGCCAAGTTTAAGACCCATGATCCACAAAAATAAATAAATAAAATTAAAAAAATAAAGTAGAATGATCCAGAGTCTAAGAATGATTTTTATGGAATCATAGTAAATGAAAGGGAACAATGAGAACAACAGATGTAAGATTCAGTTACTCAGTTAAAAGAATAATACAATTGCTTAAAAGATTAATGCATTTTCAAGATAGGAAATCACTATAAGTTTTGGGTAATTTGTGTCTTAATCTACCTGGGACTTAATCC
Organism: Megascapheus bottae; assembly: GCF_031878675.1. NCBI lineage: Eukaryota > Metazoa > Chordata > Mammalia > Rodentia > Geomyidae > Megascapheus > Megascapheus bottae. Next base: position 29,929,030 of record NC_143520.1, read on the forward strand.
ACAAATGTATATTTACTATGTGGAAATAATTTGTAGAAAAAGCCACAGAAACATCTGGGAAAGCCTTGAGTAGTTGATGCTTTGGGCTGTGCTGCAACCCAAGGTTCAGATACTAACACAGGTAGAAAGCAGATCAGGACACAGGGGATGTGGCTATCACCACTCTACCCTACTTAATATTCTCTCATTCTTTATTGAAGTCAATGTGTTTGGGATGGCTAAGTTAACTCCTTATTGAGGATGGTCTTGCTTAACTCCAACCAAAGATCAAGTTCAAGTTTAAAGTCAGCTCAAGTTATTGCTTACCCTTACAACTAATTTCAAATTTCTCTGATTTTAAAGACTAACTAAAGGAAAAGGATGTGGGAACAGAAATAATTCACATAGAAAGTGCATGAACATATATTACTAGGAGTTTTATTATATAACTCCTTCATTTAAAAAATAAGTTCAGTGCTTAAACTAATACTAACTTAAGGATTTTACTTTATTCCAAGAGCTATTCCAAATGCTAAGCTTAAAACGATTTAAGAAAAAATACTAGAATCCTATCCATGTGCAGATTTTAATTAAGGAATATGTTTGAGACAATGAGAAAGTTCTGAAAGGACAAGAAATGTTTAACATTTACTGAATCTCTTTCACATTAAAATGCATTACGTATAATTTTTTTAAACTGCCTACACCTAGACACTATAAGCTGCCCCTTTTTTTTGATATTTTTTATTGTAATTAATAAAAGGGTTACATGGTATTTTCCAGATAGAAGGTGCATTAATTCGCATACATTGATACCCTTTCACATGCCTTGGTCCCCATTACCCTCCCTCCACCCCCCCATCTTTTATGATACTATTTTCGTACCTAAGATCAGGATTATTACAGAACTGTATTTACTTTACAGCTAAAAACCCAAGATACATTATGCCCCCTTTGCATAAGAAGTACATAATTACTAAGAAAAACACTAAATTTGTAATATATACATCACATTTGGAAGCATCTAAACTCTGATAGAAACAAATGCCAACAAATATTACATACTTACACTGAACTATTTAGCTCCTACAGATAAAGATAGTCACTGACGTGTACTTGTTTATGTACATTTCCAGTGTCAAAACAGTAAAGGAGTTTAATGTAAATGACCTGAATATACAAGATTTTTTTAAGTGAGAATCTCAGAATTATAAATGACAGTAATCAATCATCCACGAGAAGCGAGTTGTACAGAATCTGCACATGTTACATATAGAACAATCTGCTGATCCCCAAAAGCCAAAAAGTTGGTAAATACAATGTCAACAGATGAGTAAACAAGTAACCATTGAATACACAGGATACACAGTATGCCACTTCAGAATCTGGTTAAAATTTCAAGAGTTGGTCATGCAGTTTTAATCAGTCAACAAACCTTAGGAGTCACTTGGAATGTTATGTTTGCTTAATCTTAAGAAAGTAACTCTAAATTTGGTTTTAAAAGAATGCCAGTTAAGGATTCAAGCTCTGAAACAACAGGCCTTAGTTAAAGAAGATTTTTGTTCCTAAATCTCCACAAATCTAGTATGTATATGTATGTCAACAGAACACCTTTGATTAATGTAAGAATTCTACAGATTTCCATTAAAAAAAAAGTACTTTGACATTGCCAGTCTATACTCTCCATGTCAGGTCTCAAGTGGATTCTAAAACTGGTGTGATGTCTTAGGGTACAATCTAACATACCTTGCCAATATGTAAAACCATAACTGAACTGACGGCTGATAGTTAATATAACCTCAAGACATCTATTTTTTTCCCATTTACTCTTGTGTCTTGCTATAAAAATTGCATATTTTCAGGTTTTTCTCTGAAATAGCTTTCACATAATTTTGCATTCTTTCTCTGTAATTGACTTTTTTTGTCAATCTGAGTCAGAGTGTGATCTTTACCTTCTTTTACTTTGAATTAAATATCAAAAGTGATTCTTACTTGGGCTTTTATCTCAGTAAATTCTTCTCATGTAACAAGACTGTATTTAAATCCTATGTATTTAATAACAACCTTGCACTAAATTACACTCCATATTACAGGATATAAAAGTCTGTTTTTAGGAATACTTCAGTAAGTGACCTTCATTTCTACAGACAGTCAATTTTAGGTTTTATTTTTTCTGAAAAAACAAATATTTTTCCTTTAATTCTTTTTCCAAAACAAATCATTATTATCTTTATAAGAATTCATAGGACTTTGAACGCCTCATGGCTACCTATCTACATAGCAAAACAAATCAAATGTAGGCAACCTATGCCTCAACGCTCAGTAAAGAATCCAGTAAAATAACCATTTTAACAACACAAATGAAGATTCATATTACCTTGGTATGTAGTATTAGATTAAATGACAGGATTACAATTAAGAGAGTTTGTAAGGTAAGTTAATGGCTTTTAACGAACAGTGAGCTAGACAAAAATTTGTTAGGAGTCTCACACTTAAGGACAGACATTATAAAACAAATGGTGGCAAACTTTGCTGTGAGAGCTCATACGGTAAATATTTTAGACACTGCAGTCCTCTTACAGTGTATTGAATATTTTTATATTTTTCTTTTTCTTGACTCTTCAGAAATGTATAAGGCATTTTTAGATTAGGTAATATATAAAAACAAGTTTTAGGTTAGATTTTGGCCTCTGTGCAAAAGTTTGTCAATCTTTAATATTGAGAGCTAGAATGTGTTTCACTCACTCAAGTGTTTCTATTGGCTAGTATGGTGACTCGAATATAGCAGATATCTATATGAGAAAATGAGTGACTAAATAGATCCATTAGCACTGGCAATATAATAGGTTTGTTAGCATTACTATAACTATTCTGGGCTATACAGTGTTCAACAGTGGCTGCTCCTTTTCTCTTAGGTATCTAGATGACTAACTTCCTAGCCTCCTGTGAACTCTGAGGAATATCTGTGAACTCCAAGGAGGAATATTTAATTGCAAATATGAGCCATGTTTCAATCTCCACTCTCCTTTTCCCAACTTGTCTTCTCTTAACTCCTTCTCTCCCCTTGCCTACTCCTCTTCTCTCCTCTTTCTTTCCAGCATGGTATTTGGCAATGATTGAAATAGTGGTGGCTTCTTAAGGTCCCTAAGTGACTATTATGAGGTGAGAGCCTACTGACCATGATGAACATGCAAGGAAAACAAGAAATAAATCTTTGTTCTTTAAAACCACTGAGGTTTTGTGGTTTTTCACATTTCATCATGTAGCCTATGCTGACTGATAATACTACTAAACATTACTGAATCTTTATACTATATGCAACCTATTTTAAAACTAGCATTTGGCTACAGTGTTAGACTGAAACACAGAAATGTTTTTAATCACTAAGCTAAAACAAATAGTACCCTGAAATCTCAAATTAGTTCCTATCTGTGATCTAAAAAAAAAATGAACAGACATTTAAGTTTTACGAACTGTTATCTTAATCAGAGTAGGATAATAAGGATAATATTTATGTTTTCAGAACAAAATTGTAAGCCAATGAAGAAATCAACTATGCATGTGTTGTGTTATCTTATTGTTACCTAAACAAAGTATCTCATGTATCTAATGAGAAAAGGTTTAGTTTGTCAGTTTAAGAGATTTCAAACCATGTTTGGTTAGCTTCTTCTTCTGGACCTTCAGGGAAACAGCACAGCATGGTGTCAGCTTATGGGAAGAACTAAGAAAAGCACCAAATCCATCAAAGGCCAGGCCTCAGTGACTTAACATATCACCTTATGTCCCACCTCTCAGAGGTTTTACCACCTCCCAATATAGCCAAGCTGGGGTGAATCCTTTAGCATACTCTTTTGTGAACATTCTAGATTCAAACTACAGTAGATGGGATTTACATCTGAATAAGCTGATAAACACTACTGGTTCATTTCCACAAATGATATATTTCGATCATTAGTACATTTATTTGGGCCTTGAATAAAAAAATACGTACATGGGCTGAAAGTAGAACCTAGCAGTAGAGTGTTTGCCTAATATGCATAAATGACTTTGATTCCTTGGTACCACATACACAGAAAAAGCTAGAAGTGGTGCTCTGGCTCAAGTGGCAGAGCACTAGCCTTGAGAAAGCCCAAGGACAGTGCCCAGGCCCTGTGTTCAAGCAATAGGACTGGGGAAAATATTAGGTACAATTGCAGTTGAGATGTATGGATCTGATATATGGCCTGATATAAACAAACAACTATAAACACAAGAGCGAAACAAAAAAAAAGTTCAATCAATATCTTAAATATGAATGTACATAAATGTGTACAAACAGAAATAAATATGCAGGAAAACGTCTCAGTAGCTTTATAACTCCTGCAGGAAAATTATCTCAATTTTTCATAATACAGTCTAATATTTTAAGATGGTCATGGGACAGAGATGAGACAAAGAGGTAGGGTGGATAATATTTTAGATGTCCATTCTACTTTAAGAAACAGTAAATCAAAATTTATCTTTGCTTCTTTTTATAAAACACAAAGAAACAAATCTGCCTGAAAACTAAAGAATAAGAAAATAATTTACAGTTTTGACCTGTGAAAAACATGTATGAAAAATATTTTTAATGCTAACTTGAAAACTATTAATTTTTAATGTGTATACCCATTAAATACATGTTGTATTTGTACATTAATACAAAGGTTTTGTGGGTAATCTGACATGGGTACACCCTCATACACACTCCAGCTTTTGCATAAAATGGAAATCCTTTTTTAAATTTTTAAACTTTTTTATTGTCGGGGTAATGTATAAAGGGGTTACAGTTGCATTCTCCAAGTGGTAGGAGCATTACTTCTCACATATTGATAACGCTTCTCAAGTTTTTGTCCCCATTTGTCCCCCTACCCCCTCCCAAACATCTTGTTTTTCCCCCTTCCCTTTCTTATTTCAAATAAACATATATACAGTAGATCTAAGACAACAATGGGCCTTTACTTATCTACACTGACATTACCAGCTTAGTAGGTTCTTGATCTGATTGATACACAGTAACAGAAAGTCAAGTCATTGCAGTAAGAATTTTGTAAGAGGTTCAAAGACATAGAATTTCAATCTCTCTCTCTCTCTCTCTCTCTCTCTCTCTCTCTCTCTCTCTCTCTCTCTCTCTCTCACACACACACACACACACACACACACACACACACACACACACACTTCTGTATGCAGGTCCTGGGTTGAACTCAAGCCTGGGGACTATCCTAAAGCTTTTTTGATCAAGGCTAATGCTCTATCGTTTGAGACATGGCTCTACTTCCACATTTTGGTGGCCAACAGGAGATAAAATTTTTGAAGACTTTTTTGTCTGGGCTTGCTTTGAACTGTGATCCTTAGATCTCAGCCTTCTGAACACCTTATAAGGTTTGAATCACCTGCACTCAGCTCAGAAATATTTTTATCTGAGTTCTGATCTGGAGAATCCAACAAAATTTGCTCACTCCATCATTCTCAAACTTTTGGCTGATGTATAGGTTATAGCATCACACACAATAATAATAAGCTCCAATAACACAAGAAAAGAACATGCTAGTTTTGTTCATTCTGTATAATATAAGAAACATATAGCTACAATTTCTAGAGTAAAAGTTTAACCTGTAAACCCATGCATTGAAAATAGCTGATTTTGATAAAAGAAGAATTTGTTCTGCATCTACAACTCTCTCACGCCAATGTCAATAACTCTATGTGTGTGTATGTGTGTGTTTGCCAGTTTTATGTCTTGAACTCAGGGCATAAGCACTATCATTGAGCTTTTCTACTGAAGGCTAAGGATTCTACCACTTGACCCACAGATCCACTTCTGGCTTTTTGTTGGTAGATGGTCTCAATAGACTTTCTCAGCCTGGCTTTAAATTATGATCCTCAGTTCTCATCTCCTGAGTAGGTTAGAATCATAGGCAAGTGTCTGGAAAGCAATTAAATATTTTTTGAAAAAGTTGTTTTAAAACTAAATGATGGGGCCAGGAGCATGGCGTAGTGGTAAAGTGCTTGACTAGAATGAACGAAGCCCGGGGTTCAATTCCTATGTGCCCTGAGTTCAATCACCAGAACTATAAAAAGAAAAAAAAAAACCTAAACAATAAGACATTACATGATGTAGAGAGTTTTGATACTTGAATGTCAATTCTCAAGGCATGCTATTTTGGCAAATGGCAAAACCATATAAAGATCATGCTATCAAGAACAATACCTTCAATTTGGCATAATAAATTCTCTAGATGAATGAAAACTACATATATATGCATACACACAAAGTATATACATATAGCAATATATATAGGCATACAAAGGTTAAAGGATAAAAATGTGTGTATTATATATTATAATTATATATAATACAGTCCTATATTATATATGTACTATATAAGCTTTTATAGCCTCCAAAAGAATAAGATCAATTTTAGGATTTTGGTTGTTATCATTTATCTTTATGTATGTATGTATATGTGTATGTGTGTGTGTATGTGTGTGTGTGTGTGTGTGTGTGTGTGCACATGCCAAAACTAGGCATTGAACATAGGTCTCCACGATCTCCTTTTTCATATTTTGATCAAGTGTTCCAGTATTTGAGCTGCACCTCCGTTTACATTTTTTGATAGAATTACAGGTTAAGAGTCTCATAGACTTGTTTGCCCAGGATGTTTTGAATCTTTAGTCTCAGATCGTAGCCATCTGAACAGCTATCATTATATGTAGCCACTGGCACCTGGTTCCAAGAGTCTTTTAATATTTTCATCACACGATTTTTCAGATTTCACATAAGAGCTTATCATGAACAATTTTTTCATACATTTTTATTGTAATTAATAGACAGGTTACATTATATTCACCAGATAGAAGCATTACTTCACAAATATTGATACTCTTTCTCAAGTTTTGGTCTCCATTTCTCTCCCCCAACCCCACCCTCCCCCTTCCCTATCCTACTTCAAATAACCAAATAAGCATATGTATAATTTATAAGATAACAAGGTAAAATACTGTAACCATATGAGATAACCAAGTGACAGAAAGAGATGTCAGATAACATAGTACATTAAGGACAACAATCACCCATTATATGCCTTTTATTTCTATATCCTGGAGGTCCTTTCATTTAGTGTCATCCTATATGGCCTTATGTATCTAGATTTTGTTCTATTGTGAATCTCTGCTAGGAGAGCCCAAGGTTTCTACTGATTATGACAAATGAGGGAAAGCATTGAGCCTATGTTCCTTTGAGTCTGGCTTACTTCACATAATATGATTTTCTCATGAACAATTTTTAATGAAACTTAATGAATACCAAACTTAAAAGTGTGCATTTTTCTTCCAGTACCACTAAATAGAAAGTCAACAACAAAAAAGGTGTCTGAGAATTCTTTGTGGAATATCTGTATGAACAAAACAATGAGTATTGTTCTTTAAAAGAGTGTAACAACAGAATACATTTTAAAGACAAAACAGTCTGAAAGAACTCAGGAAACAAAAGGGAAAATGATGATCTGGATTTCAACAGCAAAACAAAAAGAATCTGGTATCTTAATATAGCTATAAATAATAGTTATAAAACATCATGTGATATAAAATGTCTATTACTTAATTACAGTCTAAAGCTGGAATTATCTCTGCTTTATAAACCAACTTCTTTACCTAAAAAAGGTGACGAGACACAATCAGTAGAAACCTTGGGATCTCCTAGCAGAGATTTACAATAGAACAAAACCTAGATGCATAAGGCCATATAGAATGATGCTAAATGAAAGGACATCTAGGATATAGAAACAAAAGCCATATAATGAGTGATTGTTGTCTTTAATGCACTATGTTATCTCTCATCTCTTGTGCTGTCCTTTGTCTATCTCATATTGTTACAATATTTCACCTGGTTATCTGATATATTGTATATATGTGTATTTGGTTATTTGAAGTCAGATAGGAAGGGAGGAAAACAAGATGAGGGACGAGGGTATCAATGTTTGTGAAGTAATGCACCTTTTATCTGGTGAATGTAATGTAACACTTCTATTAATTACAATAAAAATATATGGGAAAAAGGGTGACAAGAATAGTATTATTTTACTGGATTAAAAGGATTAAGTAAGTCAACAGCTATCATAAGAAATGTGACTTCCTGTCAATTATTCACATATTCTCATATATATATATAAATCCAAAAATGTGAACATACAATATGTTCACTGAGAAGAAATAGGCTGCATGTGTATATCAATATGCTTACAAAGATAACAGTTGTGAAAAATACTAATAATTCTCAGTGAACAAATGCAATACTCAATATTTGAACATGTTTGTTAAATTTGTACTTGACTTGGAAAGTTTTAAATTTGTGGTCCTACTATACTTTTTCCTCTTCAATAAGAATTACTGCATAAACAAAATAGTTATGTCCCTATTTAATATTATTTCTATATTTTAACCTTTCATACCACTGAAAATTATCTGGATTTTCCTTCCTTCTTTCCTTCCTTCCTTCCTTCCTTCCTTCCTTCCTTCCTTCCTTTCCAGTCTGTCTGTCCAGGTCTCCGTCTCTCTTTTCAGATCACATTGGAACTCAGTGTTTTAATGTTTGCTTAGATGGTGGTTTATCATCTAGCTCCATCTCCATTCTGGTTTTTTTGCTGGTTATATTTGGAGATGGAGTCTCTTGAACTTTTCTATCTGTAATAGCTTCAAATGATAAAGTTGCTGAGTTATGATTACAGGCAGAATTTACCATTCCTGAAAATCTATTTCTAAAGCTATAAAATTTTAAATGTAGTATCAGAGAAAAGACATGTAGGCCATTGAAGCAATAATAATTTCCAACATGTAGCTTTACAAAAATTAATTGTACTGAAAAAAGGATTGAGAGTATATTTTGATTACATTGTTAAAAATAGAAATAAATACCTTCTTCCAGTCTCTCATTTTCTTACACAATTATGCACATAGAATAATAACAAGACTGGAAAAATGAGTATCTCTGCATAATAGAATTAGATATTAAAAACTTAGGCCCTGGGTACTATGCACCAGCTTTCTCAAGGGTCACATTCTCTTCTTTGAGCCATACCACTACTTCCGGCTTTTTCTGTGTTATGCAGTACAGAGTCATCAAACCCGGGGCTTCATTTATGCTGGGCAACCACCTTACCAGTAAGCCTCACTCCCAATACCACTAAAATGTTTAATAAGCAAAACCAACATTTGATGAGAAGTTGTTTCTCATCCACTGTTTACATCACATCACTTAAAAAAGCATCTTAAGATGTTAACATAAAGTTCAAACAAAAGAAGCAACTATTAGTAAAAGCAGATGAAGAATCTATCAATATGAGTCAGAGAACAGCACAGTAAAAAAAAAATGAAATAAAGTTTGCTTATTAGTTACAATTCCCACTAGACACCACTTTACTTTGTATGATGGTCTCTAAAACATTTTTTTATTTCTTTTTTTGTCAGTCTTGGGGCTTGAACACAGGGCACTGTCCCTGGGCTTATTCCTCAAGTCTAACTCTGCCACTTGAGCCACAACACCATTTCCGGCTTTTTCTAGATATTATGTGGTACTGAGAAATCAAACCCAGATCTTCGTGCATGCTAGGCAACCACTCTACCACTAGGCCAAACTACCAGCCCCCCTGCTGAAACATTTTTTTAAAAGAATGATCAGTTATTTAATATGATGCATGACATGAGAGAGCAATTATTCAAATAGTCCAACATACTTTTTCCAACAGAAGTTACTTGTTGCAAAGACACTGTTTTCCTTGAATTCTAATGTAGAAGAGATCTCTTAAATTGAAAAGAACACAATGATCATAAAGACAGACTCACCGTGAAATAACTTATCTAAAGTCTTTGATGCTACTCATTCAATGTGTTCTCTCTTGCTTTTTTAAATAGCCATGCCTACTAAAAGGTCTTAGGCTAAACCAGATATGAATTTTTTTTTAAGTTTATCGTGGGACTTGAACTCTGGGCCTGGGCGATGTCCCTGATCTCTTCAGCTCAAGTCTACCATTCTTACCCCTTTAACCACAGCACTACTTCCAGTTTTCAGGTGGTTAATTGAAGATAAGAATCTAAAGGACTTTCGTGCCCTGGCTGACTTTGAACCATGATCCTCAGAACTCAGCCTCCTCAGTATCTAGGATTATAGGCCTGAGAAACTGTCACCTAGCTCAGACATGCAAATTTTAAAGACAACTATAGGATATCCTAGGTACTAATCTGCCAAGAATATTAATAAAACCAATGTTTCTTTGCAGGGCAATGTCATATGTTTCTCTCCTGCAAAGTCTTTATCAGCAGAGCAAATGGCTATTTTTACAGCTATACAGTTATGTTCGATTTTGCATTCTCAGATTTTGTCTTAGCTATAACAGAAGATTCATATTCAGTAAGAGAGGAAGCTGCATTGACTGATGGGGCTTAATTTGCCACCAGACACAGTATCTCTTATAACAACTCCATACAAATGAATTACAAAATCTCTCTAAAGGGCACGTCCATTTTCAAAAATCACTACATAAAGAAAAGCTGAAAGATATAGCTTCCTGCAAGGTGCTTCTATTTAAATTTGCAGAACAACTTTAACAAAAAGGTATACAATTTAACATAGAAGGGATACATTCCCATTTTGCCCAATTTACTAGTCAAGAGAAGACATAGTAGCAAGTCTCCATATAGACAGAGGTTAATAATGGTATGTTGTAACATTTTGGCACTAGAATACTTTATTGGAAGAGATACCAAACACTTACGAATTTTCAATCATGGGTTATAACAGCATAGTAGCGACTAGCTAATATATATTGGGTATTTAGTGCCTGGAATTCTCCATAGAAGCATGCTTATTAAGAAAATAAAGATCCATAATATCTGTCATGTGCTTTGCTTCTCAAAAATTAAAATGTGATGCTTTCAAATATAAAATTTATACTAAAAGCAGCAAATAAAATATTAAAGGTCAAAATTTAAGAAAAAATGAAATAAAAATTTCTGAAGAACTTCAATACCAAAGTACTACAGGTATTAAAATACCCAGAGTTCATAGAAAGATTCTAAAAGTATCATTTACCTCAAAATTCATTATAGCATGTGTAGTTTTGTCTTTTTAAGAACAGATATTTTTCCTCAAATACTAAAACATCGAAAGGTTAAATATTGTCAGAGCGGATCATAGAAAATGTACTTTCTAGAAAAAAAATTTTTAAGTTATAAAATAAAAGTGAAATTTTACAGATCATTATCGGAGTGTGAAAGGAAAGAAAAAATAAAATTTGAAGATTAACATCCTAACAAAAACATTGATTTTACATAAAAATAATTATTAAAATTCCTAATGCAAATTTCAACCACAGTTCATTGACTGTAACTGCAATGCCATCTCTGAACTGAAAAACTTTATGTTAAAATAAGACAACTTAAGCAAAATTTTTATTTCAAAGTGTGTTAAAGTTGAAATAGGGTCTGGGCACTGTGCCTGGTCATTTGTGCTTAAGAGCAGTGCTCTAACATTTTGAGCCACAGCTTCCCTTCCAAGTTTCTCATGGTCAATTGGAGATAATCGAGTCTCAGGTACTTTCCTGTCCAGGTCGGGTTTAAAATTTGCAATTTAAACCTCACATCTCTTCCTCCTTAGTAAATAGGATTACAGGGATGAAACACCAGCACCTGGCCAGTCCTATTTTTAAAAAAATATTTTTATTAATTTTAAATAAATAGTTCAGAGCAGTTTATGAACAGAGTGTATCACCCTTCTCAACATTCTTATTGCTTCCTCACCTTTCTTAATTTTTAAGATATGTATTGATAATTTTTCATTTAACAAAGAAGCTATGTTTAGAACGCACCTTGCAAGTACCCATTCTTGGTACTTTTGTTGGGCTTTGATATATAAAGAATTATATTATTTGAGCTTTCCATAGAGTTTATTATATTTGTTAACTCATTTGCAGTTACTTACATACCACTCAGTATGTTTGCTTATAGATTTATATTTATATTCTAGGACAAGTGACGGAAACTATGCAACCTATGCTTCTTTGAGTCTAGCTTACTTCACTTAAAATAATTTTTCTGTGTCTTTCTAGTTCTATATAAATGGTATAATAACATGCTTTCTGGTGGATAGTAAAATTCCACTGTGCATCATTACCATGATTCCTTGATTCATTCATCTATTGTGGAGCATCTAGGCTGATTCTGTATGGTGCCTATGGTAAATAATGCTGAGATGAACATGGTTGTGTGAGTAGCTTTAGTGTGGCCTTTTTTATTCTCTATTATTATTCTCTGGAAAAGTGCATGCCAAAGGACATAGCTAAGAAGCTAAATCAAAAGCCCACAGAATGGGAGTTTTGTTTGTTTGTTTGATTTAACCAGCTATCAGACAAAGGCCTAATATGCAGAATATTATATATAGAGAAATACCCAGAAGTGGAATTGCTAGGTCATACAGTGGTTCTAAATTTGGTTTTTGAAGGACTCCATGCTATTTTCCAGAGTGGTTGAAGAAGCTTACATTACCACAAACAGTTCAATAGTGCTCACTTTTGCTCAGATCCTTGCCAGCATGTGTTATTGTTAGTTTTCTTGATAATGGCCATGCTAACTGGATGAGGTAGAATCTCAGTGTTATTTTGCTTTGCATTTCCTTTATGGTAAGATATGTTAAACATTTAAGTGTATATTTTTACTTCTTCTGAAAGTTTCTCTCACTAGCACACTTAGTAATTGGGTTGTTGTTTCTTTCAGAGTTCAGTTTCTGAGGGTTTGATTTTTTGAGCTCTAAGTATATCAGGCTGACCCCAAACTTTAGCAAAGTAGCAAGGTATAAAATCACACCTGCCAGCAATGACAAGATATAGACTGAAATCAGGAAAGCAGCCCCATTATTAAAACCTTCAAAAAAGAAACAAACTCAAAATACACACACACACACATACACACACACACACACACACACACACCACTCTAGGAAATAATTTAACTAAAAATGTGAAGGACCTCGATAATGAAAACTTAAAAACTGAAAAAGGTTTAATAAAATTGATTTTCCCTGCTCCCAAAGCAATTTACAAATTAAATGCAATGGCCATCAAAATCCTAACAACATTCTACAATGATATAGAGAAGGAAATCCAGAAATTCACATTGTCTTACAACAGACCCAGGATAACCAAAGCAATTCATAGCAGGAAGAACAGTATTGGATGAAGACTAATAGTAACAATATAAAATTACAAAGCCATTAAAATAAAACCAGCTTGGTAGTGGCACAAGCATAGGCCTGAGGACCAATGAACAGAAAACCTAGAAATGAAAACACTGGCATATAGTCACCTATTATTCAATAAGGGAGTCAAATACAGCCTGGAAGAGAGACAGATTATTCAACAAATGGTGCTGGCAAAACTGAATATCCAAATGCAGAAAACTAAAACTAGATACTTCTATATCACTTTCCAGCACCAATTCAATATGAATCAAAGATCTCAATTTAAGACTGGAAACTAGGGAGTTGTTACAGGAACAGGTAGGGGAAACTCTAGTGCTCTATGGTATAGGCTGAAACTTTCTAGGTGTAGATCCAGAAGCACAGACACACACAGACACACACACACACACACAACTTTATAAATGGGATTGTATAAAAAAGTTTTTGCTTCAGAAAGTCTTTTTCTCTTGTGATTTGGCTTTGCACCAGGATTAACTCCAAATGGATCAAAGACCTTGAAGTAAAGGCCAATATATTGAAAACTTTACAAGAAGGAATTGGAGATACTCTAGGTCTCCTTGGCACAGGTCAAAACTTTCTTAATAAGGACCAAGAAACACAACAAATCACAGAAAGGCTGGATAAGTGGGACTGCATTAAACTGCACAGCTTCTGTATGGCAAAGGACATAGCTAGTAAACTAATCAGGAAGCCTACAGAGTGGGAGAAGATCTTCACCAACCATACAGTGGACAAAGTCCTTATATCTAAAATATATCTCTCTTCTCTTTTGCTGTCCCTTGGTTATCTCATATTGTTACAATATTTCACCTTGTTATCTATTATATTTTATATATGCTTAATTGGTTATTTGAAATAGGAGAGGGAAGGGGGAAAATCAAGTTGTGTGGGGGAGGGAGGAGGGAAATGGGGACCATGACATTAGAAAGGGTATCAATATTTGTGAAGTAATGTACCTGGTGAATATAATGTAACCCTTCAATTAATTACAATAAACAAAAAAAAAAAGGTTTTGCATGGCAAAGGACATAGTTAACAAGCTCACAGAATGGGAGAAGATTTTTAGCAGCTATACATTCCTTCTCAATACGAAGGAATGCTAAAATTTTAAATGCAACAGTGATGTTTTAACAGTAAGGATTCTATGGGCATAAAAGAAATAGTAAAAGGGCCGGGAGTTTGGCCTAGTGGTTAAAGTGCTTGCCTAGCATGCATGAAGACCCAGGTTCGATTCCTCGGTACCACATATATAGAAAAAAGCCGGAAGTGGTGCTGAGGCTCAAGTGGTAGAGCTCTAGCCTTGAGAAAGTCCAAGGACAGTGCTCAGGCCCTGAGCTCAAGCCCAAGACTGGCAAAAAAAAAAAAAAAAAAAAAAAAAAAGAAATAGTAAAAAAAAGTTCATTAAATGTATAGTGCAACAGAAATGTAAACATAAGGAGACAGTAGGGTGGGTAAAAATGAAGAAAAAACATTGCTAGCCCACATTGAAATAAATTGTAAAGTGTTGAGAATTACACCTCCCTCTCTTCAAACAATACATTACTAATGTGGTTTAGAATACTGAAAAGTTCTGGATAAAGAATTATTTGTGTGTGTGTGTGTGTGTGTGTGTGTGTGTGTATGTGTGTGTGTGTGCGCGCCTTGAACTCAGGGACTCACACTCTTTCTTAGTTTTGGTTGAATCACAATCTTTACATCTGAGATTCTTGAGATGCTAAGATTCCAGGCATAAACCACTGTTATTAGCAATGTCATTGGGGATTAAATGTCAACAACAATAAAGGCTGCTTTTTTGTTTGTTTGTTTGTTTTGTGGGTCATAGGGCTTGAACTCAGCCTGGGTGCTGTCCTGAGCTCTTCAGCTCAAGGCTACATCCCTACCTTGGGCCAAGCCTCACATCCCATTTTCTAGGGGTTAATTGGAGATGAGAGTCTCAGATCCTTTTGTGCCCAGGATGGCTTGGAACCTTTATCCTCAGATCTGAGCGTCCTGAGTAGCTAGGATTACAGGAATGAGCCACTGCACCTGGTGAGGCTGGTTTTAAAAATTAAAACCTAAATAAGATGTGTATACCCACCTATTACAGTTCCCAGAAAATAGAACTTAAGTAAGACATAACAATAAAACAATATCACAACAGGTTTTAAAATCTAAATTCATTATTATTTTGCTTACTTTATTATTTAACAATGAAAAATAAATTTGTGGATAGTCTCTATAATTGCTGGGGTTTAGGATTCAAGAACAAGAGGTTTATCTTTGTGGATGTTGTTTTTAATGTACTATGTGAAGTTATTATTTGTTTTTCATTAGTATTTGCCTCCTTATTGTTTATCCCCTATTGTTAATAGATCTGACTTTGGTACCTATGTATATATGTTAATTGAAATTAGGGAAGGGAAGGGGAAAAACAAGATGATAAGACAAAGGACAAAGGGTAAAGCAATGTAACAGCAATATTCACAAGACAATATTGTTGGAAATGAACTTTGTAACTTGGGAGGGAGAAGAGGGAGGAAAAGTGGGAGAAAAACATGATAGGGGTAACAACGTTGAGAAGTAATGTACTACCTCATGAATGTAACTGCAATCCCTCTAAACATCATCCTGACAATAAAATTTTATTTAAAAAAAAAAAAAGGATGGAAGTGGGGCTTGACTCAAGGGTAGGGTAGCCTTGAGCTAAAGAGCTCAGGGTCATCACCTAGGCTTGGTTCAAGTCCCATGACCTACTAAAAAATAAATAAATAAAATTTAAAAAATAAAAAGGAGGATATACGTACATATTGATATTACTAGAGATAGATTGGATTAAACCAATCCAACATCATTAGTAATTACTAGATATTACTAGTAGTAATATCACTACAGAAATTACCAAGATCCAAGGGAAGGGGGGAAATCAAGATGAGCAGAGGGAAGGTGGGAGGGAAATGGGGACCATGTCATGAGAAAGGGTATCAATATTTGTGAAGTTATGCACCTTTTATGTGGTGAATATAATGTAACCCTTCTATTAATCACAATAAAAAATCTTTAATAAAAAAAAGAAATTTTCCAGATCCAGAGCATCATAAGGGAATACTTTCAAACCTTTATGCCAACAAATTTGAGAATCTACAAGAAATGGATGAATTTTGAGTCAATACTAACATACCCACACTGAACCAAGAAGACCTAATCAAACCAAACAGACCGATTTCATGCACTGAAATAGAAATGGCAATAAGAGACCTCCCATCCAAGCAAAACCCAGGGCCAGATGGGTTCACAGCGGAATTCTATGAGGTCTTCAAAACTGAGCTCACATCAATACTCCTCAAGACCTTGAAGCCACTATAACCCTCATCCCAAAACCAAAAAGAGATTCATCAAAGAAAGAGAACTATACACCCATTTCTTTGATGAATATTGATGCAAATCTCAACAAAATACTGGCCAATCATTTTCAGCAACTCATAAAAAAAGAAAGCTAGTCATTTCCTCTAAAATCAGGAATGAGAACAGGATGCCCACATTCTCCACTCCTCTTTAACATAGTATTAGAATTCCTAGCTAGAGCAATAAGGCAAGAAGCAAGCATAAAGGGGATCCAAAAGGGAAAGAGGAAGTGAAACTTTCCCTCTTTGCAGATGACATGATTCTGTATTTAAAGAACCCTATAGACTCCACTCCCGAGATGCTTGAGCTGAATCAAAACTTTGGCAACGTAGCAGGGTATAAAATTAACCCTCAAAAATCAACTGCCTTCCTATATGCCAACAATGAGAGGAACGAGGCAGCAATCATGAAAGCAACATCTTTTGCAACAGCCTCAAAGAAAGTAAAGAACCTGGGAATTAACTAAGAGTGTAAAGGACCTTTTTGATAAAAATTTTAAAACCCTGAAAAAGGAAATTAAAACAGAACTGAGGAAATTAACATTGTGAAAATGGCAATCCTGTTCAATGTACTACCCATCAATATCCTGCTGTCATTCTTTAAAGAAATAGAAGAGGCAATCCAGTATTTCATCTGGAATAATAAAAGATCCCGTACAGCAAAAACAGTTCTCAACAGAACGAACAGTGCAGGAGGAATTTCAATACCAAATTTCGGACTCTATTACAGAGCTGTTATGACCAGAACAGTTTGGTACTGGCCCAAGAACAGGCCTGAAGACCAGTGGAATACATTTGAGGACCCAGATATTAACCCACAGACCTAGAGCCACATAATCTTTGATAAGGGAGCCAAAAACAGAGAATGGAAGAAAGAGAGCATCTTCAACAAGTGGTGGTGACAGAATTGATTAAGCACAAGCAGACAACTGATGTTGGATCTTTCTTTGTCACCCTGCACCAGGATTAACACCAAATCAATCAAAGACCTGGAGGTAAAAGCAGAAACACTGAAAACTTTACAAGAAGGAATAGGAGATACACTAGGTCTCCTTGGCAAAGGTTGAAACTTTCTTAATAAGGACCTAGAAACACAACAAATTAGAGAAAGTCTGGATAAGTGGGACTGCACTGAACTGCACAGCTTCTGTATGGCAAAGGTCATAGCTAGCAAATTAACTAGAAAGCATACAGAGTGGGGAAGATCTTCACTAACCATACAACAGACAAAGGCCTCATATCTAAAAATATATCAACAGCTCAAAAAATTGAATCACTCCAAAACTAATCTCCAAAGAAACAACAATCCCATTAAAAGATGGGCCAAGGACTTAAAGAGAGTCTTCTCTGAAGAAGAAATAAAAATAGACACATGAAGAAATGCTTGACATCTCTGGTCATGAAATAAATGCAAATCAGAACAACTCTGAGATTCTACCTCACTCAAATTAGAATGGCCAGGATCAAGAAAACTAATAACAACAGATGCTGGAGGAGATGTGGCCAGGAGGGATTACTACTACACTGTTGGTGGGAGTGCAACCTTGTTCAGCCACTACGGAAAGCAATATGGCAGTTACTCAAAAGACTAAATATAGAGCTCCCCTATGACCCAGCAATTCCACTCCTTGGCATTTAGCCAATCATCCAGAAACAAGGAAATACTAAATCCACTAGCACAACGATGTTCATTGCAGCACTATTTACCATAGCAAAGATATAGGACCAACCCAGATGTTCCTCAGTTGATGAGTGGATCAACAAGACATGGTATTTATATACAATGGAATTCTATGCTGCTGTCAGAAAGAAAGATATTGGCCCATTTGTAAGGAAATGGAAAGACTTTAGAAAAAATCATATTAAGTGAAGTAAGCCAGACTCAAAGGAACACAGGCTCAATGATAGTAGAAACCTTGGGCTCTCCTAGCAGAGATTCACAATAGAACAAAATCTAGATACATAAGGCCATATAGTATGACACTAAATGAAAGGACCTCCAGGATATAGAAACAAAAGCCATATAATGAGTGGTGTTTGTTCTTAATGTACTATGTTATTTCTCATCTCTTTTGCTGTGCCTTGGTTATCTCATATTGTTACAGTATTTCACCTTGTTATATGATATATTATATATACGCTTATTTAGTTATTTGAAATTGGATAGGGAAGGGGGGAAAAAAAGATGAGGGGTGGGGGTAGGAGGAGGGAAATGGGGACCAAGACATGAGAAAGGTTATCCATGTTTGTGAAGTTATGCCTCTATCTGATGAAAATAATGTAACCCTTCTAATAATTACAATAAAAATATATGAAAAAAATGAAAAAAGAAATATATGCATATATTGATATTACTAGAGATGGTTTGGATTAAATTTCAAGCCCCAAAGTCCCCCCCACACACACTCACACACATATATACACAAAACTATATGCTTATAAGTTTTGCATATAGTTTAAAGGAAATCAGTATGACCACCATAAGTATTATAATGAATATTTTATGAATACCTAGATATAACACATACTTCTGGTATATATTATGCATACAATATGCATAATAAAAGCATGTGGAATTTACCAATAAAAGCATGCATTTCAATATTGTAGAATGGGATTCTAAAATTATAATCCGTCTACTAACATAGTAGTGAGGTTTTCAAACAGTGTACATTTCATAACAAATTCCTTTAGACATATGTTATAATCAATTTTAAAAATGCCTTCAGGGCCAAGAGTTTGGCCTACTGGTAGAGGTAGAGTTCTTGCATACCATGCATAAAGATCCGGGTTCAATTCCTTGGCACCACATACATAGAAAAAAAGCTAGAAATGGTGTTGAGGCTCAAGTGGTAGAGCTCCAGTCTTGAGAAAACCTAAGGTCACTGCTCGGGCCAAAGTTTAAGCTCCAGGATTGGCAAAAAAAAAAATGCTTTCATATATGTGGTATACAAAACATTGCTAAAGGGCCAGGAGTCTGGCCTAGTGGTAGAGTGCTTGCCTAGCATGCACGAAGGACAGTGCTCAGGCCCTGAGCTCATGCCCAGGACTGGCAAAAAAAAAATCCTAAAACACATATTGGTTCGCTGCCGGCTAGCCTAAGTAAATGAAGAAGTCACAATGAAAAGTAGAGACTAGTTATAGAAAAATAATTCAATTTCTATCTGTAGCAAAATTTAGATGATATTGAATGGTCTTAAATACTTAGCTTATAAAAGATATAGATTAAAAATTAATGAGAAACTATCTAAATAATATATTTATTTAAAGTCAATAGAATACCTAATAAAGAAATATGAAAAAGTAGAGAAAAATAAAATAAATACAGAAATATAAGTGAACTAAAAATATACCTAATGTTGGATATGAAAAATAAAATGTGGTAACATATGTACTGGACATATAGACTAGTAGACTTTACTTCAAGGTAATAAATGTGAATTTTTTAAATGCATTACCTAAAGAATAAATTAAACTGGGAGAGAGTGAGAGTAGGGATGATACTGTATAAAAAGAAATGTAATCATGACCTGATTTACTATAACTCCTCCAATTAGCTTTGTAATAACAATGATCAAGTTGATTCCAAAACTTTTCACTTTGCTCTATTTTACTTCATTTTGAGCTGAGGTGTTTTGCTCTACCATGTAATTCTCACTGAAATGTTCAACCTTATAAGAGACTCAAAGACAATAAAGCAAGTGGCCATGAATAGAAATGAATAATTATATTCTTCCTCATAATTTATGAGAAATATTTCATTCCCCAAAGACTGCTTAATGTAATAACTAAAGTAGTCAATTCAAAGGTTAAAATAAGCTTTTAAATATAAAGGATGTAATATATCTGTTAAAGAGTTATACTGTTTGGAGTTTGGCCTACTGGTAGAGTGCTTACCTAGCATGTATAAAGACCCAGGTTTGAATCCTTGGTATCACATACTTAGAAAAAGCCAGGCATGGTGCTGTGGCTCAAGTGGTAGAACGCTAAGCTTGAGAAAGCCCAAGAACATTGGCCATGCTCTGAGTTCAAACTCCAGGACTGGCAAAAAAAAAAAGACTTGTACTCTAACAAAACGGTTAAAGAATAAGAATAAAGGGCATCAACGTAATAAAAATGTGTTCACTGATCAAGATGATAACCAATGGCTTATAAAAAGAGATGTATCTATTTGTCTAACAATAGAACCACAAAAACTGACAGAATTGAAAAAGAAAATAATTTAACAACAGTAATTAGAGACTTCAAGATTTCAGGTTTGTTGATGGAAAGAAAACATTACACTAGAGTTAGGAAGGAAGTGGAAGATTTGAACAACAGTATGAAGCAACTATATCTAATAATCATTTATACTAGACTGTACTGGAAATTGCAAAATGTACATACTTCTAAAGTAAATTCAAAGTATTTTCCAAGATATACCACACATTTAGCCACAAAGCAAACTTTAACAGAGTTTAAGTCTAAAATTAAACTGAGTACCTTCTTAGGTTATATCAGAAGAAAAATATTTTAATACTTTCCATTGAATGAAAATGAAATGACAACTTACAAAAGTTAAAATGTATCAGAAGTGATGCTATTTGTATTTGTAAATTATATATTTGTAATTATATTTGTAAATATCTGCAACAATAAAGAACTTAAATCAGTAACAATATTCTATCTTCAGGAAAAAGGTAAAAACTAAACCCAATGCAAGAGGAAATAGAACAAATTACAGCTAAGTATAATTGTAATTGGAAGAGAATAAACCCACATTTTCTGAAATAAGTAAAATTCTTTGGCTAGCATGTCCAGGAGTAAGGAAAATATTTAAATACTTAAGATTAGAAATGAAATCAGGGTAATAACAGGTATTATATAAAAAAATTAAATGCTATTAGAAATTGCATACCAAAAAATACCCTACACAAAAAAGAAAGATTCCTAAAAATAACCAAATTACAAAACTGATCATTGTAAAAAATGGAAAAATTATAAAAATCCATATAATATAATTAAAGGAATCAATAACCAAATCTATTACAAATTAAAACTGAGGATCAGATGCCTTTACAAATGAGTTATATATTCAAACAAATTAATAGTAACTCTTCTCAACCACTTCACACTCTTCCCTCCAAAGAAGACATAAAGGAGGCCAGGAGTTTGGCCTAGTGGTAGAGAGCTTGCCTAGCATGCATGAAGACCCGGGTTCAATTCCTCGGTACCACATACATAGAAAAAACCTGGAAATGGTGCTGAGGCTCAAGTGGTAGAGCTCTAGCCTTGAGAAAGTCCAAGGACAGGGCGCATGCCTTGAGCTCAAGCCCAGGACTGGCAAAAAAAAAAAAAAAAGACATAAAGGAAAGGAAACAGTCAACCTCCTTCTATGACACCAGTAGATGTTGATACCAAAGCCAAAGAAATCATAAGAAAATTACAACCAATTATTTCTTACAACCATTTTCATGATACAATAAAGCATTAGAAAACTGAATCTGGAAGCAAATTAAAGGTACACAAGATACACAAGTGGTATTTCTGGTAGGAATGTAAGGATGGTTCCATGTATGAAAATAAAGTCATATATCATATTAACAAAATGTAAAAATGTCATCTGATCATATCAAGAAATGTAAAAATAGCACAACAAAATCTAATAGTCTTTGGTAAGTAAACACATCAATATAATATATAGCAGAAATATAGCAGAAAATTAATTCAATTTTAAAGAGGGACTCCTATATTATTTTCATGTTTGAGGCAAAAACAGTGTACCATTCTTTCTAAGATCAGAAACAAGAAAAAAACCTTGGCTTTTAGTGCTTCTATTCAGCATGATAAACACTTTAGCCAGGGCAAGCAGGTGAGAGAGAGAGAGAGAGAGAGAGAGAGAGAGAGAGAGAGAGAGAGAGAGAGAGAGAGAGAGAGAGAGAGACAGACAGAGAGAAAGAGACAGAGAGAGAGAGAGAGACAGAGAGACAGAGAGAGAGAGAGAGAGAGAGAGACAGAGACAGACAGATAGACAGACAGACAGACAGACAGATTCAGATGAGAAAGAAAAATTTCTTTTCTTTTCTTTTTCCCCCATTTCTGGGGTTGAGCTCAGGGCCTGAGTGCTGTCCTTGGGCTTTCTCAAGAGTAGAGCTCTACCACTTGAGCCTCAGCACCACTTCCAGCTTTTTTCTACCTATGTGGTACCAAGGAATCGAACTTGGATCTTCATGTATGCTAGGGCAAGCACTCTACCACTAGGCGAAACTCCCAGCGGAGAAAGAAAATTTCTAATGGCAGCTGATATGATCTTATTTATTATTTTAAAAAGTCCATGGAATCCACTATTTTTTTCCCAGTCTGGGAACAAAATAATAACAAAAATAAAGATTATCTACATACATGGAAAACCTCCTATGGCAATGTACTACAAGAGTTACTACTGCAAAGATAAAAAATAATCTTGAAATGACCTATAGAGTCTATATATTCCCTATCAATATATATGTAAATACACATAAATACATACATATATACACATATATGTGCATGTATATATAAACACACGATCTGAAAAGGGAAAAGGTAAATGTGGACTATCAATGTTTTTATTTTAAAATCTATTGAATAGAGTTACAGGAATCAAAAAAAATTTATTATTCACATACTAGTACATACATCAATGCAAAAGAACTGAGGGGCTAAATATACATATACTTATATATTCAGTACATTCTTGACAATAATGCCAGTCATATCATTGGAAAACACCAGATAATGTTGAAGTCATATTATTTTTTCAAGAATTGGCATTGAGAAAATTGGATAGGCAAAAGAATAGAATGCACTCTAATTTTTTTCTATATAATATAAAGCAGTAAATGAAAAACCAGATTACCTGAATGTAAATCATAGGATATTGTAGGTCAGGGACCTATGGCATACTATTGTAATTCTAACTTGTATGGAGGCTGAAACTGGAACTCCCAGGCCAGTCCAGGCAAAAAAGTTTGAGAGATCTTAGAGCATACACAGAACAAACAGGTCTACAAGTCTACAAGAGTTGCCCTGAGTTCAAGCCCCAGGACTAGTCCACACACACACACACACACACTGAACAAATAATTTGAATACTTATTCAAAGAAGACATCTAAATAGATAATAAGCAACATAATATTTGTAACATCATTATCAGAGACAACATATATATAGCAAATGAGTTAAAATTTTATATATATTAGGATGGCTATAATAAAAATGACATATATCACAAGTTGAGAAGAATATGGAAAACTGAACTATCCATATGTTTTGTTTTGTTTTGTTTTGGTTTTGGTTTTTGTTTTTTTGCCAATCCTGGGCTTTAGCTCAGGGCCTGAGCACTGTCCTTGGACATTCTCAAGGATAGAGCTTTACCACTTGAGCGTCAGCACCACTTCCAGCTTTTTTCTATGTATGTGGTACTGAGGAATAGCACCTGGGTCTTCGTGCATGCTAGGCAAGCACTCTACCACTATGCCAAACTCTCAGCCCTATCCGTATGTTTTTTGCAGAAATATTAAACAGGAACTCTACTTCTAAAAAGCCTGGCGTTCCAAGAGTATTAAGCAAAGAATTACTGCATTACCATCCAATTCTACATTGAGGGCTATAACCAACAATAATAAAAACATTTCACAAAATATTTTGAATGAATGGTTTTAGGAACATTATCAAAAAAACCGAAAGGGAACACAGGTGAAAATTTTACCAAATGCTGATCACTGGATTTAAAAAAGTGATATACATGATAATTATTCAAAGTTTAAAAGAAATTGCATACTGATACACATTATCACATGAATAAAATACTATGTTGTAAAAGCCTAATATACATTTTGGAAATTGTACTGGGAATTGTCAGGAAACAGGGCAAGTGGAGACTTGAACTTCCTAACAGGTATGCTGTTTCTTTTTAGGTAATGGAAATATTGCATGACTATACAATGATAATGGTTCCACTGTTAGCACATTGGAAACTAACCAAACATATAGTCTAAAGTGGAAAAAAAAATGTGAAGTTCATTCTGCCTATGTTTTACTGCAATTAAAAAATATCAAACCTTCACAATCCATTACTAAAATAGTTTAAATACAGTAAATGTTCAACAAATTTCAGTGGTTTTTCTTTGCTCTGTTATTCCAGATACTTTCATAATTCCCATTGGTTTCTGAATGACTCTGAAACAATAGTTATTCTCTATTTTCTATCCAGAGATTTCATTAATTTCTAGTGCTATTCAAATTTTTCCCTTTGGTTTAAAGGAAAGATGTGAACGCACAGTCCACATGACTTCGAGTTTATCAAGAGCTATGGTACTATCCAATCACTAAGAACAAACCAGAAAATACATCAATTGCACTATATCTAGTCAAGCCAGTCTAGTTAATCTATCACAAATCATGTTATCAGGGATTCATATTAACTACAAAGAACTTCTTTTTTTTTTTTTTGATCAACAAGATGTGGTATTTGTACAAATGGAATTCTATGCTGCTTTTAGAAAGAACGACATCGCCCCATTTGTTAGGAAATGGAAAGACAGAAAAAATCATATTAAGTGAAGTAAGCCAGACTCAAAGGAACAATGAACTTCTTTCTTACAATTTGTCATAATATAATTGATTTTACTCATGCAGCTGATACGATGACTCACATTAACATCACTAATAAAATCCAGGTCCTTATATTCCTTTCATATTGAGTACTGGTAAGATTTGTTTTTTTAGGCAAAACTTCATGCCACATCCATGCAGAGAGTAATCCCTCATAGAAAGGTAACTCTCATACCAAGGCTGGGAGATTTATTCTTCTCTTTTCTCAAGGAAATGACATCATAACTTCAGGCTCTCTGGTAGAATTTTCAACTTTAGAGTATTCTGTTGTAAGGAGATTCAGACCCACGTTTGTTTTCTATTATCATTTTTCTTTTCCTGAGCAAGTTACATTACTTTGATTCTCCTTTGGAATATGCACTCCCACTTCCCTGAAAGGTATTTACCCTTTTCTACTTCTGAAGAAGAGTTAACAGACTGCTCTTGATTATTCATATTACAGGTTGCCTTAATAAAATTTTTGTAATATGGTTCCTTCTCTTTTAATTTCATTGTAAAACTGTTTATTAAAAGCCAAGGGGGGCTCAGTGGCTCATGCCCCTATCCTAGCTGCTCAGAAGGCTGAGATCTGAGGATCAAGGTTCAAAGCCAACCTGGGCACAAAAGGACCTGAGGCCCTTATCTCCATTTAACCTCTAGGAAAGGGGAAGTGGGCTTGGCTCAAGGGTACAGTGGTAGCCTAGAGCTGAAGATCACTGGGACAATGCACAGGCCAAGTTCAAGCCCCATGAATTCCCCCATCCCGTCCCTAAAAAAAAAAAACTGTTTATTAAAGCATTATCCCAAGCTATGTGACAATTTTCAATATACTCATACATAACACATACACATACACACACACACACACACACACACACATATATATATATATATATATATATATAACATACATACCCTTTGTAAGAGCAAAGGGTTATATCTCACTCATTTTATGATCCCAGAACCTACTATGACTATTATCCACTCAGTGAAGTCATTTCTTAACTAAACAAGAATAATAGGGCAGACAAAGATCCATTTCCAGCCAAAATTCATCAACATAGTGTCTTTTCGAGTCGTACTAAGGTCTTATAAACTAGAGAGACTATTAACAGGTTTGTTATCATTATCTCTCTGCATCACGCTAAATATTCAAGAGGTTACTAAAGTTAATATCTTTTTCACAGGCAAAATGATGATTTAGGGCTGGGAGTGTAGCCTAGCGGTAGAGTGCTCACTTAGCATGCTTGAAGCCCTGGGTTCGATGTCTTAGTACCACATACACAGAAAAAGCCAGAAATGGTGCTATGTCTCCAGTGGTAGGCACTAGCCTTGAACAAAATGTTTCCAAGGACAGAGTCCAGGCTCTGAATTCAAGCCCCAGGGACTGGCAAAAAAGAAAAGAAAATGATGGTTTACAAATTGATTATTTCATGATTTGAATTTGAATTTTATTCTCCAAAGCTCACAGTATTTCCCACATATTTCACAGAGAAGGGATAGCAAATATATTGATGGAACATTGTACCTAAAGAGCATATTTAAGTTCTTAAGTAGGTATCATTTGCAGTTCTTTACTTAAGACTTCTTCAACCTAGGAGATCATGAAAACAATGGTTTCTATAGTCTTTAAGCGTTTGTAGTTCATGACTTTGTACATGTACATGTACTTCTCCATCCCCAGAACCCTACTTCACACTTAAAATTTTTGTTGAGGCATTACTCTAGATGGGAGGCCATCCTGCTAACGAAGATATTCTCATCATGAATGGTTGTTCGTCCTTACAACTATTTCAATTACATACTAATAAAGTATACTATACTTATTTATATGCCTATCTTGTGCTTTTACTCTAAAATTCTATGAGACTCCTATCTCCAATAAACTGCTAAAAAAATCCTAGAAGCAGAGCTTTGGCTCAAGTGGTAGAGCACTAGCCTTGTGCAAAAAAAAGCTTTTGGACAGTGCCTAGGCCCAGAGCTCACGCTCCAGACTGGCAAAAACAAATGGAGGGAGAGAAGAGAAAGGAGTATTGTAACATTTACAAACTTAGGGATTAGGGTAAATATAGGTAATATCATCCAAGAAGATGTAAGCAAAGCAGGTAAGAGATGAGTGCAATTATGTACTTCTGTGTAGCTTGAAGGATATACTGTATAGACATATTGGAGGTCATTAACTTCATCTTGGATGAATTATATTCTATATTATTTTAAAGTTGTTATGTGGACATATTAAGAATAAAATGTTCTAAAGATGTTTCATTTCCTTGAGAAAATCAGTTACACACACAGTGGTATATACAAATGAATCCAGCAATACTTAATAACATAAGCTAAGAAAAAAGATAATAGTATTATCTATTTACATTTACTATTAGATAACAGAATCTTTCCCCATTTCTCTAAGTCTATCTAACTCTTATCCTGGGCCAACTGATTGATCACAGTGTACTTGAGAATATAACCCAATTCAAGTTCAATGTTTCAGTCATAAGCACTGTGGTATCAGATATTAGTCTAATCACATTCTGTACAATATTGAACAAGTGATTAAAGTGTGCCCTTAATTTAAGTCTGGAGAAAACAATAAACAAAATCCATTTTACACAAGAATTAAATTATATATATATATATATATTTAAGTGTCCATAACTGCCTGGCTGGCATAAGTAAACAATTGAATATTGTTGATATATAAATTTGGATTTCATAAACATGGAAAAAATTATAAGGTATTTAATATACTTTTCCAGAAATAAGAACAAATTAAGAATAAATTTTATATGATAATCTTTGCTGAACCAATTTTAATTCACTTCTTAGGAATATACAAATGAATATCAATAGGAGTTTTTATTACACAAAGAACAAATATAACAGTAGTATGAGCTTTTTCTACATACAAGGGGAATTTTTTTCATATATTTTTTATTGTGATTAATAGAAGGGTTACATTATATTTGCCAGATAGGAGGTGCATTAATTCACATACATTGATACCCTTTCTCATGTCTTGGTCCCCATTTCCCTCCCCCCTACCCCTACCCCTCATCTTCTTTTCACCCTTCCCTATCCAATTTCAAATAACCAAATACAAATATATCCAATATATCAGATAACAAAGCGAGATACTGTAACAATATGAGATAGCCAAGGGACAGCAAAAGAGATGAGAGATAACATACTACATTAAGGACAACAATCACTCATTGTATGGCTTTTGTTTCTATATCCTAGAGGTCCTTTCATTTAGCGTCATACTATATGGCCTTATGTATCTAGGTTTTGCTCTATTGCAAATCTCTGCTAGGAGAGCCCAAGGTTTCTACTGATTATGACAAATGTGGGAAACCATTGAGCCTATGTTCCTTTGAGTCTGGCTTACTTCACTTAATATGGTTTTTTCTAAGTCTTTCCATTTCCTAACAAACGGGGCAATGTCATTCCTTCTGACAACAAGATGTGGTATTTGTACACAAGTGGAATTTTTATTGTTGTTACTGGTCATGGGACTTGAACTCTGGGATTAGGAACTGTCCCTGAGCTCTTCAGCTCAAGATGACTGCCTTACCCCTTGAGCTACAGCTCCACTTCTAGTTTTCTACTGGTTAACTGGGTATAAGAGTCTCACAGAGTTTAGTGCCCTGACTGGCTTTGAACCCAATCCTCAGATCTCAGCCTCCTGAGTAGCTAGGATTACAGGCCTGAGCCATTGCCCCTGCTGTACAAGTGTTATTTCTATCCCATCCATTATTCATCTTAACTTTTCATTCTCTCTATGCAATAAATATCTTTCATCAAGCAACACACATCATTTGGTCTGATATAAACTATCCTCTTTCTTTGAAGAAAATGTTGTCTAAATATATAGAGTATGCCAGGGGCAGTAGCTCATCAGTGGCAGTATGTAGGCCAAGTTCAAGCCCTATAACCCATAAAAATTATATATATATATAATTTTATAATATGTAAAATATATAATTTCAAAATATAATTTTATTACACACACACACACACACACACACACACCCTTGAGCTGAAGAGCTCAGGGACAATGCCAGGCCCAGGGTAGGGCGGTAGCATTCAGCTCAAAAGCTCAGGAACAACACCCTGGCCCAGAGTTCAAGCCTCACGACCGACAAAACAAAAAACAAAAAAACAAAACACTAAGCCTTGCATTATTCAAATATAGATAACTCTTTATAGAGATAGTTCAGATCCTTGCATACATTTGAAGTTGAATATACTTTCAAACAATTCAGTAAATTGTTTCTCTAAAATTCATACTATATCCTACTTCAATTATTGAGTTAGCAGAATTTTCAACTAGCTACCATTGGAAATCGATTAAAAATAAGAAACTGCAGAATAAAAAATATATGGAAAAAATAGTAACTGCAGGTTCCATTTGAGAGCAAATAAGTGTGTTTACTTGTGAGTAGAAATAAGTTAAATGTAGTTAACTTGCATATTGTATACATTAAGAAGACCTAATATATTCTTACAACTTAACTCTTTTTAACTAATATGATGATCCAACCAGAAGAAATAACTGCATTTCTTTATAAACCGATGCTCACAAATACTGGTAATAGGTAGTTGATAATTTAAAGGTGGGTAAGAAACTGTCAAACAATCCATAGCAAATTAAATATCACTTGGAATTACAAAATTGTGTATGTAGCAACAAGTAGCATAGAAATTACCACAAAATTCTAGAACAGTCATTCACAAACTGTGTCACTAAAAGGATAATTTTCAAACCCAGTTAATTAAACTTCTAACATAGCAAGTTGGGTTGCAGTCCACTAGTCTGTAGTTTAATAGACAACTGAGGTAATTCTGCTACAGGTAGTCCAGAAGGTTGTTTACAGACTTGCAAAGCCTTACAAAGCTTTATACTTACAAAGAAACCTAACAGAATTTTTCATTTAGATACCCAACCCTAAGAGTCTAGTGATTTTATCAGACTTTCAAAGGCAGTGAAGATGCATAATGCCACATTGTTTGAAGAGGCCTTACAATATAAACATAACAAACCAGCAACCATATAATTATGTTTTCTTTTAGACCTACTAGTTTCTTTTTCAATGTATTTAGGTGTAGATAGTCCCTTAGAATCTTTGTACAATCATCAAAAATTCATAACTTTATTACATCAAAGTTTTAACATCTGTAATTGTTTTATTTACATTCTTGAAGCTATTCACCTTCCAAGTTTCTTAATTTTATTTTAATTTTCAGTTATTGTAGAATGTAGAACTGCATATTTTAAAAAAATAACAAAATGGGCCTTGGTAATGAATAGTTTAAAAACTATCTTTGTATTAAAAGGTCACTTAAATACATTTAGGTATTCTAACAATATTATTTAGAAAATTAAAAATTGAAGTTCTATATATTTTATTCATTGTTTTGAGAAACATTTTATCTTCAAGGAGTCACAATCTCTTTTTTTCTCATAGAGGCATAAGCTCATCCATCATATATACAGAATTCAACTTTGAAATGTCATAGAGATACTAAAAATAAATGTAAGAAAAATTGTCAAGAAAGGATAGATATGTATAATCTCTTAGAGTAAGAGTCCAAAGTTCACCAGTATATTTATTCATTCTAACAATTCTGGAGCAAAGAAAAATTACATTTTTGTAGCATAGTAATAGTAACCTCACAATTTTGGTTATGATAGTTTACTATTTATATTCAAAACTTGTGAAAGAAATATTTTCTTTTTATAGTAAAACAAATATATATAAATCTCTTATCTACAAAACCATTCACAAAGGCTTATTAAGCTAAAAGTTAATTGGTCCATGTCTTTTATATTTATGCCTAAATGACATTCGGTTCAACTTATCTATCCTTGATACACTTTATTTCTTAGATTTATATTCAGAAAAAGGTAGGTTTTACTTGTTAAAGACTATATTGATAAATGCATAATCCCAGCAGTGGAAATTCTAAGGCAATATGATCTCTTGAAGTCATGGTCAGTCAAGGCTACATAGAAAGACACAGACCCTATTTCCAGAATCTACAAAATCAAACTAAAGAAAACCAACCATCAAACCAAACAACAGCAACAACAAAAACATCAAAACTAAAAGACTTGACTATTTCATGGAAAGACTTTAATGTATATGTCTTCCCTGTTAGGATTTTAATCTGTTTAAGGATAGTCCATTCTCCTTAAGGACTTTCAAGTATAAGTTTGCATTAGTTTCTTTTGTTTGTATTTTTTGGAGGAAAAAAAGATGAGGGAAGGAGAAGAAAGGCAATAGAGACAAGGCATAAAAATAGGTATAACCTTATGTATAGGGTTTCGCTTACTTCCCTTAAATTTTTTTTTCCAACTCTTCCAATTTCTTTACAAATGGGGTGATGTCATTCTTTCTGGTGGCAGCGTAGAATTCTGTTGTGTATAAATACCACATCTTGTAGATCCACTCGTCTCCTGAGGGCCATCTGGGTGGGTTGCATGTCTTAGCTATGGTAAATAGTGCTACAGTGAACATTGTTGTGGTGTTCACCATTTGTAGTAAGTAGTATACATCTAGGATTCTCCTAGCAGAGGATCACAATAGTTCAAAAGCAAAGTACAAGGCACATGGTATCCTTAATATGTGGCTATTAGATCCAAAGCGTACAAGAGCGAGGACTCAATATTTGCATACCCAATGCTATGGACATGGTAATGGAAATATAAACATAACTATATAGACATAAAAACCTATGACTTTACAGGCATAATGTTTTATTTCATAAGCTAATATGTATCTATGACATACAAACCCTTAGCCTAATTTTGATTAAGTTCTAAAACCTAAGTGCCAGTGATTGTATATAGAGATTCCCTTCTTGAATACTTGTTTGTTAAACTTGTCATTTGAAATATGATGTAAAAATCATTGTTAATAAATTCTTTAATAAAAAAGCTAAGTACATATGACCACATAGGATGATGCTAAGCAAAATGAACTCCAGGATATGGAAACAAGTGGTTTATCTTTGTGATTGTTTTTCTTAATGTACTATGTGGGGTTATTTCTTTTCTCTCTTTTTTTCCCTATACAGTTTAGCTCATGTTGTTACTGTATCTGACTTTGGTACTAGTATATTGCATAAGTGTTCATTTGTTTATTTGAAACAGGAAAGGAAAGGGGAAAACCAAGATGATTTGGAGTGATGGGGGAGGGAAAGCAGGAGAAAAACATGGGAAGGGATACCAATGTTCAAGAACTAATGTACCCACTAACTGACCCCTCTATACATCACCCCAACAAGTAGGTAATTGAAATAATAAACAAGTAGGTAATTGAAATAATAAAAAAGGATGCAAACATAATAAAATATAATATAAAATATTAAAAATATAATTTTATTTGGTTTAGAATAAGTGATAATATATATGAGTATGAAATGTGCACATAAGGTATATAATAGAGCACTGATAAAAAGCATGTCCTATTAACACCTGGTTTTTCATCTTTCTCGCAAGGGCACTCCATCCTTGATCACTGTGGTAGCTCTTCGGAAGTTCACTTCAAGGACTTGAAGACATATCTGACTACATAATCTGCTATTTAACTATTTTTCCTGAAACTTGTAAATTCACTTCAACTTCACTTATCCATAAGAGGGCACTCTACTAATTCTTCCTTAGGATGCTTTCATTTATCTTGTACTAATTTCATTTATAAAAAGTGAGGAACAAGAGTCTATCCCTAATATGAATTCCTCATCACATCCTACTGTCATTTTCTAAACAAGTTTGAGTCCAAATTCTGTACTACCAACAGTCCTCCAACATCTTGTGAACTGATGAGAACCCCTTAAGGTAGAGAATGTGAATACAGAGGATCTTAGCATTAGAACAAAATTTCAACAATAGCTATGCTGTAACATCACTGGAGGGCCCCATCTTCAAATATTTTATTTAGAAGTTAGGTTGGTCATATATGACTTTAACATACATACTGGGCCAAAAACCATTATGACAAACCTAGGAGAAAGATACGTGCAAAATAAATATAGGCAGTGCCTTAATGTATAAGGATGGAATAACAAATTTAATAAATTAACAAATTGTTGGCACTAGTGGCTTATGTCTGTAATCCTGTCTACTTGGGACATTAAATGGATTCCAGTGAAAGGCCAGATCAGGCTGAAAAGTCTCACTGAGATTTCTCAATGAGAAGCAGAACTTGGTGACACATGGCACATGCCTGCTATTATAGTTACAAATGGAAATATGAAATAGGTCAATTAGATCACAGAAAAATAATGAGACTTAACTATATACAAGACACATTTTAACCAGGGTACATCAGGAATGTACCCTGGCAGGAAATGAGACATAATTTCCAAAAGAAACAGCACAAAATATCCATGGCTCAGCAGTAGTGATTGCCATGCAAACATAAGGTCCTGAGTTGAAACCCCAGTATCACCAAAAAGAAAACAACTTAGTATATTATGCATTTCTATAATTGCATATACAAAAATGCATGCATGTTGCATATATGTACATGCATTTATATGTGCATATATAATGTATACATATATATTATAAAGATTATGCTACATGGCAATTCTGATGCTATAATTAGTAAAAAAAAAAAAAAGACAGAAAAAGATTTGCCAAATTTTTTTTCTTTTGTTGGTTTTCAGGCTTAACTTAGGGCCTGCGCGTGGTTCCTGAGCTCTTTTGCTGGAGGCTAGCACTCTACCACTTTGAACTGCAGCTCTACTTCTAGTTTTTGAGTTGTTAATTGGAGATAAGAGTCTCACAGGGACTTGCTCCTGGACAGGCTTGTCACTGTAATCCTCAGATCTCAGCCTTCCAAGAAGCTAGGATTGTTGGCATGAGCCACCAGCACACAGCTTGACCACACTTTTAAAAGCAAAAACTATCATAAGTAAAAATTACTTTGTCTAAGTAGAATTAATTTTAATGACATTTGTAAAAATACATTAAACATATGAAATTCCAGTCACTTTTATTAATTAGATAGTAGAAAAGATAACTAGACAATCACAGGCTGGATACTTTACTATATCTCCTTATTATACACTTTCAGGTTAAATAGATATGGCTTTATTTATAATAGTAAAGAATTAAAGCATAAATTAATTTTCTGTGGAGTACTTTGAACATTCACTATCAAACTGGAAAATAGTCCTATAACAGTCCTTTATTACAGATGATTATATTTCCTTTTAGTAAAAGAGGAGAACAAATGGCCCAAACCACTTTTTCTTAAAGCATGGAAAACATATTTGAAACACAACAGGCCAGTACTCTTATGCTTAACTACACTAACTATAAGCACATTAAATATAATATCTAATCTCTTGTTCGATATACTATTTTATTACTGACTCTACAAAATATTTTCAAAGATTATAATACTTTTACTCAATACATTAGATGCAAATTTCAATAGGTTTTAATTAAAACTGTAAGTAGTGATTTTCTTTATTTTTCATTACTATTCAGGTGTAATGACTTCTGACATTTTAGTTATTTTCATATATCTCTTTTAGGCAAGGGTAAGAATTGATTTCAGAGAAACTTAAGTCCGCAGAAGCATTCTCTTTACAAAGGTGTTCTTCAGTAAAACATTTTCACTATTTATGGATTTTTGTAACAAATTTCTTAAAATTTGTCTTATGATTAAAGTGAAAATAATATGTTTGTAAGAAACAAAACATATGTATCAGATAAATCATAAGGCTTAAAACAAATTACAAATAATGTAAACAATATGGAAAAATATAAATAATGTGAAAAATATAAAGTGGAATACTTAAGGAAAAATGATTTTTCTTGTGAATTAAAGTATGTCCCTATTACCACACTTTAACTGGAAGAAAGACTGTTTATTTCTGAGATGACAGATCTAAGGTTGTAAAGCAGAATATTCATTTTCACTGCCAGCTATTATTTTTGACTGTAGACTGCTACACTGCCTTTCTCCATTGCCATATGCATTGTAGGTGGGATGTTTCCTGTTGTTAAGAAGTCTAGCTATGTAGACTCAACTTTCAGATTTTGATACTTGTGAAAGTGTGATCCTATAATTGTGCTTTGCTGCCCCAAGTCAAAGTAAGTTACTAAATATGTATCTAGGATATTCCATATCCTTTTTTGAAACAGAAAATCAAGCCCTTCCATTATTGTTTAAACAGTAATCATAAAAACAGAATTAAGAGATTATAATGGAAGATAGGATAAAACCATTTTTCTTATAAATCATTATTTCTATTGGTTTAATGAGAATGTTAAATATGATAGAAATGCCCTTTTTCTTATCAGACACATTGAAGATTGGCCTGTTCTGACAGTATTGCAAACTAGTGTTGGATTAAAATCATTCTAAGGGGAAAAATGTCATATTTTTAAGATTATAACTTACTAAATTCAAGAAAATTAAAAGCAACAACTTTCTTTACAGAGAAAATGCAAACACAACATAATTCAGATCAGTTTTTGTGGAGGGACTGAAATCCCTGGCTTCCGGGGTAATAGTGCTCCTTAAAAAACAAAAACAAGGGGCTGGGAGTTTGGCCTAGTGGTAGAGTGCTTGCCTAGCATACACGAAGACCTGGGTTCAATTCCTCAGTACCACATACATAGAGGGAAAAAGGCCAGAAATGGTGCTCTGTGGCTCAAGTGGTAGAGCTCTAGCCTTGAGAAAGCCTAAGGACAGTGCTTGGCCCTGAGTTAAAGGCCCAGGACTGGCAAAAAAAAAAAAAAACCCAAAAAACAAAAACACAAGTATGGGCCTAACAAAAATCCCAAAACTTTTAATAAAGGTTGGCAAACCAAAAGAAATAAAAAGGATTTCAAACAAGAAGAAGCATGAAAACGTTTCAATGATTCTTAAAATGACTATTTTAATGGTAGTCCAAAATTGCCAGTCCAACTTTCTAGGCCTCTTGCCTGACTTGCTTTTGTTCCAGAGTCCAGTTTTTTTTATTTCTCATGGAAGATATTAGGCAGGTGACTTAAATCTCTTGTCTACCACTTGCTGTGACTTTGGATAATCCACCAATCTTTCTGGGGTTTTCTTTCTTCTTCAGTAATAGTGAAAGTGAAAATAACTGGCGTTTTTCATTATTATCACCTAGAAGTGTTCAACTTCTACCTCAACTTACATTTCTACTCTGAAGGTAGCTGAAAGAACTTCTATCATACATAATAAGATCATGCATACATGTCACACATACAAGTGTCGTGTTGGTGCTAGGTTTCATTCCAAGGACTAATTTCCACAGTCCTTGGCTGTCTTACTTATTGCTCAATATCTGGATCATAGCAAAATCTTTACATTTGTAAAATTAGTAACAGCATAATGAACACCTATACTTTTTTATATCCCTGTGAAAACCCTGAAATTTGACACAAATCTTTGTACAATCTCCTTCTTTTGGAAGATGAGAGAGCTATAGAGATTGAACTGAGAGAGCTGTGTGTTTGACATTCTGTCCTTTTCACATTCCTTGTTTTTGAGACAGGATCTCACTTTTTTTTTTTATTACCCTGGCTATACTGGCTGTAATCCTCCTGTCTCCCCTTCCCCCCCCAATTTCCCTGGGGACGACAGGCATGAATCACCATGCTCAGTCACTGGTTGAGATTAAGTATCCAGAAGTACTTTCTCCCAGACTGGAGTCAAGCCTTACTTCCTTGAGCCCTACTTCCAAAATAGATTAGGATTCCGTTTTCTAATTGATAGGAACAAACAAAGCATGCTTTTGCTCTTTGTGACATGTATTCCGATTTATAAAAATTTTTCTATTCCTATGAGTTAAATGACTTAGGCACTGATATTAGCTTTCATAATGGGCAAAATACCAATAACTGATTAAGGTAAAAAGAATAAATAAACTGGCAAACTTTAACTTCATAAATTTAACACAACTTTCTAAATAAAACCTTTTTTAGAGATATTTAAAACTAAGTTATACTGGGTTTGAAAAATTAATCTGAGTTTTCACATGATTCATTAAATGCATTCATTTTCTAAGACTATAGATCTAACTAGAATACAGGAAAATAGCAAAAAGACAAAAATATCAAATGTATAACTTATTCAAAACATTCAATATTATATCTAAAAAACAGCAGGGACTAGGAGGGAAAAAAGTAGTCTTTATGTGGAAATCTCTACAAGTGGTAGTAATTATTAGACTGGAATACTAAATTTGAGTTTTGTTATAGAAAGAAGATTCATTCTGTTTTCACAGAACAACTATACTTTGATTACAAATTTAAAATCAGGTACAATTCTATTGTTATCTTCTCATAGCAACCACATACAATTCTCTTAGAAATGCTTTTTTGCTAAGAGTTTAAACAGTCGTTATTAATTTCTCAATATTAGCAAAACCATCCCTTTTAAAAACTGATGAGGGGGCCAGGAGTTTGGCCTAGTGGTAGAGTGCTTGCCTAGCATGCACAAATACCAAAGTTTGATTCTTCCATACCACATACATAGAAAAAAGCTGGAAGTGATGCTGAGGCTCAGGTAGTAGAGCTCTAGCCTTGACTGTGCTCAGGCTCTGAGCTCAAGCCCAGGACTGGCAAAAACAAAACAAAACAATACTGATGAGTTATGTAAAGTATGAAGGAAAAATAAACAACTATTTCAAGTGTTCCCTCATGTCCTGATAAGCAGGTATTGTTTACCTTATAAGTAATTTTAAAAGCTTGCATAGCAATTCATTTTTTTATATTTAGGGTCACTGTTCAATGAAACACTGATTTAAAGTACTAGAATACTGACTGAGGTCTTATTAATTTCATTCATTAAAATGGAAGAAAAAATTGGTTGATACAGAACAAAAAAAGAACAGCAACAAAACACAATAACAAAAGCAAAAAATACTTTAAATATCATGTTTAGCTAGGCTAAACATTGAATAGAGTTAGTCTAATCCTTATTTAAAATATTTTTTCCATGTAATCTCTGAATGAATCAACCTTAAGTAAAAGGAGACATCAATACAAAGCAAAGAAAATTTGGAATATGCATTTTGTCAACTAATAGGCTTATCTGAACTCTAAAAAAGAAGTAGAAATAGCTGGCATCAATCACCTGGCACAAGGAATATTTTGAATTCTAATCTTAATCTTTCTAAGATTTCTATTGTATTTAAAAGACCTTAAAGTTTGCATATATTTTTTTCTTTTGTCTGTCCTGGGGCTTGAACTCAGGGCCTAAGCATTGTCCTTGGGCTTTCTCAAGGCTGGAACTCTACCACTTAAGCCACAGCACAGCACTTCTTACTTTTTCTACATATGTGGTACTGAGGAAGTAAACCCGGCATTCTAGGCAATCACACGACTATTAGGCCAAACTCCAGCCCTGTGTGTGTATGTTTTTAACAAAGATTAAATTAATAATAATATGAGTAGCAATATAAAGAAATTTATAGAAATAAAATTCTATGTATAAGTTTCATATACTTTTCAAATAATTGTAAATCAAACTGTTTTATACTACCAAATAAAAACACAATATGACTAAAAGATACTATTTTCTTTTTGTACAACGAATATACAGAAAATGCATATACCTATTTTAACAGTTACCAGTTTTCTATGTTATTTTGGATGCATCTGGATTTTTTTTGTTTTTTGCTTCCGGAATTTTTGAAGCCACACACACTAACTTTGAGGTAGGCATAGTATTTAGGTCTCTTTTATTAATGGGACTGAGGCCAAAACATATTATATATCTATCTAGTGGCAGTGTAGGGGTTTGAATCCAAACAGTTTAGCTTTACAGTTCATGCTTTTGGCATTTTTGCTTTATTATCTATTTAATCTACAGAAATTAAGACAAGGAAAGACAATATATTTACATGATGTTTTGAAAAAAGATGAGAATTTTGGGGGCTAGGAGTTTAGTCTAGTGGTAGAGTGCTTACCTAGCATACACAAAGACCTGAGTTCAATTCCTCCATACCACATACGTAGAAAAAAGCTGGAAGTGGTGCTGAGGCTCAAGTGGTAGAGCTCTAGCCTTGAGAAACTTCAAGGACAGAGCTCAGGCCCTGAGCTCAAGACCAGGACTGATTTTTAAAAAAAATGAGAATTTAACTTTAAGAATAAAGGCCAGGAGTTTGGTCTAGTGGTAAGATTGCTTGACTAGCATGAAGGATGAAGGAAGACCAGGGTTCCATTTCTTGGTACCACATACATAGAAAAAGATTTGTCCACCTTACATTTACATTCTTTACACAAGTTTTCAGCACAATATTTCTTAGCAGTAAAATAATATAATTATTTTCTGAAATGTGTTCCTTTGAATATTTTCTCTGACTGTTAGAAGTAAATATGATGAAATTTATAAAATGTTGAGCCACAGTAAATAGCATAAGTTAAGTGTTTTGGAAGAATACTATTGATACTCTGCAAAAAAAAAAATAAAGAAATCCTGTTCACCATTCTTTCATTATAACTATGCATTTTGAATCTTTTTAAATAAAAGAACAAAAGACAAAGAGGGTATGTATCATAGGACTGCAATTTCTTGTATTGCTAGAAAGAAAGCAAGATGCTATAAAACAGAAAAATAACATCTATTCCTAAATAATTTATTTCTATTTAGAGGTAGACTGGCAAGATAGCATTATTAAATTCAATAAACTTAATTTTCCAACAAACTAATAAGCTTTTCAAATAGTGATATGTATGATTTTTCAGTAGTCTGTTAGAAAATTCGTAAAACATGAATCAATGCAAGTTATAATGTCTCAAAATGCTCTATAAGAAATAAATAAATAAACTCTCTATTTGTGTAGTGGTATTGAAACATTAAAATGTTTTTAAAAGCATGGTTTGGCATACCTGACAAATGTCAGAAAATTAAGTTCAAGATTTCCTGATACATGTTGAATCTTCACTGATTTCACTGGAAGAATTCAACATCTTGATATGCACCTATCTATCCAATGCATGCTTGTATATATTTTTCTCTCTCTTCCAAGCTAATATATCTTCATGTTATTTTGTTTTTAACAAAAGTGACTTAAGTGATTCATTATTTTTATAATATTCTTAAACTTCAGATCACTGGATTATAAATTACTTAATAGAGATAAAAACTAGTATCAAAAGAGCCTTAAAATGTAATAGCCACATGAACTGATGATTAAAGCTGAATCAAAAGTAAGGTAAAAAACATATCTCCAACATAATCACTTTAAAATTCCAAATAATATATACTTTGATATTCAAGAGTAACACCATGGCTTGAAGTAATGTAAACTGGTAATTTAAGAACTATTTAATTTTGGTGCTAGTCCTCAAGCTTGAGTACAGGGTGTGGGTGCTGTCCTTGAGCTTTCTACTCAGCAGTACTGATCTAACACTTGTGCCACAACTCCTTTTCTGGGCTTTTTTCTTCTTTTTGGTAATAAATTGAAAACAAGAGTCTCCTGTCTGCCTGGCTTCAAACCATGATTCTCAAGTTCAGCCTACTGAGTAGCTAGGATTACATGTATGAGCCACTGGCTCCCAACTAAAAGCACTTATGACTACACAAATTACTTTGAATATAATAAAAATAAAGTTGACATTTATACTGCCATTATTTTGAAATGATACTCTACTGCTACATAAAAGACTTCATAAATGTTTATATTTATAAAATATTGATATTTACAACTGATGTAATTACACAGTAGATATATGAATGCCATTTTAATTCTTTTCCCTTCATTTACTCTGGTCATTAGATAGTGTTTATCTAGGAGCCACTGAGGGTCTTCCCAAATTGTCCAACTATGTTCTTTATCATCTTTTGTTGCCACCTATCCTAGACCAAGCCAATACACTTGAAGTAAGTTTTTTCCTCCTACATCATTCATAGCTTGATCAATAACAACTAGAATAATTTACTTTCACAATTTTCCAATATTATATATTACAAATGTTTTATGAGATATACAGTTGTAGCCATGATTCAATGGGCAAGAAGATTATAAATCTTAAGTAGAAATAAAAATAATTATATGTAATACAACCTTTCACGTTCACTATAAATAATACCAGTCTGTTATATTAAACCTAAGAATATAGGAAAGTGCTGCCTACTGTTTCCTGAGATTTGGCTCCTACCCACCTACCAGGAATCATCTTCTATCACACTACCTCTCTTGCTCTTAACATCTGCCTTGTCAACCTTAGTTTATTGTTAGGTACTATGATCCTTCCTACTACAGAATGTTCCTTCTTTTCAGGAAATTCTTTTCACTATCATGATCAAACTAATTTTTACTCAGTAAGATGATAGCTAAATAAAGACTTCCTTATAAAAGATTTCCCTTGATACCTCTAATTGGTTAAATTTTTTCAAGAAGCAACAGTTAATTCTCCCCAGTAACTAAAAAGTTCCAATTTTGTGTTTATTTCTATGATTGTTTTATAAGTATCTTTCTCTGTCTGTAAGGTGTCAGAACAGAAGACCAAGACTCATGCCTAATTTGCCAACGGTAAGCACACAATAGGTATCTACATACCTTTGCTGAAGATATAGACAAATCCTTGGTTGAATAATAATGTTAATAATAACAGTGACAATGATGAAAGAATATGAACCCTGTGTCAATGCCAGCTGTGTGTGTGTGTGTGTGTGTGTGTGTGTGTGTGTGTGTGTGTGTGTAAATGTGTATTTTAAATAACTCTTCCTGGATGAAAACAAGATACAGGTCCATATGTGGAATAGATGTTTGAATTTCTGTTTTATGCAAAAAACAAAACCAAACCAGAAAGCAAAAATCTAAGAATTCAGTTACTGGTGGTAATGGTAAGATGTAATGACAATTTACATGATAGGACTATTTGGAAATAAATTAGATGCAAACAAAATGTATAAAGCAAATAGGAAAAACACTGATATCCTTTTACTCCTTTTAGTATTGGTTTATACATTAAATAAATAATTTTAGTTATGCACTACTCATAATTTTACTCAGGAATCATTCTGGGTACAAATTTTAATTGTGAAAGGAAAAAAACCCTTAGTATTCTTGCCCAATGTTTTCATATTTTAACTAGAGTGTTTCATTCCCAATCATATCTAACTACACTAAATCAGGCTCAATGGATTTTCTACTCATAATTTTTCTCCAAGTTATTTTCTCTCATTTTCTTTATTTTTTTTCTGTGACCT
Organism: Megascapheus bottae; assembly: GCF_031878675.1. Taxonomy (NCBI): domain Eukaryota; kingdom Metazoa; phylum Chordata; class Mammalia; order Rodentia; family Geomyidae; genus Megascapheus; species Megascapheus bottae. Next base: position 29,971,465 of record NC_143520.1, read on the forward strand.
ACATTCTGGGAAATAAAACTTTAGAAAATAAATTTAAAGGTATATTACTTCTAACCACTTCCCTAATTTCAAATATTATTCTCAATTTTAACATGAGTTTTCAAACTACTAAAAATACGCTTCCCATCTTTTGTCATTGCCTGAATTAATCTCTTATAACAACTTAGTTTTTCTACTTTATCTAAACACAGTCTAATTTGTATCCTCTCTAAAAGCATACTGTGATTTAACTCTACAACATTCTAACAGCTTCTTTATTAAGCATATTTACAGCTTAGCTTGATATTTTACCAAGGAGTACAGGTCATCTACAGAATAAGTAGCCAAACTTTTTTTTTTTAAACTTTTGTCCTCTATGGAATTGGTTCAAACATTATAGAAAACATTATAGAATCTGTGTTTGTGTGACTGGTGTCTTGAATAAGCATAAAATAATCTATATCACTCATTACAATAATGTTTTATCTTATTCCCATCTACTCTATTTGACTTCAGACTCAAATAGACTTTATGATTTTGTAACTGACATCTTTATCACCCTGGAAACCCAATATATACAAGTGAATGTTTTTCAGAAAGATGGAATATTTAAAAATCAAGACAAATTATATCTATTTTTTTTCTTCAACAACTGGACTTTTTACTCTAAGATTAGATCATTCTGATAGGTCTTATTTAGTATCCAGCTATGATGATTCTTTAGCAAATACTAATCGCAATGTATTTAAGAAATATGTCTATATAATTTTTTCTAGGACTGCAATTTTCCTACATCATTTTTCCTCATTCTTTTAATATGCAAGGATAAGTTTTCATCACAAAATTAGTGTCAGAATATAAGACTACTTTTAAAAATAAAGTCATAGTAAACCATACATTCATCTTTCTTGTTTGCATCCAGATACATCTTTTCTATATATAAAAGATATAACTTGATGCATATCTTTCACATTGTTCCTTGATATACTTAAATACTTACGGCACAAACTTCGTGCATTTGTAGACTACACAGTATAAAGTTATGTATTATATATCATTGCAATTGTACATTCTTATGCATTGCAAATGTAATATCCTATACACTTATTTTTCAGATAACTGGGAACATACTATACAGACTTCTTGATCTGCTCCTCAACATAATTTATCTTGGAAATTTATGTATTCAATTTACAAATCCAAATTTGTAATGTCTGTCAGTTTTTGTCTTCAGATACTATTGGTAGTAGTTTCTAATTTTCTACTGCTATATCATTCTAAAACAGACTGTTACTTTCAGGTAAATCCTGTCATTGTAATACTTAAGTTAAAAACTTACCAGAAAATCATGATTTTTCATCTTTCCTAAAGAGTATGTTATTTATATGTTATAGTTTAAGTTTCAAGGAAAACATGTTTAAGTAAAGAATATGGAAAGAGGCATGGTAGTACATGCCTGTAATCCTATTTACATAGGAGATAGGGAAAGATTACATTTCAAGGCCAGCCTAGACAAACATAAGATCTTAAGTGGCAAATAAAAACTAAAGAAATATCATATTGTTACAGTATCTCACTTTGTTATCTGATATATCGGATATATTTGCATTTGGTTATTTGAAATTGGATAGGTAAGGGGAGAAAACCAAGATGGGGGGGTGGAGGGGAGGGTAATGGGGACCAAGACATGAGAAAGGGTATCAATGTATGTGAATTAATGCACCTTCTATCTGGCAAATATCATGTAACCCTTTTATTAATTACAATAAAAAATATTTTTAAAAAAACCTAAGGAAAAAAGGGCTAAGAACCCTAACACTTTTTTTAAAAAAAGTATACATTTACTCAATAAAGGTATAAAATTAAGAAATATTAAAATTTAGCTTTATGAATGAGAAAGTAGTGGATATTTCAAGTATGCCATCTAGATTAAAAAACAACAAACAAACACAATTTCAAGTCACTTATTGACTATTTAGGAAAACTGTATGAAAACAGAGAAACAGCTGAAGAAATGTTTCAAAGGAAATCTTAATAACTCATAAAAATAAATAAAATTTTACCAACATACATTAAACAAAGAAATCACAAACAACAAAAGCAGCATTTCAGAAGAGATATAAAATTAAGTGAAATTCTTTTTAACGCTCCATCCATATGCATAAGAAAATTGAAGTAACATGACTACTAGTTATATTTTATAATAAGCAACATATTGTTATGTTCTTCCAGATGGAAAAGGGTCTCAAGTCAACTGAAAGGCAAAGTAAGATCTAGTAAAGAATCTATTAATTTGAGAATACAAACTGGGCCATTTAAGTAAGCAATAAGATAAACTGTTGGACCTAGTTACAATTAAAAATTGTTAGAATGAAAATAGCAAATTGCAAAATAAACTCCATTTTTTGCTTCTATAAAAGAGTTAAATGTTAATACCTCCAGATGATATATATATATGCATACACACACATATATATACATATATGTATATTCCTTAGGGAGTGGTAAGATTTTGAAAACTGATAGCTACACAAAATCACTACAATAACACTATTAGTGACGTTTCAAGCTGATATGAACTTTCTGATATAAACTGAACACTGTAGCTTTAATTGAAGTTTGAATGTTATAAACAGTTAGCTGTCTGGCTCTGGCCTGCATTCTAATACCATCAGCAAAACAGAGATGGGAAGCATAAACAAACCTTAACTAGATTACAGTTTCTAAAATGGCCTAGAAATCCTTCAGCAGAAACTCCACTGTGGTAAAAGTGAAAGAAGGAAAATTATTTTATAGTAATATTTTAAAGCTTTTAAATCTGTCATTATAGGAATATGTATTTTATTTAATATTTTGTCATTTAATATTTATTAATGTTAACCTTTAAAATTTTCCCATTTTACAATTTTTCACTTAACAAAAGTCCCTTTCTCCTAACAAATATATAGTTCATTTATTAGGTAAGCATACTTTCAGCAAGGAGGCTGTCTAAAAAGAAAATAGTTTTCCTTTATGAATGTAAGTCTGACCATTCTTTTAAGGTGCTAACAATATTAGGAGTACAGGATTAACTTAATTAATGGCCAGCAGATTAGTGAACATTCTTGGACTTGAGTATAAACAAATAGCTGCAATCTAAGGATTAAATTAAATATAATCTAGCACTAAATCTTGGGAATTATTTTTATATTTATTTGTAACTTCTAATATATAGACCTTCAGTTTTAAAAGAAATGTAAGACCAGGCAAAAGAATAAGTGTAACATTAGCATAAAACAAACAAAAAATGTGATGATGTAAAAATGAAATCTTTTTTGGTAGACAAAAGAACTGAGTAAGACACAGATGTACAAAACTTATCACCATTTCACGGTTGGTAATTAATTTACTTAACTCATATTAGTCTTTTAAAACAATATAGTTAAACAAGCTAGTCAATGATATGGAGTTCTCCAAGAAAAGGTTACATAAGTAACTAAACTAAGGGCTCAACCACAGTGTGTTACATCCAAGTTTGAAGTATAAACTTTATATTATGTGCATTCAATATCATTAGAGATTCTCTTTCCAGTTAAGTCCAAGTACAAAACAAAAGATTGGAGCTAAAGACCTTATGTGCTTGCTCTTGGCCTGCTGACCAGATAACTAGAATTATTTGCATTATCTATGCAGCATAGTTTTTATTATTTTTACCTAAAGACATCTCTTTTTGGTAATGGCAAATGTGTTTTTTATTTAAAAAATTCTGGTTTTCCTCAATACACCTTTAGAGGTTTTTAAATTGCTTCAAATCTGGTCAAATTGAGATTTTTAAAAATTTTATTTTTAATTTTTAATAAAAGTTTACAATTAACTTTTTTCAAAAAATCAACGAGGGCCAGGAGTTTGGCCTAGTGGTTAAAGTGCTTGCCTAGCATGCACGAAGACCCGTGTTCGATTCCTTGGTACCACATACATATAAAAAAGCCGGAAGTGGTGCTGAGGCTCAAGTGGTAGAGCTCTAGCCTTGAGAAAGCCCAAGGACAGTGCTCAAGCCCAGGACTGGCAAAAAAAAAAAAAAAAAAAAAAAAGGGAGAAAAAGTCAACAAACTGAAAGTACCTTTTAATAAAAGTCTTAAACTTTAAAAAAAAAGATAAACCTTAGTTTATTTTAAATATGTGAACATCCCACCTTTTTTTTTGAAGACATATTGAGTTATTCTGTCTTCAAGGCAGATAGAACTCTGCCTTATCTCTTTTTGAACGAGTTTTAGTATACCTAAGAAAACTGTGACTTATTTTAACCTTAGACTGCTCATTCTTAATATCTCTCCTTCTGAACTATATAGATTAGAATATTTCTTTAGCATTTAAAACTGTTTCTAAAGTACACAGGCTCTAAATGTATTGGCAAAATGTTTACAGGAAGGTAATCAATACAAGCATAAAATATGAATGGACATTTACCTAGGCTGGATATCCAAGTATCTGATTAATAAAGTAGAAAAATTATTTTAATTGTTTTTATTTATAAAATCAAACCATACAAAAATCAACTCTGGCCAACGGAATCAAAAAGCTTCTTAGAGCGGGGCGCAGTGGCTTATGCCTATAATCCTAGCTACTCAGGAGGCTGAGATATCCTCCTACCCCCACTCTCTCCATGCAAAGCCAGCCTGGGGACAAAAGACTGTGAGACTCTTATCTCCAATTAATCTCTAAAACACAGGAAGTGGGGCTGTGCCTCCAGGAGTAGGGTGGTACCCTTGAGCTGAAAAGCTTAGAGAAAACACTCAACACTGAATCCCAGAGTTCACGCCCCATAAACACCAAAAAACAAACAAAACCAGCTTGTAGCTAACTGTTTTAAATCCATAATACTTTTCAGGCATCTAGAGAAATAAAAAGTTTTCCATTCTTAGCTGGTCATATTGTCACCTCAAGAGGTTTACAGTGAAAGGCCAGTCCAGACAAAAAGTGACACACTCTACCACAGAGCAAGGTAAAGTATGTACCTATGAACTCAAGGTATTTGGAGGTCAAAGGCAGGTGGATTTCAGTCTAGGTTGGTTGGTGGGGGGAAACAAACCTTGACCCTTGTCCTTGGCCAGGAAGTGAAGTGTATCACATCTATAAACCTAGATACGCAGAAGGCTGATATCTGATGATTATGATTTGAAGTCAGCCGAAGACAGAAAAGTCTGTCAGACTCTATATCTCCAATTAACTGCCCCCCCCCAAAAGCTGAAAGTATAGCTGTGGTTCAAGTTGTAGAACATTAGCTTGGAGCACAAACGCTCAGGGAACAGTGCCTGGGTCTAGGAATGGAATGACAATAACAAAGCTTAGACCCTAAATGCCAAAGAAGGTTGCAGGTATAGCTTAAGTGGCAGGGTACTCACATATCAAACAACAGTGATACTAATAAGTCTATTCATACACTGAAAATATTTTCTACTCTACCCAGTTGTAAAGAGCACATACTTATGAAAATATATGAGTCTATAGGAAGGTAGTATGGATACACCACAATACTAGACAATATAAATTCCACTTTGATTAGAGTTGCCCCACTATAAATACACTTATGTAGGAGGATCCCATTTTTGAGGCCAGCTCAGGCAAAAGTGTGAAACTAACAAACAAACTAAAATCCCAAACTGAACTGAAAGTATGGTGCAAATGCTAAAGGTCTTGACTAAACAAGTACAAGGTACTGAGTTCAATCCCCAGTACAGCCAACATAGTAAATAAAACACACATGTCATTTTTACCATATAAAAAGAAGATTGGCTTTATGTAGATTTTATTTTAAGTTGCACGTATACATTTGGTTGTTAAATATGGTGACTGAAGTTGGTTTTCAGTTTCATCTGGTACAGTATGAAGAAGTTTTCCATCACTACCAATAAGCTACCAGGGACTTGATTTTACTAACGTGTACAGATTGATAACAATTCTTTACAGTAATTAGTTTAAATTAGCAAGTGTAGTCAATCTAATATGATAGAACACTTTGCTACTTTATAATGATACAATGCCGCTTAATTAGTAATTGCTTTCTTCACTTGTAATATGGGGATAATAATGCAAAGATCACAAGAACTACTACAGAGAAAGAATGAAATCAAAACTCATCACAGTGTTGCATATAAGTAATACATGGTTTCTGAGATAACTACTAAAACAGAATTAAAGAATGAATGTGAAAGAAATCAGAACTCAACACTCAGGAATCTTATTTACCTTCTCCAGACATTGTACCAGCTAGCAGAGGCATTACCTGTTTTTCACTTGTAATCCACCATTCTTTTAAAATACATATATTGAGGAGAGTGCAGCGAATGCTACTTTTTTTGCTAATATTTTTAATTACGTATAAAAATTCTTCATAAGAAATGAGAAGTGGTTTTTGTTTCTAAAGTACCAGTATTAGCAATCTCTAATTTACGTCACTAGAACTATAGAAAAAATATTATTTAATTAAAATTAAACACAACTGTTTTATAAGTAAAATGCCTAAGTTTTGTCTGGAGTATTGAAATAATACATTTAATATATATTACGAAATTCCCATAACTCCTAAAAGGTATATACCAATACCAAATAAATCATGCCGTTAGAATTGCTAAAATGTGGTTGAGAATATCCAAAAAGTCTAAATGAAAATGTACATTATCGCCCAAAAGACCATAAAAGACTCTTCTGTATGAGACGCAATGAAAGAAGAGTTACCTTTTCTTTTTCTTTTTTCTTTTCTTTTTTTTGGGGGGGGGGCAGTTCTGTGCACAGACTCAGGGCCTGAGCACTGTCCTTGGGTTTTTCTCAAAGCTAGAGCTCTACCACTTGAGCCACAGCACCACTTCTGGATTTTTTCTATGTATGTGGTACGAAGGAATCAAACCTGGGTCTTCGTGTATGCTAGGCAAGCACTCTACAACTAGGGCAAACTCCCGGCCCAAGAAGAGTTACTTTTGAGAAAAATAGTTAAGTTTGGTGAGTCTGGATTCTTTTTACTTTGGGAAAAATTTGATGAACAGTGTTGGTCATCGTCAGATAAAAAATAATAAAATGCAGCCTAATTCCACTGTCTGAAGTGAGTAAGCTATATACAGAATAAAAATTTCCAGAACACAATATTAAGTGCAAAAAGTTTCTTAATATTTAACTATTTTAACAGAATACAACAATATCCTTGCTACACATGTACTTTTTCACCTAACAATATCCATTTAGATGACATAAAATTTATTTAGGCAAGCCAAAATAAAGATGTGACCAATACACTTGCGGAACATAATTAAATTGTATTTAATTTTCTTCACATTAAATTGCAGGGGCCGTGTTTGCTTTTCAGATGCCTAATGTAATGCCTGACAGAAGATGCTTCATAGATGTTTAATAAATAGCTAAGTACAATCTGCTGTGCACATACAATTGAAATTGAGGCAAGTTTACAGAGATACGTAAGTTGCATATAGGCTTTCTGGCTGACTTCATGGGATCCCACTGATGACTAGAAGTAAATCTTCATATCCATAGAAAACTGGAAAGTTGGTAATTGTCTGGGTAAGGACCAAAAAAACAAAGTCAGGGAAACACATCACCTAAGTAACAGTTGCTTCAAAGAACTGGCAAAAAGCAGCCTAATCATTCCTACAAGCTAATGTACTATTTACTCAACAAAATGAAATATAAGTGCATCCTAAACAAGTATGTTTTTACAAAGATTTTTTTTATCATTGCTTATTCAAAATTAAGCACTTTTGTAATGTTTTGTAATATATACAAGGATTACAAACATGTAAGACTTCACTTATGAGTACTATATGGTTACAAGTAATTTGGTTATTAATTAGAACAGGTAAGTCATAGAATATATAAAGAAAAGAAACTGACAAGAAGATAATATTTACGGCATGACTACTATCATGCGATTATAGCAGAAAACAAGGGGAAAAGGAAGGAGAGAAGAGCAATTTCATATTCCTCCAGCAAAGATTATGACAAACCATCAATAGGTCCTATTGTGGACCACGCATTATACTGAAAATGAGGGACATAAATTTTAACAAGAAAACCTATTTTCCCCCCAGTCATGGGACTTGAATTCTGGGTTTGGGCGCTGTTCCTGAGCTCTTCAGCTCAATGCTATACTGCCCTACCCCTGAGGCACAGCGCCATTTACAAGAAAACACTTTTGTCTGTAACTAGTTCATGAAGACAAAACTCACAAGCAAACTGTTAAAGTACAACATGCATTCTCTAACTTTTTATAAATATGGGTCCTCAATACACAATGAAGAAATACTTATTGATTAACTAAAGATTCAGAGGGAGAAAACCATTAAAGAAAGCTGAAAAGGCCAGTTGTAGTGGCTCACACCTGTAATGCTAGCTAATCAGGAGGCTGAGATCTGATGTTCACCAGAAATCCAGAAGTGGCACTGTGGCTCAAGGTTAAGGGAGTAGCCTTGAGCTTTAAGAGCTCAGGGACAACACCCAGGCCCAGAGTTCAGGTTCCATGACTGACAAAAGCTGAAAAAAATTCTCAAATAGAAATAACTCTAATTCACTAGTGAAATTAGTTATTTGTTTAAAATACTGACAACTTATTGAATTTATAAATGGGAAAAAATAAAACTGTAAGGCTACATATCTTCACACTCTCAGAAAAGACATGTCTCCTTATAAAATGTTAGTAATATCTACAAACTTGTGCCCAATCGTTTCATCCCTGACGAAAGGTAATGATGTAATATAGCATAGTAAGTAGTATGACACTTGAGTTTTACAGTCCCTGAGTTACACTCATAGGCTGTGGAACCTTGGACAAGCTCCTCAGCTCTCTGAACTTCCACAAGATGGAAAATGAAGAACTAATCCTAGGGACTGGGTTCTTTTAATCCTAGCTACTCAGAAGGCTGAGATTGGAGCATCACAGTTCGCATAATAGTCTGAAAGCCTATCATCTCCAAATAATCAGCAAAAAAAAAAAAATCCAGAAATGCAAGCTTTGGCTCAAGTGGTAGAGAACCAACCTAAGAAAAGAAAATGAAAATGAAAATGAAGAGTTAAATGCTCCCAAGATAACTTCTAACTGAAAAATTACCATCCCAAAATACCAATTGTTCTTAATGTTTTAAAAATAAGCCATCATAAAATTACAATAAAGGGATATTTAGCATAAATCATTATCTGACTAAGAGAAACCTGGAATCTTCCAATCATAAAGGGTTACCCTGGGGTTGTAGAGTAAGGAATGTTTCCAAAGGAAAACACAAAAGTAAAGGCATGAAACTCAAGACTATAAATTTTAACTCAGCTGCCAACTGGGCAACTATGACACCAATTACCTATATAATCTGCTTACTTAAAATTGATTTCTTTACTAAGTCCAACTTTCTATCTCTTACAATAAGGTTGCTGAGGTTTAAGTGTGAGAGCAGGAAATTTTAGGTGAGCCTACAATAGTAGTATTGATGTTACAGAAAAACTTGAACTTGGTACAGATTTTTTTTCCTGATGTGCATCATTACAATTCAGAGAAATGTAGAAAATTATTCAAACCTATAAAGAGGAACGAAAGAATTATAAGCATATTGTTTACTATGCAGCTTATTTATCCCTCTATGTAAAAATGTCTACTTTTAAACACAATATTTAAAATTTTAAAGAACAAGTTTCTACATATGCAATGTTTTCAGCCACTGAAAGATGAATGTATTTTGTCTTAGCTTTATTGTAAAGAAACTAAGATATGAATATCATCATCATATTTTCATATTTACTTCAAATATCTTTCTATTTCTGATCCTTTCTGGTTATTGAATTGCAGCTTTCATATTACTAGTTCGACCAAAATATTGCCACTATATAGTAGAATATTTTTGTGGTTATAAATTATGAGAATAAGAAACACTAAATCAGTTTTTAATAAATGGGAAGAAAGAAAAATGGTGCTTGTATTATAGAAAAAGAGAAGGAAGGAGAGAAGCTGGAGATGAGAAGAGGAAAGAGAGAGAGGTAATGAGGGAGAGAGAAAGAATGTGTATGTACATCAGACAGGAAAGAAATAAATGTAAATATGAAACAAAATACCACTTCCCAAAGTAAGCTCTAAGTAAAAGGCCTACATAAGAAGTATACTTTGTACCTTTTGTGAAATAAAATACAGCACTGAACGAAAGCAATCCAGTAAGAACATACCATGCAAGATTGTTATTCTATAAACCTAAATCTGGGTTTACCTTTCCATATGTATCTAAATACAAATACACTGTAACTTGATGATGTTTCTGACTCATGAAAACGTATTATAGAAATCAGTCCCCTTTTACATAGTGAGCAATTTGTTTTAGTACCCTGAAAGATGAAAAACTCATCTCAATTTACAACAGTAAATAAATAATTCATTTAAAACTGAAAGTGGTACCAATCCAGCAAACTATTGATGGAAAGGTTTGGCCTTCCATGAAGCCAGAACAACATAAAGTTTTCAGTAGGGATTACTTGTTCAGACAAGTTATAAAGATTAGAAAATTATACTCAGTTAATTATGAAATAGTTCATCTTCTCATTTTATGGAAAATAAATATCAGGAATGTATGTGGGAAAAGACAATACCAGCATTTAAACTTTAAGCATTTTCAGCAGTGAACTTTATACACTCACACATGAAACAAATATTTAGCATAAAAGCAATTATACAAGTAAAAACTTAACCAAGGGCCTCTATCAATTAAAAATCTGAAATCTGCTGTGCAATTCAGACAAAACGAAAAATGACGAGATTAAATCCCTACCGCATAATACCAGTCAAGTCCTCCAACCCTAAAGTCCACATCCAAACCATACAGTAGCAAAAAGGGGAAAAAATACTCAGGTCCCTAAATGAAAAAGCAGTTCCAATACAATACAGATCCCGACATTTTCCCACTCAGAAACAAATGCAGTAGAGCTTTTCTTGGTGAGAGAGAGAGAGAGAGAGAGAGAGAGAGAGAGAGAGAGAGAGAGAGAGAGAGAGAGAGAGAGGAAAAAAGCTCTCCAAATGAAAAATTTTAAGTGACATCTAGAAAGTGTGCCTCTTTCTGTCTCTTTCCCTGGCGCCTCGTTGGAGAAAGGAGGGGTTGTTTTTGTATTCTCCCCCACTGGAGTCAAGGCACAATCAGATGTTAGCTGGAGGAGAGAACCCACTTTTGACAACAGCAAATAAAAATAAAAGTGCCCTTTCTCCCCTGACAGGATGGACACTCCAGCTCACACATCCCTCCTCACTCCAACCCCTCCTTCACTCACCCCCCCCCTCAGCACCACCCCCTCCTCACCCTGGAGCTCCACTGCGTATGAGGTTTGGTGCTACTGTTGCCCCGGAGTGAAAGTCAGAGCCAGAGGAAGGCAATGAAGCCCCCACAGACACACTTACCTTTCCTGCCCCCCACTTTTGAGTGCCTTCCCTGGAGCTGTGGAGGATGACACAAAGGGTAATAAAGGGGGGGAGTGGAGGAGGAGGATGCGAAGGAGGAGGAGGAGAGCTAGGGAAGTGGCTGCTCCTGGGTGTAGTGAGATGTCTCCAGCCAGGGCCAAGCAGGAGCAGCAGTAGCAGCAGCAGCAGCAGCAGTAAGCAGCAGCAGCAGCAACAGCAACAGCAGCAGCAGCAGCAGCAGCATCAGCAGCAGTAGCAGCAGCAGCAGCAGCAGCAGCAAAGGGTCTGTGTTGCTAAGAGGCTTTTGGTCTCTTTCTCTCCTCCTCTCACGGCCAAAGAGAAGGGTGGAGGGGGCTCGGGAAGGAGGCGAGTGGAGGGGTGAGGGGGTAGGAGTCGTGGATGGGGGTTTTCGAAGAAGAAGAAACTCCTTCTTCTCTCTCAGGCTCAATCCCCCTCTCAGGGCTCCGAGCTGGAGGGTGGGGGAAGGAACTCAGCCGCCTTCCCCCCACCCCCCTCAATTCAAGGTTGATGTGGGGTAAAATTAGTGTCCTGTCCCTTTAAAAATAGAAATAAAAGGTGCCCCCCCTCTGCCACTGCCTCTCTCTTCATCATCAGCTGCTGCTGCTGCTGGGGTCTCTCTGCTGGGGGGGAGGGGGGTTCGGGTAGAAGAGACGGGAGGCACTCACTGCGCATGTCCCGCTCTGACGGGAGGCTGGTTGGTGGATGGCAGGAGGAGGGGGAGGGGAGGAAATGAGATGTTTTCCCAGAAGGCTTCGAGGCATTCGCGACCCGGAAGACATTGTAGCAGGGGGTAGAGGGGCGGGGGCGAGGAGCGGGAGGAAGTCGCTACTCTAACACCCCCCCAGCTCCCACTTCCCTCCTAAAGGGAGGAGGGGGAACGGAAGTGGGCGGGGACGGAGGCGCCCGAGGTCACGTGTCTGGGCTGGCGGGGGGCGGAGTGAGAGCGGCGGCGCGTGCGCGCGGGGCTTGTCGGGAGCCGCAGTGTGCGTTTGGCTCCAGCAGGTGAAGCAGAAGAGACACCGAGAGAGGGAGAGAGAGAGAGAGAGAGAGAGAGCGAGCGCGCGTTGGAGCGGTTTTTGAAGTCGTTGCATCCCGGGTGTGGTCCGGTAAAAGCAGGGTTTTCTGTGGGCAGATACCTGAAGTTGGCTGGCCCGCCCCCGAAAGCGAATAGAAAGTGGGGAGGGAAGAGTGAAGGTCGTGCCGACTGGGATGGGCAGGCTGGACTAGGCCGGGTAGGCCGAAAGTCCATGGGGGGGGGCGGTCCCGAGACCCCCCGGGCCGGGGGACGCCGCCCCGGGAGCGCCGCGGTGCTGGGGGGCAGCTGGGCCGGGTGGCGGTGGGTTCTGAGATGAATGGGATCTGCCCGGGTGCGGGAAGGCCGAGGGGCTGAGGCTGCCGGGCTTCTTGGGTTGGGTCTTGCGCCCTTCATTGCTTACCCCTGGTGAGGCCCAGCCGGGAGGGCTGGAGTGAAATGTTACTGCCGCACAAACGCGGGGTTGCAGAGTCCTTCGGGTTGAGTGTTAGGGTTGATAAGGAGAAAAGGGACATCATCTAGTCTACTTTCCTGTAATGTAGGTAAGGTTAAAAAAAAATAGTGTTTGTGTTTTTCAATATGATTTTTAGTGTTAAGATGTTGCACATAGTGTTTCTTTACCCATCCCAATTGTTTGTTTGTTTTTCCCTGAGCACTGTCCTCTCTCAAGAGTAGCCCTCTAACCACTTGAGCCACAGCACCTCATCCAGCTTTTTTCTATGTATGTGGTTCTAAGGAATTGAACCTGGGTCTTCGTGCATGCTAGACAAGCACTCTACCACCAGGCCACTCCCGGTCCCCCAATTGTTTTTTGGTACGTAGTGGCACTTTGACATTCGTTCATTATGAGCAGTATTAATTAACAGCATTACGATCTTTCATTTATCTTTTGTACTTTAGAGAAACATAGCTAAAGGCGTTTTTTTTTAAACCTAACTAAACCTTTTATGTTTATTGATTAAATGTTATTTAAATCTGTAGTGTGAGTTATTAAGGTACACTATTATAGTTAGCATTTTTGTATGCTGTACTTGCTGCAAGGTTTAGCGATGAACACCACTTATGCATTGTAGTCTACTGCTTACATACTTTTTCCTTGTATACAGTAATTCTCTGCTTTAAAATGTTTCTTCATTTGTATGTTGCACCACACAGATTCTATCTTAATACAATTTTAAGGTCTTCTGGTTGTGTATTTAATATACACAAGTATTTAATATACGGATACCTGCATAAACCACATACAAATTGACCTCTTAGCAGTGCCAGAAGAGTAGGATATGAGTAACACTTGAGAGAAAAACCCTCATTAATTGCTCATCTTCCCTTTCCTCAACTTTTCCAGGTGTAACCGTGTCCTTATTTTTGTGGTTATTATTTACTGCTTTTCGTAGTATCTTTCAACCACCAGTCATGTCAGTATTGCTAGACAGTGCTCTTAATTGTGTCTATTTTTTTGTGTATAGATTACATATCACTTCATATCTTTTCTTTACTGTTGCTACAGTCCTACCGTGTTAATATGTTTATCTTTGTTTCACATGTCTTCACTGTGATTTACTAATATATGAAATGTGGGATAGTATTTTTAGAACAGAGCCACAATTTAGTCTCTAATATTAAAGGACATTTGAGTAGTGTTCAGTTTTTAATAATTATGAACAATACCACCATATGTATCCTAATACACAATGCCACTATGAATATACTTGTATACGAATATACTTGTATACGAATATACACAAGGGTGTATTTTTCTACATTATACATGCAAGTCTTCAATAACTGTAGATTCTGCCAAACTTTTCTTGAGAACATTTATCATGTTATAATCCCACAACAGTATATGACAGAGCTCACTGAGCAATTATCCTTCAATTTTGCTAACCCCAATAAGCGTAATTTTCGAACTAATTTAGTTTATGCCACCAACTTTTTCAAAAACGTACTGGCTGTGTAGCTTTTTTTCTTCATTGTCTTTTAATCATATTAGTAAGAATTTTGTGCAGTAATTCTGTTTTTTTGTTTTGTTTTGTTTTGTCTGTTTTGTTTAAAGAATTGTCACATTGAAGGAAATTCCTTCTCATCAGGGTATACCTGTTGCTTAGACTGGATACTTAGTTGAGACCCTTCCTAAACTTCTTCCTGCTCAGTCTATAGCTGGCATTACAAGCTAGTGTACCTAAATAAATGCCTACTTGTTTAGTGTTGATTTAAATTTGAAAACCAGAACTTTAGTACAGATCATATTGTAAGGAAGTAGGGATAATTTGTAACTTTTCTTTCTTTTGTGGATATCTTTTTGTCTTCATGATTTTTTTTAAAAAATTGTTTTTAGATTTTTTTTTATTGTCAGGGTACGGTATAGAGGGGTTACAGTTACATTCGCCAGATAGTAGGTGCATTATTTGTCACACATTGATACTTGTTCTCATGTTTTTGTCCCCATTTCCCTCCCCCATCCCTTACCAATCATCTTGTTTTCCCCCTTCCCTTTCCCATTTCAAATAAACAAACATATATACAATATGCCAGGTAACAAAGTTAGGTACAGTAACAATGTGAGATTAACCATAAGGGCAACAAAAGAGAAGAGAAATAGATAGTACATTAAGAACAACAATCACACAAGATAAGGCTCTTGTTTCCATATCCTAGAGTTGATTTCATTTACTCTTATCCTATGTGAGCTTATGTACCTAGGTTTTGAGCTGTTGTAATCCTCTGCTAAGAGAGTCCTTGATGTGTACTAATTATTACAAATGAGGAAATCCATTGAGCCTATGTTCTTTTGGATCTGGCTTTCTTCACTTAATATGATTTTTTCCAAATCTTTCCATTTCCTTACAAATGGGGTGGTGTCATTCTTTCTGATGGCAGCATAGAATTCCATTGTGTATAAATACCACATCTTGATCCAGTCATCTAGTGAGGGGCATCTGGGATGGTTCCATATCTTTGCTATGGTAAATAGGAGTGGAATTGCTGGGTCATATGGGAGCTCCATTTAGTCTTTTGAAGAATCACCCTACTGGTTGAATGAGTTTATACCCCCACCAGCAGTGTGGTAGGGATCCCTCCTGGCACCTTTGTGGATATCTTTCTCTTGCCTTATTGCTCTAGATGCTATTTCAAATACGATTTGAATAAGAATACAGAGTGAACACTTTCCTTGGTTTTAAATTTTAGAGGAAATGCTTCGGTTTTTCTCCACTTTAATGCTGGCTATTCATGTTCTAGTTTGGTCTTTGTTTCTTCAGGACCTTGATCATGAGGGATTTTGTCATAGGCATTTTCTGTAATAATACTGTTGGATTACAGGTATGAGAAGTTGTTCAGCTCCTGTTGGTTTTTTTTTTAATTACTGTTTTCAATCGCATTGCTTGTTGGTGATACATATTTGGTTGTATTTATCTTCTTGGTTCAAATTGGTAGGTCCTAAATGGATCTAAAAATTATATACTTCTAGATTTTTCAGCTTATTGAAATATAATTACTTTAGAATATTCCTCACTGATCCTCTGTTGCTTTCTGTTGTAATATCCCTCTTAAATATCTGATTTTATTAACTTGGGTCTTTCGTTCCTTACAGTTCTGTTCTGATAATCTTTTCAGAAAACAAACCATTGTTCCATTGATTTTTTTTTTTTTTTTTTTTTTTTTTTTAGTGTGAATGGGTTTGGGGTTTTTTTTTGTTTTTTTTTTTTTTTGCCAGTCCTGGGCTTGAGCTTAGGGCCTGAGCACTGTCCTTGGACTTTCTCAAGGCTAGAGCTCTACCGCTTGAGCCTCAGCACCATTTCTGGCTTTTATCTATGTATGTGGTACCGAGGAATCGAACCCGGGTCTTCATGCATGCTAGGCAAGCACTTTAACCACTAGGCCAAACTCCCGGCCCCGGTTTTTTTTTTTCTTTCTTTCTTTTTTAGTCTCCATTTCAAGATTAACAATCTAATCTTTACAATTTCACTTTTCCTACTGATTCAGGGTTGGACTTGTTACTGCTCTACTAAAACTGTAGGTGCATCATTACTTTTATTTCTTTAAGATATTTCTAGGGTATTGGTGGGGAGGGATAAATGCTACCCTAATTTAGTTTTTCACCAGTACCAAACATTTGATTACAGTAGCTTTGTAGTAAGTCTCAAAGTGGGCAGTTTCTAAACTGTCCTTTGTCCTTGTTCTTCTCCCACATTATGATGGCTCTTGTGAGTCTTCTGTTTTTTGATAAACTTCAAAATTAATGATAAGTCACAAAATAACTTACTTTCTAGGATTTTGACTCTGTATATCAAAGATGTATGTGTATATATTATAAATGGTTTGGCAACATTTACTCTGTTCAGAGTAAATAAAATTCCTGTTTACTTAGGTTTATTTTGTTTTCTTGGAGTAGGTTTATATACTTTTCCTTATGTGTGGTACCATTTTAATTTTAATTTTTACTTGGAAAGCAAAAGGAACTTTGATATAATCTTATATCCTACTCTGCCATATAGCTTTGTGCTTTTTGTTTTTTCTCATTAGAATAATTAAGAGTTCCAGTAATATTTTTAATAGAAATGATTACAAGACCTCCTTGCATTGTCCTAATCTTAGAAGGAGAGTATCTAGTTTCTCAACATTAGGAAAATATGTTTCTTGTTATCTGCAGTTTTGGGGGCTTTTTTTGGCCAGTCCTAGGCTTGAGCTCAGGGCCTGCATACTGTCCTTGGACTTTCTCAAAGCTAGAGTTCTACCACTTGAGCCACAGCCCCACTACTGGCCTTTTCTATGTATGTGGTACCAAGAAATTGAACCTGGGTCTTTGTGTGTGCTAGGCAAGCACTCTACCACTAGGCCAAACTCCTAGCCCATCTGCAGATCTTTTTGTCATTGCTTTTTAATCACATTGAGGATACTTTATTATTAGTTTGAAGAGATTTTATTCTGAGTGGTATTTTTTATGCTTTTTCTGCACTTAGTAAGATCATAGGATTTTTCTTTCTTTTTCTGTTGGTATGTTTTACATTTATTACTTTAGAAATGTATAAATAAGCCGGGTGCTATGGCTCATGCTTGTAATCCTGGCTACTCAGGAGGCTGAGATCTGAGGATCAAGGTTCAAAGCCAGCAGGGGCACAAAAGAACCTGAGACTCTTAACTCTAATTAAGCTCTAGAAAATGAGAAATGGGGCTTGACTCAAGGGTAGGATGGTAGCCTAGAGCTGAAGAGCTCAGGACAATGCCCAGGCCCAGGGTTAGGGTGGTAGACTTGAGCTGAACAGCTCAAGGACAGTGCCCAGGCCAAGTTCAAACCCCATGACTCACCAAAAAAAAAACAAAAGTGTTAATAAGGATTGCTAGGTAATGCTAGACTCAAAATGAGTTTACAAGTATTCCTTTGATTCTGTTTTCTGGAGGAGATTGCAGAGAATTATTTGTTCAGCTTCTGTTTTCTGGAAGACATTGTACAGAACTGATAATAAATTCCTTAAATATTTGCTATAGTTTATCAGTGAACCCATCTTAGCCTGTCATTTTCTGTTTTAGAAAAAGTGAGGAATTGACTTAATTTTTTTGCTAGAAAAGGTGGTCTTATTCAGGTGATCTTGTATAAATTTTATTTTTACTTCAGTTACTATAAAGGTGATATACAGAGGGGTTATAGTTTCATAAGTCAGATTGTGAGTACATTTCTTTTGGACACTCACCCCTTAAATAAATTTGGATTTGAAATAGGAGGGGAAGAATGAGGGGAGGGGGTGGGGGAAGGGAAATGGAGACAAAAACATAAGAATGGATATCAGTGTGAGAAGTAATGCATCCTCTCTCTGACGAATATAACTGTAACCCCTCTATACATTGAAATAAAAAATATATAAAATAAAGAATAAAAAATAAGTAATTTTGGATTGATCGTATTTTAAGGAAATTATCCCGATTATAGCTATGAGTTTGGCCTAGTGGTTGAGTGCTTGCCTAGCAAGCACAAAGACCCAGATTTGATTCCTTGGTACCAGGTACATAGAATGAAAACAAACAAACAAAAAACCGCGCAAGTGGTGCTGTGGCTCACGTGGTAGAGCTCCAGCCTTGAGAAAGTGCAAGGACACTGTTCAGGCCCTGACTTCAAGCCCAGGGACTAAATTAGCAGAATTTCAAGTATATTCATGATCTGCTTTTGTATTATTTCAATGTCTCTGGATCAGTAGTGGTTGTCCTCTTTTCATATCTTTCATTACAGTTTGTGTTTTTCTTTTTCCATTAGCATACCTAGAAACTTACCAATTTTATCGACGGTTTTGAGAAAGTTTTATTTTGTTGATCTTCTTTATCTCCGGTTTTCACTTTTATTGATTCCTGCTTTAATTTTTTTTTAAATTTGTTTCTGGTTTCCCTTGTGTGGAAATTAAGATTATTGACTTTAATCTTTTTATAATAAGATATATATTCAGTGCTCTAATTCTTCCTCTTTGGACTACTTTTGCTATATAAGGTATATTTTCATTTTTTTGTCCAAGTTTCTTTTTTATATTTTATAAGCTTTAATCAATAAAAATATAGTTAAGAATAAATTTCTATGAGGAGAAATACATATATGCAAATATGTGTTACTATTTTCTTCCTGTTACATAAGAACAGTTGACATCCATAAATCTATGAGGAAATAATAAGCCTGTTAACCCTTTAAAGTCAGTTTTCTTTTTTTTAAATTCTTAATCACAGGCACACAACATGGAAGATTTTGTTTTTGCTCTGGCTTTTAAATTTCTCTTGATTTTTTTTTCCATATGTGATATGTTCATCCCATACATATTTTGAGTTTTCACGTGTCATTCATTTTGTATTTAATTCCTTTGTTAACTGTGTTCTGATAAGTGGTAAGCTATGTTTGTGATGCAGAATGTGGTTTATTTTTGTAAATTTGACTTGTGAGCTTATGAAAAATGTGTATTTTGCTGTTTTTCTATTTACTTTTCTATAAATATCATTTACAACCAGAACTGTTGGTACTGATAGATCAAATATGTCTATACTCTTTTTCAGTCTGCTAGATTTGTCAATTATTCATAGCAATCTGTTGAAATTCCTAGTCTACTCATTTTTGCTGCTTACATTTCTTTGTTTTTATTTTTTGTTGTAAGACCAGTACTCAGTACCTGAAGCTTTGCTCTTTGGCTAGTTGGAGGTCTGCTTACTGAGCCAAGCTTCTGCTCTGGTTGCATTTCCGGTATAGCTTTTGTTTTGTTGGTTCTTTTTTTTTTTTTTTTTTTTGAGGCTGTTTATTTACTTCTGTAATTGATGATGGTTTGGGTTTTTATGGTGCAGAGGTTTATTGAAGCTTGATTGTCTTACAGCATAATTGACTGTTTATTGTCATAGAATGCCCTTTTTATTAGAAATACTCTGCCTAAAATTAATGTGGCACTTTCACTTTCCTTTGGTTTATGGTTTACTTTTCTACTGTATGTATGTATGTGTGTGTGTATGTATGTATGTATGTGGTGCTGGCACTGAGGTTGAACTCAGCCTCCTTTGCTCAAGGCTTGAGCCATAGAGACTCCAGCTTTTGCTGGTTAATTTAATTGCTGATAAGAGTCACAGGGAATTTTCTTTTTTTCCATATAATTTTTATTGTAATTAATAGAGGGGTTACATTATATTCATCAGATAGAAAGTCCATTACTTCACAAACACTGATACCCTTTCTCATGTCTTGGTGCCCATTTCCCTTACCCCCCATCTTGTTTTCCCCCCTTCCCTATCCTATTTCAAATAACCAAATAAACATATATACAGTAACAAGATAAAATACCATAACCATATGAGATAACAAGGGACAGCAAAAGAGATGAGAGATAACATAGTACATTAAGGACAACAATCACTCATTATATGGCTTTCGTTTCTATGTCCTGGAGGTCCTTTCATTTAGTGTCATACTATATGGCCTTATGTATCTAGGTTTTGCTCTGTTGTAAATCTCTGCCAGGAAAGCCCAAGGTTTCTGCTGATTATGACAAATGAGGGAAACCATTGAGCCTATGTTTCCTTTGAGTCTGGCTTATTTCACTTAATATGATTTTTTCTAAGTCTTTCCATTTCAAAGGAGGATATTCTTATATCCCAAAGGCTCAATAGTCATGTGTATACGTGATCATAGAAAATGATGTTTATGGGAATTTTCTTTCTTTATATAATTTTAACTATGTAGAGTTAGATAATAGGTTATCAGTAGTAGAATCTGCTTTTTTTTTTCCTTGCCATTCCTGTGGCTTGAACTCAGGGCCTGAGCACTGTCCTTGGGCTTTCTCAAGGCTAGGGCTTTACCACTTGAGCCACAGCACCACTTCTGGCTTTTTCTGTGTATGTGGTACCGAGGGATCAAATCCAGGACTTTGTGCATGCTGGGCGAGGACTCTACCACTAGACCACTCTCCTGATCCAGAGTCTGATTTTTAACTTTGTTCCTAAATAGAAAGTTGAGTGATAGTGGTATTGTCTTTGATATTATCTTTAACTAAAAAGAGAATCATGTTAACAGCCCTTCTTTAATTTATGATGAACTCTCAAAAGGAAATGCCATCTACTGGAAGTTTAAATGCTTCCTCAAAAGAGGCTAACAGGATATATGAAAGTTTGTTTTATAGTGTCATCTTTTTAATTTTTCTGTTCCATCTACCAATTTCACCAACATTTTTTGTGGATATGTGTCCATTCTAGGGCTGAATTCAGGGCCTGGACATTGTCCCTGCGCTTTTTTGCTCAAAACAAGTACTTTACCACTTGAGCCCCAGCTCTGCTTCCAGCTGTTTTGGTGATTAATTGGGATGAAAAACTTAGACTTCTCACAGGCTGGTTTTGAACTGCAGTCCTCAGATCTCAGCCTCCGAAGTAGCTAGAATTACAGGTATGAGTCATTGGTGTCTGCCATCACTAATATTGTTGTTAAAAATTATTCTAGGAGGGGCCTAGAGTTTGGACTAGTGGTAGAGTGCTTGCCTAGCATGCATAAAGACCCAACTTCGATTCCTTGGTACCACATTCATAGTAAAAAGCCAGAAGTGGTGCTGAGGCTCAAGTGGTGGAGCTCTAGCCTTGAGAAAGTCCAAGGACAGGGCCAGGCCCTGAGTTCAAGGCCCAGGACTGGGGGGAAAAATTATTCTAGTATTTTAGTAGATCATTTCTTCCCTGATATAAGTTCCTGAAAACTAATTAGAAAGCGGTATGCATTATTATAACTATTTATATTCTTATGACTTTTTTAAGTTTTACAGCTCTTATTTATCTGATTTTACTTTTCCCATACATTATTATTTCACTTGAATTAGTACTGGCATTGAAGTACATTTGTAAGGTACTTCACTATATCTACTTTGCATTAACCTTAGAACTAGTCCCTGTATCTGTCATGATTCATTTAAAAGGTGTATTGTTACACTTGAAAAGAATTGAACTCTTGTGTAGCCCATGCTAGTCTCAAACTCTCCATCTGTAATGCCTCCCCCTTTTGTATACTGGGACTTTAAGTGTGCAACATGAACCTAAACAAATGTCCTTTCATTACAAGGGTTCTTCAAGTCATGTCCTACATGCAGATTAACTAGAGTAGGCTTAGGTGACAACATTTTTGTGCCACTAGGGGGAGGAGCTGATACCCATATCTAGAGCTCTTCCTTTTTCCGCTAATATGATGTTCAGCCATGTGACCTACATTTTTGCCTTTTGTTGAATAATTGGAGCTAAGAGTCTCAAGATTTGTCTGCTCAGGTTGGCTTCAGCTCCTAGTAGTCTCTTGAATAGCTTCAATTCTAGGCATGAGTTAACAGTGCCCAAGTTAGGTAATAAAACTTTAATAATTTCTCTTATTTTTTTTCTTTGACAGTGCAGTGTAAATTTTAAATAATCAGTTACTTTCTAAGTGCTCCAGAATTAATGTAAAGAGAATTGTTTTCATACTTGTCAGGACAGAAATACTTAAGTCAGTGGAAAAGTTTGATGTTTTCATTGCTACTTACTGCAGAATGGAAAAGTGGTTCTTACTGATAAAGTAGAGCATTCTGTACTTTCTCAGATATGTAACTTGGACTAAAAAATTATTTTGTTTTTTAACAGTCTTTCAGGTGTTAATTATTGATGAATGTGGAAACAGATAAGGAAAATAAAATAAAATTGATATATCTGTAATCATAATTTACTACCAGGCCACCTTATGTCCAAACTTTTATTAACTAGAATTTATCATTTAGCATTGTTTTTTCCTTCTTACAAAATAAAGTAATAACTTGTGAATTTGTACACTTTATAAAAGAATGCTTTTATGAGATAAATCACATTCATGCGATTTTTAGAAGATGTATGGGAAGGTAAGGAATTATAAGTACTAGAGTTTCATCATAGATGAGAACTGTGAATACCCTTCAGTTATGGCTGCTATACTATATGTTCCTTATAAATGTTATAATCTAATTAGGAAGATGAGAAAAATGATTGCTAAAAGTTTTTAAGTATCTTATGGGTTCCAGTTTTCTTCATAGCTTTTTTTTTTTTTGACAATTTCAGACTGTGCTGTTTAGAAAACATAGTTAGTAAACATATATTGATATATAGGAGAAACACTGCTGAGAAACAAATTACTTTTTTTGTATATGTATATATGATTATTCCATTAATGATATATTTTTTGGCTATTATATGACTGAGTATACTAATATAGTTTTATGAATATGTGTATTTGTATATGGGTAAAACAGCCATTGTTGTATCTTATTTATGATTTTTAGTTACCTGTTTGTGGTTTTTTAAATAATTTTAACTTTTAAGTATTTTAAATAAAAACAAGTAGCTGCTAATAGCCATATTGACTGTATGGACCTTTTTGTTGTAATCTGCAGAGTATTATGTAGCTTAGAGCTTAAATACATGTATTAGAGGCAGGTTAATTATTTTGTTCAGTGTATGTTAACCAAAACCAAAATTCTGCAGCAGTAAAGAATAAAGCTATGGGTTTTTTTTTTTTTTAATGTATTTTTTCCCCTCTTCTCTTGACAGAATTTATCAACTGGTCTATCACGCCTGTAATCCTAACTCCTCAGGAGGCTGAGATCTGAGGTTCAAAGCCAGCCTGGCACTAAAGAAGGTGAGACTCCAATTAACCTCTAGAAAACAGATAGTGAAACTGTGGCTCTAGGGTTTGGGTGGTAGCCTTGATCTCAGAGCTCAGATACAATGCCTAGGCCCGTAATTCAAGCCCCACTACCAACGGAACAAAAAAAAAAAAAAGGAAAAAAAGAATTTCTTTATTGGTCTTCCTGGATTTTCAGTGTTAATCTCATTCTGCACAATGTTTAAAGCACCTGAGAACCACATTTCTTAGCAGTGAGGTCTCCATTTTATTGTCACATAAACTATAGCAGTCTCATGTGACATCTATTGAATTTGACATCAATGTCCAGATAACCTGGGGAAAATGAAAGCTTAAATTGTTTAGCATTTATAAAAGTAATGATACTAAGATCAAGAATTCTATCGTCTAGTGCTGTAGAATTATTTACATTAGAATTCTAATTAGAGTAAGCTATTTCTAACTGAATGTAAATCAGAATAATTACTCATAATGCTATAAATGGGACATTAGAAAAAAAGAAGGGGAGTTATTGTAGTTATTGTGTCATAGAGATAGAGGTTAGATGTGTTGCTCTACCACTGATATTCCTTACCATCATCATATATTGAATATGATGAAATCTTCAGATTCATCATATTGGTCATGATCTCCTGAATATTGGCTTCTTGCCTTTTGTCAGTGATCACCTATTTGGCATCATTGTATCTGATCTAGCCTAATTTTTCTAGAGCATTAAGTTTTTGTTCCTGTTGCCGTAGTTGTTTGCTGTTTTCTGTTTTTTGTTACTGGGGATTGAATCTAGGACTTTGCACTTGCTAGGCAAATACTTTGCTACTGAGGCACATCCCTTCTCTTTTTATCTTTTTATTGAGACTATGAAGCATCAATCTTCAAATGGCTCCATTATTTGGCTTTCTATATCAGAGCTTCTTTATGTACTCATTTATTGAATCAATTTTTTTTTCTGTCCATGTTAGCCTATTAAGTTGCTCGATACCTGTCCTAGATTTAAAATTCGATTGTTTTCAATATTCTACTTTAGGTACTAATTTGTACTTAATTTTAGATGAATTTTAATTTCGCTCCCAAAATATTGTTGAGTTAAAAATGTTATAAAAGCATTTTTTCTGTAAAATAATGCACATTGAAGCAATCTGTTGCTTTCTAAATTTTTTTTCATATATTTTTTATTGTAATTAATAGAAGGGTTACATGATATTTGCCAGATAGGTGGTGCATTAATTCCCATACATTGATACCCTTTCACATGTCTTGGTCCCCATTTCCCTCCCCCCAACCCTCATCTTGTTTTCACCCATTCCTATCCAATTTCAAATAACCAAATACAAATATATCCGACATATCGGGTAACAAAGTGAGATACTGTAACAATATGAGATAACCAAGGGACAGAAAAAGAGATGAGAGATAACATAGTACCTTAAGAACAGCAATCATTCATTATATGGCTTGTGTTTCTATATCCTAGCGATCCTTTCATTTAGCGTCCTACTATATGGCCTTTTGTATCAAGGTTTTGCTCTATTGCAAATATCTGCTAAGAGAGCCCAAGGTTTCTACTGATTATCACAAATGAGGGAAACCATTGAGCCTAAGTTCCTTTGAGTCTGGCTTACTTCACTTAATATGATCTTTTCTAAGTCTTTCCATTTCCTAACAAATGGGGCAATGTCATTCTTTCTGACAGCAGCATAGAATTCCATTGTGTACAAATACCACATCTTGTTGATCCACTCATCAACTGAGGGATATCTAGGTTGGTTCCATATCTTTCTAGATTTTTATTCCTTTGTTTAAAAAGTTGATAAGAATATCTAGAAAGAATCTTTGAAACATTTCACCAAAACTGCACATATTTGGTGCATACTTTATCAGAAGTATCCAGATTATAAATAAGTATCTTATGACTCAGACCTTTAATCCTATCTACTCATGTGGTGGGTAGTCAGGGGTTGTTATTCAAAGCCACAGGAGCAAAAAGTTAGCAAAATCACATCCCTGTTAATAAGTTGAGTGTGATGCAAAAGCCAGTGGTCTGATACCTATTATCCTAGCTACTCAGGAGTCTGAGCTTATGAGGATGGTGTTTGAAGCAATCCAAGACAGGTAAGCCCATTCAACTCTTATCTCTAGTTAACCACCAGAATATCCAAAGTAGTGCACTGTGGCCCAAGTGATATAGTGCTAGGCTTGGATGAAAACACTTAAGAGCTCCCAGACTCTGATTTTAAGCCTCACAACCAACAACCACAAACAAAAAAAAGCTGAGCATGCTGATCTCAGCTATGAAACAGGTCATAGAAGGATTGTAGTCCAAAGCCAGCCCTGATCAAAAATATGAAACTATTAGAAAAATAAGCAAAAAAAAATAGGGCTAGGGAGGAGAATATAACTGAAGTCATAGGATATCTGAATGATTAGCAGAGGGTCCTGAGTTCAAGCCCCAGTACTGCAAAAACAAACGTAGGTGTTACAAAGTGATAGTTTTTAATAAAATGTCCTAATTCCATAATAAGAATAAAACCCTTCTGGCTTTTTGTCTGTCCAAGTAGCATGTGGCCTCTGACTTATTTTTCTGGCCAAGGCTTCAGATTTCTTTATCATGATGGAAGTCCTCTCTTTCCTGATTCCTATTCTCAGCTCTTTCTACTAGCCCCACCCCAGTGATTCTTAGATATTTGTTACCCCTTTAGTGCAAGTTGGTGGCCAGGGATTCATCTTCTGTTGTATATTTTTAGTTTTATAAGCTTTATTGAATTACAGTAATTTTTCCTCAGTAGCTCATAAAGTGTGTTTCTGTGAGCTGTCTACAGGATCATTATCTGGCAGCTTAATTAGAAACGCAAGTTCTTAAGTTCTGTCCCAGGCTGATTAAATCAGAAACTCTGACAGTAGGACGCAGGGAATCACTTCTAAGTTTTAATGGCTTTTTAGCACTATTGGCCTTCAATCTTTTAGGGGATCCCACTTACCTGTATTGATGGACCATCTGACAGTGTTTTTTCTTTTTTCTTTTTCTTTTCTTTTTTTTTTTTTTTCCCCAGTCCTGGGCCTTGAAGTTAGGGCTTCGGTACTGTCCTTGGACTTTCTCAAGACTAGAGCTCTACCACTTGAGCCACAGCACCATTTCTGGCTTTCTTGTATGTAGTGTGGTACCGAGGAATTAAACCTGGGTCTTCGTGCATGCTAGGCAATCACTCTACCACTAGGCCAAACTCCCGGCCCTGACAATGTTTTTTATTGCCAATTTAAAACTGTAATACTTTAAAAAGAAAATTCTGTATGCCTAATTAAGAAATCTGCCCTTTTAGTTCCGGATACCTTTGTTGACGCTGCCTTTGAAGGCCTCTAGACCTTGACCTTGATTGCCATGTCGAAGAAGTGCGGTGAAAGGCATTGTTTAGAATTAAAGCCTATCCTGAGCTATTATATTTTACTATGCACCGTTATGATCGTTTACTTTTTTTGACCTTGGTGTTTTTAGATTTATGTGTAAATTAAATGACATTGTATTTGGGTTTTTTTTGCCAATTTATTTCTTTTAACAATCCCAGATGCATCTATAATTTCTAAATGACAAGGTTTTTTTTTTTCTTAGGTGAATGTTGCTCCATTGTGTGTATATGCTGCTTTTTCTATCCATTCATTCATTGATGGACAGAGACACTTTCTTCATACATCATAGTTCTGGTGAACGTTACTGGATCATATGGTGCTTTTATTTATTTATTTTTTTGCCAGTCCTGCGGCCTGAACTCAGGATCTGACCATTATCCTTGGGCTTTCTCAAGGCTCGCACTCTATTACTTCCACAGCACCATTTCTGGCTTTTTCTGTGTATCTGATACCAAAGAATCTAACCTGGGTCTTAATTCACGTTAGGTAAGCACTCTACAACTAGGCCAAAGTCCTGGCTGGGGTGCTTTTATTTTTCTTGATAAGTAATTTTCTTCTGTTAATCCGTATTAGCTATACTGATTTACATTCCATTAGCAATGTCAGGACTTCTGTTGTCTCTACCTTCAGTGAACATTAGTTATCTTTTATCTTTTTGGTAAATGACTGCAGGCAGTTTTTTAAATTAATATTTGTTTTTTTTATATCTTTAAAGTAGTTATACAAATTTATTGCCATTTAACAAAGCAATTAATAAACACTGTGTATCTTACCTGTCTCTCCTCTACCCACCCTTTCCCTCTCTTAATTTTGTAGGACATGCATTGATCTTGTCTGCATTTCCCCTTTCTGCCCTTTTCCCCTTAACCCTACCACAATTTTTCCCAGTACCCACTTGTTTTTATTTTGCTGAATTTTGACTTTGCCTTTCTAAGGAATTATACTATTTGAATTCTCCCTTGAATCTACCATATTTCAGTTACTGCATTTTTATATATTTGGATACCACCCAGTGTATTCACTTATAAGTTTTTAAGCTTATTCTAGCTTCTATACATTAGGGAAAACATGGATCCTCTGTTTTTCTGGGCCTGACTTACATTACTTAATTTTTTTTTCCCCAAGTCTTTCCATTTCTTGACAAATGGTACAATGGCTATAACTACTTCAATAGAAATAGTGTGTGAGCATCCTTTTCTTATTCTTGGCTTTAGAGCAAAATCTTACCTTTTGCCTTTCTTTCATCATGATATTGAGTATAGGTTTATGGTCTTAATTTTAAAGAGGTATACTACATCAATACGGAATATTTTGAATTTTGATAATTTTTTCTTTTCTTTAGTTTCAAAAATTTCAAACTAGAATCTAAAACTCACCAAAGTGATTTTGTCCATTGAATAGCTGTGAAACTATTTTTATGTTGGGAAACATGTCTAGATATAGCTGCCTTTTCAGATTCTTGCTGTCCGTACTGCCACATCATAATAATCATTGGTAATTTGATAATAGTTCAGTTAAACAGCTAATATTAATGATGGAGTTCTCAATATTAATTTCCCAAATCATGAACATAAATAAGTATTATGTAAGCTATTATGATTACTGGACTTCTAAAGATATCCTATAGGAAACAGGGTTCCAGTTTCTTGCACGTAGAAGCCCCAACCTCTTAAGAGGATAAGATCTGAGGATCATAGTTTGAAGCCAGGATGGGCAGAAAAGTCCTTGAGACTTTTATCTAATTAACTGCCAAAATGTCAGATGTGCAGCTCCACACTAGTTAAAAAAAAAAAAAAAAAAAAAGCCTGGAG